>NC_073232.2:145787000-146100000 GCF_029281585.2 Gorilla gorilla gorilla
TCGTTGCTGTGTAGTTGTTCGTAGTAGTCCCTAATGATCCCTTGTATTTCTGTGGTATTGGTTGTAATGTCTCCTTTTTTGTTTACTGATTTTATTTATTTTGATCTTTTTAAAATTCTAGCTAAATGTTTGTGGATTTTATGTTTTTGAAATAATTTTTTGTTTCATTGATCTTTGGTATTTTTTTTTTTCAACTCAATTTCATTTGTTTCTGCTCTGGTCTCCTGATCTCTGTTATTTCTTTTCTTCTACTAATTTTGGGTTTGGTTTGCTCTCACTTTTCTGGTACCTTGAGGTTCATGGTTAGGTTATTTGAAGTCTTCTGCTTTTTTTAGCGTAGGTGTTTGTTGCTATAAACTTCCGTCTTAGCAACACTTTTGCTGAATCCCATAGACTTTGATATATTGTGTTTCCATTTCCGTTTGTTTGAAGAAATTTAAAAATTTTCTTATTAATTTCTTTATTAACCCATTGATCATTCAGGAGCGTGTTGTTTAATTTCCATGTGTTTGTGTAGTTTTTGAGGTTCCTCTTGTTACTGCTTTCTTGTTTTACTTCGAGTCAGAAAAGATAATAAGATTTTGATTTGTTGAAACTTGTTCTGTGGCCTAACATATGGTATATTCTGTAGAATGTTCCATGTGCCGATGAGAAGAATGTGTGTTCTGCAGGAGTTGGGTGAAATGTTCCGTAAATGTCAGTTAGACCTGTTTGATCTAGCATGTAGTTTCGCTCCAGTGTTTCTGTTGATTTCTGGCTGGAAACACCCTACGGAGAGGGGGTGTTGAAGCCCCCTACTATTATTGTATTGCAGTCTGCCTCTCACTTTCAATCTATCAGTGTTTGCTTTATATATCTGGGTGCTCTGGTGTTGGGTGCATAGATATTTATAATTGTTATATCTGCTTGCTGAATTGACCCCTTTATCAATCGTATAGTGACTTTCTCTGTGTCTTTTTACAGTCTGACCTGTAGTCTGTTTTGTGTAAGTATAGCTCCTCCTGCTCTTTTTACAGTCTTTGACTTTTAGTCTGTTCTGTCATCTGTAAGTATAGCTATTCCTGCTCTTTTTTTTTTTTTGGTTTCGGTTTACATGGAATATGTTTTTCCACCCTTTGACTTTCAGTCTGTGTATGTCTTTATAGGTAAAGTCGGTTTCTTATAGGTAGCGTATAGTTTGATCTTGTTTTTTATCCATTTAGCCACTCTGTGTTTTTTGCTTGTTTTTGAGACAGGGTCTCACTCTGTTGCCCAGGCTGGTGTGCAGTGGTGTGATCATAGCTCACTGTAGCCTTGAACTCCTGGGCTCAAGCAGTCTTCCCACCGCAGCCTCCTGATAGTTAGGACTACAGGCGTGTGCCACCACACCTGGCTGTTTTGTTTGTTTATTTATTTATTTTTTGTAGAGGCAAGGTCTGGCTATGTTGCCGAGGCTGGTCTTGAACTCTTGGCCTCAGATGATCTTTCCACATTGGCCTCCCGAAGCGCTGGGATTACAAATGTGAGCCACTGTGCCTGGCCTACTCTATGTCTTTTAGTTGGAGAATATAGTACATTTGCTTTCAATATTATTATGGATAAAGACTTAATATTGCCATTTTGTTGCTTGTTTTCTGATTGTAACTCCTCTGTTCCTTTTTTACTGTCTTCCTTCGCATGTGGTTAAGAGATTTTCTCTGTTGGTATGTTTTAATTTGTTGCTTTGTATTTTTAGTCTATATATTATATGTAGTGACCATCAGGCTTACAAAAAGCATTTTATACTTATAACAAGTTATTTAGTTATTTTAGCTGGGCGTGGTGCTCTGTGACTGGACCCTAGGTACTCAGGAGGCTGAGATAGGAGGATTGCTGGAGCCCAGGAGTTTGAGGCTGCAGTGAGCTATGATCGTGCCATCACACTTCAGCCTGGGTGACAGAGTGAGACCCCTCTCTTAAAAAACAATCATTTTAAACACATGACACCTTATCTGTGATCACAGAGGAAAGAATAGAAACAAAGGAGAAACTAAAGAATTCTGTACTTTAACTCCATCTTTCCCCCAAATTTTCACGTTTTGTTATTTCAATTTATTTCTTTTTATATTGGCTCTCTCTTTCCAGGTTGCTGTAGTTATTATTTTTGATACATTTTTCTTTTAGTCTTCACACTAGAGATGTGAATGAATGCACACCACATTCACAGTATTATTCTGAGCCTGTGTGTTTACTTTTCCCAGTGGGTTTTATACTTCACATGTTTTCTTTTTGTACATTAGTGTCTTTTTCTTTCAGATTGAAGAACTTTTTTTTAGCATTTCTTGTAAGTTGGGTCTGATGAATTCCCTCAGCTTTACTCTTTCATGTTTGAAGGTGTGTCCTCAGTTGACAGTTGCATTTTTTTTTCCTTCAGCACTTTGAATATATCATCCCACTGCCTCCTGGCCTATATGGATTTCCTGGAGAAGTCTGTTGCCAGTTACATTGGAGCTCTTTTATAAATATATTTGCTGCTTTTTTCTTACTACTTGTACTACTTACTGCTTGTAGGATTCTTTCTTTGTCCTTGACTTTTGAGAGTTTGATTATTATATTCTGTAGGGTAGTTTTATTTGGGTTAAATCTGTTTGGTGATCTCTGACCTCCCTGTACCTGGACATTTATGTCTTTCTGAAGGTTTGAAAATTTTTCTGTAATTATTTCTTTGAATAAACTTTCTGCGCCTTCCTCTTGCTCGGTTCCTTCTTGAACCCCAGTAATTCCTAGGTTTGCTCTTCTGAGGCAGTTTTCTGTATCTTGCATGTGTTCTTCATTCCTTTTCATTCTTCTTTTTTCTCTTCCCTCTTCTATATGTTTTCAAATAACCAGTCTTCAGGCTCACTGATTTTTTCCTCTGCTTGGTCCATTCTGCTGTTGAGAGCCTCTAATATATTTTTCAGCAAATGTATTTTTTACTTCCAGGATTTCTGTTTGATTTTTTTTTTAAATTTCAATCTCTGTTAAATTTGTCTGACAAATTGTGAGTTGTTTTTCTGTGTTTTATTGGAGTTTGCTGAGTTTTTTTTAACTGTTATCTTGAATTCTTGATTTGAGCGCTTACACGTTGCCATCTCATTAGGGTTGGCCACTGGCTCTTTGCTTTGTCTGTTTGAGAAGGTCGCGGTTTTCCGTTAGCTGTTGTTTCTTGTGCACATATGTCTGTGGTTTTGCATTGAAGAATTTGTTATCCAGGCTTTCCTGTCTGGCTTTTTTTTTCTTGGATGTTTGCTTAGAGGTTTTTTGCAGCTTACTTTCTGCCTGGAGTTTTTTTCACTTCTCTGGTCTCATCCTCAGATTTGAGTTCTGGAATATTGCTGGTGATGTTCTTGGCGCTGGATGTTTGGTTTTGGTTTTCTTTGAGAGGGTGAGGGAAGCCAGATTGCTTCTACTTCTCTATTTGGTGATGTCATTCCCTCTATTAACTCTTTACTATTTTTGATGCTGTTGTAAATGGTATTGTTTTTATGTTCACTTTTGATTTCTCATTGCTAGTATACAGAAGTAGAATTTATTTTTGTATATTGATCTTGTATCTTGTAACCCTGCTAAACTCATTTATTCATTCTATTAGCTCTTTGTAGATTCCAGTTAGATTTTTTACCTAGACAATTATGTCATTTGCAAATAAAGATCATCCATATTTTGTTTTCTTGCTTTATTGCACTGGCTACAGTCTTCAATACAATTGACAGGTTTTTTTAGTACTTGAGATGTGATGAGAACAGACATCTTTTTTTGTTCCTGATCTAAGGTAGGAAGCTTTTAGTCTCTTACCATTGAGTGCAGTATTAGGTATGGGTGTTTCTTAGATGCCCTTTATCAGGTTGAAGAGAACAGTCTGGCTAGAGGCTTATTAATTTTATTGATTTTTCTCAAAGAATCAGCTTCTGGTTTCATTGACTTTCTGTTGTCTTTGTTTTTTATGTCATTGATTTTCCATTCGATGTTTATTTTTTTATTTCTACTTTGGTAACTTTCTATTTGTACTACCGATTATTGTGAGAGGGGCATTGAAATTTCCCACTGTAACTGAATTTCTGTTTCTTGCTGTTCAGTCAGTTTTGGCTTCGTGTATTTCGAAGCTCTGCTGTTAGGTATAGAAACGCTCAGGAGATTGTTATGTCCTCTTGATGATTTGATGCCTTTATCATTATGAAATGATCTTTTTTTATCCTTCAGAATATTCTCTGCTCTGAAATCTGTCTTGTCTGATATTAATATAGCCACCACTTTTGTTTTTTTGAGACAGAGTCTCACTCTGTCTCTCAGGCTGGAGTGCAGAGGTACAATCTTGGCTCACTGCAACCTCCGCCTCCTGGGTTCAAGTGATTTTCATGCCTCGGTCTCCTGAGTAGCTGGGATTACAGGCGCCTGCCACCATGCCCAGCTAATTGTTTTTGTATTTTTAGTAGAGATGGGGTTTCACCATGTTGGCCAGGCTGGTCTTGAACTCCTAATCTCAGGTGATCCACCCATCTCGGCCTCCCAAAGTGCTGGGATTACAGGTGTGAGCCACTGTGCCTGGCTAATTTTTTTTGTGTGTTTTTAGTAGAGATGGGAGTTTCGCCATGTTGGCCAGGCTGGTCTTGAACTCCTGACCTCAAGTGATCCACCCACCTCCCAAAGTGCTGGGATTTCAGGTGTGAGCCACCGTGCCCGGCCCATTTGTCTCAATTTCTGTTTTCTTTTTTCCTCTCTCGCCTCTTTAGGATTGAATATTTTTAAATGATTCTACTGTATCTTCTTTGTTAGCTTATTGTCTACAACTTTTGGGAGAGGTTGCTTTAGGGTGTATAGTATGTCTTTAAGTGATGACCTTACAATAATGCATTTATGTTTTTCTTATCCTGATCCTTGTGCCATCATCATCATGATACATTTTACCTTTACATATTTTATAACCTCCAGATAAACTTTTTTTCCTTCATAGTTATCTTTTAAAGAAATATAAAATACCAGAAAAAAAGTTGTATATATTTTCCCATCAGTTTACCATCCACACCTTCTCATTTCTTTGTGTAGGTCCAGGTTTCTTTCTGGTGTGATTTTACTTCTGTCTGAAGGATTTCCTTTAACATGTATTGTAAGGCAGGTTTGCTAGTGATGAATTCTTTCAGCTTTTGGTTGTCTGAAGATGTCTTTATTTCACCTTTGTTTTGAAAGGTATTTTCTCTACGTGTAGAATTCCAGATTGACGGGGTTTTTTAGTGCTTGAGAGGGGTTGGTCTCCCTTTCTCACTTGCGTGGTGTCTGATGAGCCGTCTGCGGTCGTGTTTGTTTGTTCCTCTGCTGCTTCCAGGATTTTCTCTCTCTCAGTGCTTTTGAGCAACTTGATTATGATGGACCTTGGTATGGTTTTCTATGTGTTCCTTGTGCTTGTAGTTCATTGAGATTTTTGGATCTGGGTCTTTGTAGTTTTCATGAAATTTGCATCATTTTGAAACTTCATATCTGCAGGTGTTTTTTCTGTCCCTCTACTCCTCAGGACCTCAGGCACGCGGGTATCAGGCATGCAGTTATCAGGCACATGGGCCTAAGGCACACAGGTATCACGTGGGTATCAGGCACGCAGTTATCAGGCACGCGGGTGTCGGGCAGGCGGGTGTCGGGCAGGCGGGTGTCGGGCAGGTGGCTGTCGGGCACGCGGGTGTCAGGCTCCTTGGCTTTGCCCCACCGCAGCTCAGTAAAGCTTTGTGCCTGTTTTGCGGTTTCTGTTGCTGTGTCTTCGGGTTCACTCATCTTTTCTTCTGCAATGTCTAATCTGCTGTTCATCCCACTCAGTAGTTTTCATAGTTTTCACTTCCGCAAGTTGAGTTTGGATCGTTTTAAAAAATATCTTTCGTGTTTCAGCTTAGATTTAATGTCTTGTCTGCTAATTCTAACATTGGGTCAGTTTGAGTTGACTGATTTTTCTTCTCATTAGGGGGTCTGTTTTTTTGCTTTGTAGGCCTGGCAATTTTTGGATGATATATATATATATTTTTTTCTTTTTCTTTTATTTTATTATTACACTTTTAAGTTTTAGGGTACATGTGCACAATGTGTAGGTTAGTTACATATGTATACATGTGCCATGTTGGTGTGCTGCACGCATTAACTCGTCATTTAGCATTAGGTATATCTCCTAAAGCTATCCCTCCCCCCTCCCCCCACCCCACCACAGTCCCCTTCCTGTGTCCATGTGTGATGGACACAGAGTGTGATGTTCCCCTTCCTGTGTCCATGTGTTCTCATTGTTCAATTCCCACCTATGAGTGAGAACATGCGGTGTTTGGTTTTCTGTTCTTGCGATAGTTTACTGAGAATGATGATTTCCAATTTCATCCATGTCCCTACAAAGGACATGAACTCATCATTTTTTATGGCTGCATAGTATTCCATGGTGTATATGTGCCACACTTTCTTAATCCAGTCTATCATTGATCAACATTTGGGTTGGTTCCAAGTCTTTGCTATTGTGAATAGTGCCGCAATAAACATACGTGTGCATATGTCTTTATAGCAGCATGATTTATAGTCCTTTGGGTATATACCCAGTAATGGGATGGCTGGGTCAAATGGTATTTCCAGTTCTAGATCCCTGAGGAATCGCCATACTGACTTCCACAATGGTTGAACTAGTTTACAGTCCCACCAACAGTGTAAAAGTGTTCCTATTTCTCCACATCCTCTCCAGCATCTGTTGCTTCCTGACTTTTTAATGATTGCCATTCTAACTGTTGTGAGATGGTATCTCATTGTGGTTTTGATTTGCATTTCTCTGATGGCCAGCAGCACATCAAAAAGCTTATCCACCATGATCAAGTGGGCTTCATCCCTGGGATGCAAGGCTGGTTCAGTATATGCAAATCAATAAATGTAATCCAGCATATAAACAGCACCAAAGACAAAAACCACATGATTATCTCAATAGATGCAGATAAGGCCTTTGACAAAATTCAACAACCTTCATGCTAAAAACTCTCAATAAATTAGGTATTGATGGGACGTATCTCAAAATAATAAAAGCTATCTATGACAAACCCACAGCGAATATCATACTGAATGGGCAAAAACTGGAAGCATTCCCTTTGAAAACTGGCACAAGACAGGGATGCCCTCTCTCACCACTCCTATTCAACATAGTGTTGGAAGTTCTGGCCAGGGCAGTTAGGCAGGAGAAGGAAATAAAGGGTATTCAGTTAGGAAAAGAGGAAGTCAAATTGTCCCTATTTGCAGATGACATGATTGTATGTCTAGAAAACCCCATTGTCTCAGCCCAAAATCTCCTTAAGCTGATAAGCAACTTCAGCAAAGTCTCAGGATACAAAATCAATGTACAAAAATCACCAGCATTCTTATACACCAATAACAGACAGAGAGCCAAATCATGAGTGAACTCCCATTCACAATTGCTTCAAAGAGAATAAAATACCTAGGAATCCAACTTACAAGGGACGTGAAGGACCTCTTCAAGGAGAACTACAAACCACTGCTCAAGGAAATAAAAGAGGATACAAACAAATGGAAGAACATTCCATGCTCATGGGTAGGAAGAATCAATATCGTGAAAATGGCCATACTGCCCAAGGTAATTTACAGATTCAATGCCATCCCCATCAAGCTACCAATGACTTTCTTTTTTTTCTTTTTTTGAGATGGCATCTCACTCTGTCGCCCAGCCAGGCTACAGTGCAGTGGCACAATCTCAGCCCACTGCAGCCTCCGCCTCCCGGGTTCAAGCGATTCTCCCGCCTTAGCCTCCCAAGTAGCTGGGATTACAAGCATGTGCCACCACACCTGGCTAATTTTTGTATTTTTAGTAGAGACAGGGTTTCACCATATTGGTGAACAGGCTGGTGTCGAACTCCTGACCTCAAGTGATCCATCCACCTTGGCCTCCCAAAGTTCTGGGATTACAGGCGTGAGCCACCATGCCTGGCTGGATGCCATGTATTTTGAGTTTCAGCTTGTTAGGTGATGGATATCTACATTCCTGTAAAAATTCTTGAGCTTTGTTGTGGGACAGTTAGATTATTGGAAACAGTCCGGTCCTTTCAGGAGTTCTTCCCATTGGCAGGTCTCGGGGGTGGTCCGGGGCACCTCCTCCAGGCTTGCTCCTCTCTCCTGGGACAGCGTTTTTGGAGCACCAGGGGGCCCTTGAGGCTGCTGATTCAGAGCTCATGCTTGGTGCCTCCGAGAAGTTAGATTTAGAACCTGTGTTACTCAGGGTTCTGATGATCCCATGGGCTCTGAGCTCATGTCTTGCTTTGCTGGGCCTTGGGGTGAGTCCTCTGTTACCGGCTCATGCTGTGACCAGGTCCGAGGGCACCAGCCTCCTCAAGGTTGAGCCTGTCCTCGTGGGAGCCACGAGACAGGTTCCCCTCACCCCTGGCTGTCAGGAAGGTTGGGAGAGTGTTGGGTCTGGGTTAGTCGGGCTCCCAAGGCTTAGGGCGGTGTTTGTCCCTGTGAGTGGCTGCTCTGTGCTGGCCTTTCCCTCCAGGCCTGTCTGCCCAGATCCTGCACTGTGAGGAGTCAGAGTGCCCGTGACAATCACTGGGTGATGCTTAGCAGCGGTGGGTGCCTCGTCAGCCCATGCTGGTCCCTGTGCTAGGAAAACACCGCTCAAACACCCAGCTGGGTGGAGAGGATGCAGGTGTACTGGCTGCCTGCAAGTTACTGAGTGCCATCCTTAGCAGCAAACAGAGTATGTTTGCAGATGGTCCGCTGTGCTCCTCTTTTAGTTTCCAGGACCTGGGCCTGCACAGAGGCCTGCCTGTCCCGCCCCGGATAGAGTGGATGAAGCCTGTGTGTGTGAACAGCTGTTACTCCTCCCGCTGCAGCAAGGGTTCCGGTGGTGGGAGCCGCCCCCCATGCTGCTGGCCGTGGCCACACAGGACAAAGCTCAGGGATGATTCTTAGATAGTGGCTCTCCCCCGGGGCCCAGCACCAGTCACCTGCAGTCTCATCTTGGTCATCCACAGCGCCGCAGTCACTGTCACCCACAGGAGGTGCCTGGCCATGGCCTTTGTGGAATTCAGGAGGAAGGGCCCGGCCTGGCTGTCCGCGCGGTGTCAGTGCTGGGCCCCCTGGCGCTGACCTGCAGCCTATGTGCAGGTACGTGCAGCACTACGGCCTGGGCAGTGCCTGTGACAACATAGAGCGCGTGCTGAAGAGTGTGGCTGTGAAGCTGGGGAAGACGCAGAAGGTGAAGGTGCTCACGGGCACGGGTGAGTGAGGTTGCTGACGTGGGCACCGGAGCCTCACCCCATCACCCCGGGGGACCCCGGCCATCCGTGGAGGAGGCAGGGAGGAGAGGAACGTGTCAAGGAGCATGCGGCGGGTCTTCTGGGAATGGGTTTCAGGGCAGGGGAGCTACAGAAAGTTCTGGAGAGGAAGGGCTTGTAGTCCAGGCTTCCGAGGGTGAGACCAGCCCTGCCACGTGTTGGGCAGTGCTAGGTGGACACCTGCAGGCCTCACATGCCTGGCCGTGGAGGCTCCGGGCAGCGCAGCTCAAGCTGTTTTCTTTCTGAGTGTGATCCCTTTCCCTGGGCTTCCCTGATGCCATCATGGAGCCTCTTAGGGCTGGTCCCTCAGGTGGGTAAGGGCTGGGCCCGTCCTGCTGTGAAGGCTCCTTCCTCACTGAACCCTCCCATCCCCCAGGTAACGTGAACGTTATTCAGCCTAACTATCCTGCGGCAGCCCGTGACTTCCTCCAGACTTTCCGCCGTGGGCTGCTGGGTTCCGTGATGCTGGACCTCGACGTCCTGCGGGGCCACCCCCCGGCTGAGACTGTGCCCTGAACTTGTCCGGGTGGGGAGGGCTGGAGGCATGTGGCCTCCCAGACCTCCTGACCTGGGTGGTTGAGGCTCAAGACAGCTCACCCGGTCCAGAAGCTCCATGCTGGTCACTAGGGTGCTGTGCTCTCTGGCGCCCCACGGCCTGGCCAGCTCCAGGGGCCCCAGTTGCAGGGGCCAAGCAGGTGGGAGTGGACACCAGGCTTCCCAGTGGACGTCCCTGAGCAGCTCCGCATGCTTGGTTCTCCCGGAGCTTCCTGCTCAGGCCTCTTGAGAAATGGATGCTGTCTCAGAAGGAGTTAAAGCTATAACCTGTAACCTTTAAAATCTCCAATTAAAGGGCCTATTTCTTATTGGCCTGTGAGGTGCACCGTAGTGCCTTGGGCCTGTGTGTTAAAGCTGCTCTCACCGGTGGAACCTAAGAAATGAGCAGGTTGGCAGCTAGGGTTTGTGTTGGAGGCTTTCAGTCCAGTGCCCTGCAGCCCTACAACAAGTGAGAGGCTTGCTGCCATCAGAGAGGTTTATTTCACACTTACAGGCACACACAGACACAGACAAGAGACTCCCAGCAGCAGAGCCCAAGCACTGGCTTCGCCCCTCAGTGCCCTGGGGCATGTTCAGGGCAGGGTTGAGGGGGACGCCCTGCACATGGCTTTGCTGTGCAATGACTGGAAGGCCGCCCGGCATGGGCAGTAGAGACCCCTGGCCTCTGAGCACCTTCTAGCTCACGGGTAGTGGGATTCTGCATTAGTGGGGCTGAGAGATGTGGGGGCCCCTCCAGCCCCATTATAGTGCACCCGAAGGGGTCCACAGCCTGTGTCCTAGAAGAGGGAAGAGGAAGGAAGGTGGGTGGGGCTGGGAGTATGGACTAAGGTGCTGCGGGACCTGGGGCCAGGGACATCCTGTGCAGAAGCTCCGGCCGCCTCTTTCCGGTGGTGGCCTGACCGTCCCACAGCAGCCTCCACCAGGGCCCTGGTGCTCAGTGGCCCCTCTTTGCTGGCTGGCTGCCTCTGCTGCCCCATACCCCACACACTCATCAGCCTGAAGTTAGCCCCTGAGTGCCACCTGCATCGTGCCATAACCCTGACCGCCTGGGGCAGGAAGTATTCAGGTTGGCTGTGTCAGATGCTAATGTGCTGAATCAACAGTCATTGCAGATCACGAAGTGTCCATCATATCTGGAACATTCCATCAGCTTGCAGTGCTGTGGTGTGTGAGGGTCTGGTGCAGCTCAGCCCATTTTCCAGGTGGGCATCTGCAAAGTTGAGGGGGCTCCGGTGGGTCTCCCTGCTTTGAGGAGACTCAGACCACCCCCTGCCTCCTGGGGGAAGTGTCAGAAGGGCTTCTCTGCCTATGAGGATCTGGGGCAGGGCTTGGCCTTGGCCTGCTGGTCTTGGAGGCGTTGAGCTTGGTCTGGAAGGGGTGGAGGAGCATCTGGGCTCACTGGGCCAGGGGCATTGCTGGCAGTGTGGACGGGAGGCTGCAGGGCGCTGCCTCCTGTGGCTTAGTGCCCCAGAGCTAGAGAGCAGTGCTTGGTTGAGTCCTGCCAACAGCTTCCAGATCCTCACCCAGGCCAGAACCCAGGCCAGCTGGGGAAGGCAGAGGCTGGCAGGGCCCGTGGTGGGTGCTGGTCTTGACTTTGGTGTCCACTGAGTCCAGAGGCTCAGGCCCAGGAGGGATGCAGTCCGGCTGAGGGCGAGGCTGTCACCAGGACATGGAGAGGGTGAGATCCCAAGGCCACGGGGGAGGGGGCGGGCAGGGAGAACTCCTCCTACCCTGGATGAGTGGGTGACTGGAGAGCTAGAGAACGTGGCAGACCCAAGACCTCTCAGTGCTGAGCCCATGGAGGATGCCTCAGGCTGGCGGGACTGGGAAGCAGAGGGCTGGTCTTACACAGGTGTGTCCAGTGCTGGAGGCAAGTCCTTGTCGTGACTGCCGTGCGCCACTCCTTGTCTCTCCTGTCCTTGGATGTTGGGGGCTCAGCCTCTTGCATGGGTGTCCTGCTGGGCGCTGGGCCCCGCCACTGGCCCCCTGCTTGCTTTGGGGTCTGAGTTAGCTCCTGGCTCCACTGAGCAGGCCGTCAGCTGCCAGCCCACCACGCGGATACCCAGGCCCTGTTCTGAGGCCTGGAACAGCTGCTTCCGAAGAAGGGGCTGCCTTCAGGGAAATGCGCGCACCGTGCAGCCTGTGCTGTGCCCAGGGAGGCCTCTTCAGCGGGATTGGCAGTTGCCGTGCCCTGAGAACAGGCAGAACTGTGTGATCCCTGAATGTGAACCTGAAGTTCAGAGGATTTGGAAAGCTCTGGAATGTGTTGGTTTTTTCCCCCCAAAATGGGTCCTAAGGAGGGTAAAGTGACTTGTTTCAAGTTGTTGGAGCAAAGAGGGTCTCTCACGGATCTCGGCCTGAGGGTGTGGGGGACAAGGCCTGGACAGCCCCTCAGGGCAGGGTGTGTTTTCCCACCAGCCGCAGAGAGCCAGGATGGACGTTCCTCGGACGGACTGTTTTCCTGCTTGGGAATGTTCCTGGGCTGTGAGATCCACTCTTCTGGGCAGGTGGTTAGCACCTAACGTTTTTCCCTCACTTCCCCCCAAATTCTTAAGTCCTTTGGTCCATTTCACTGCTTCTTTTGGGGAGGGTCAGATTCCTCAGGGGCTCAGTGGCAGAACCAGCCTGAGGTCGCCTCCCTGCCCGTGAGTCATCACGGCCCCTGGGCAGGCGAGGGGAACTGGGGTGGCTTGGGTTCCTGGCCTTGGCACCTCCCTTTGGGCGGCTCTGGAGCGTGGCTGGGCGGTTGGTACAGGAGCCACAGGCAGCTGCCTTTCTGGCGGAGGGGACCCTAACATCCTGGAGCGGGTGGGGCAGGGCCCATGGTCTCCTCTAGGTGGGAGGTGGGAGGCTGAGGCGGCGTGGGCAGGACGGTGGATGGCGGGTCCACAGGGACAGCCAGCAGCTCCTGCACCCAGTGGGGCTCCAAGACCGTGGGCAAGGGAGGAAGGGGGAGCCCAGGCCGGAGGATCCTGGGGGATGGCGCGGGCCGGGGGCCAGATGTGGTCCCCGAGCCCAGCCAGGCCTAGGGTCGCAGCAGCCCCAGGGCTCCGAGGGCGCCGCCCAGCACGAGACAGAGACGCGGGCCGCGCGTGGGTCCAGCGCCCGAAGTCCACGCCCGGTAGCTGTAGATGCCGGGGCCGGTCCCGTTGCCTCCGGGCACCCCGTCCTCCTCGTCCTCCAGGCCGCGTTCCCCGGGTCCCGCGGCCCTTCTCCAGCCCGAGCCTGCCGCCAGGCCAGCGGCTGCTCCCGCCGCCGCCCCGGCCGCCGCCCCGGCGGCAGCCACGCGCAGGGAGGAGCCCGGGGCACCGTAGCGCTGCGCCGGCCTCACGCGCACCCTCGAGGCCCCGCGCGCGCCCCCGCGGACCCCTCCCCGGGCACTGCCCCGCGCACCTCCGCGGCCGCCCTTGGCTGCGCCGCTGTCGCAGAGGAAGGCGGCCGCTAGTAGCAGAGCCCAGCACGTTGCGGGTGCCCAGTTCATCTTTGTGGGGCCAAACCTGCGGGAAGAGAGGGAAAGAGCCCTCAGTTTCCATGGAGATCGGGTGCCCAGGGGCGGAGGACTCAGGGCTGGAGAGCAGAGGGACCCTCGTCTTTTGTGGGATCAGTGTGCCCCCAGCATCTTGGAGGCCCACTGAGGCCTGGGGGGCGCGGTTTAAGCTCTAGCATCAGGGACTTAGGCCTGGGGGAGGTGCTGGGAAATGGCGGGTGGGGCAGGAGGGTTCTGCACCTGAAGGTTGTGCACCTGGATTGGGGGCCTAGAAGTGGGGCAGGAGCGCCGCGTTGGGAGCGTCCAGGCCTCTGGGGGCATCCAGGCCCGGGCGGGGGGTGCAGGCCTGGGGGAGGGAGCTCTGCACGCGTTGCTGGGATGTGGGGGGCGGGGGGGATGGCATGGGGGGAGGGGCGTTGTGTTTGGAGGACGCGGTAGCGGGGACCAGGAGGGGGCTCAGATCAGGGCCTGGAGCCCACCTTTAGGGCCAAAGCCTGGGTGCGGGCCTTGCGGATGCTGCCGAGGACAAGCGGCTGCTGACACCGTGCGGACCCCGCCCCAGCAGGCCCGTACCCCATGGACAGTCCCTCCCGCGCGCGCCTCGCGCTCCATGCCGTCCCCGGCCGCCTAGTTCAGCAGCTGGCGGGGGACCGGCCGGGGTCGAGTCGCGGGGCGGCGTCCGGACGCGGCTGTGCGGGCGACGGCTGCATCCCCTCCCCGCGCCGCCCCTCGCTCCGGGCCCCGTACCCGCCCCAGCCTCCCGGCCTTACCCGCCACGGGCCTCGGTTGGAACCACACGCTGGAGTATCCGCCCAAGGGGCCGCAGCCGGCGGGAAGGAGCGGGTGGGCGGCGGCGCGGACCCTCAGCCGGAGCGCGGAGCCGCGGCGCCTGGGTTTTGCGCGAGGCCTCCGCCCTGGGATTGGGGCGGGCAGTCGCGGAGGCGCATCCCCGGTGAGCCGGTGGGAGGGGAAAAGGACGTCGCGTCCCCCATCCTTGCGGCCTCCCATCCTCCCTCACCAGCCCCCTCCGTCTCCTGCATCGCAAGGCCCCGTCCCCGCCGTCCCCCGCGACCCCCGCACCCGGCCCCGCTCCACCCGCCGTGCTTCCTGCCCCTCCACACCCTCGTGCCCACCCGGGCCCATCCCCTTGTGAGCCCTGGTGCCCTGGGATGAGGGCCGAGGTCCTGAGCGGAGAGGGTGCTTGTACCAGCCCCATGGTGGCTCGAGCCCACCCCGTGGCCCCTCCCGTGGCAGGTGCGGTTTCTCCACCGGCTGTCAGCTGCGGGGCCGGGCGGAGACCTCCTCAACCTCCGGCCTTGTTTCAGGGAGGATGGGGTCGACCCGTGCGATCCCCAGAGGCCCCCTCATGGCTCCTCCTGGGCTGGCTGTCTTCCTCCTGTGGGTTCTGATACCACCTGGGCCGACGGCGTCTTCTCAGCCCAGGGCGGCCGCGCCTCCGGTGAGTTTCAGCTGAGGGCGCGCGGCCAGCTCCGAGCCTGGCTCCGGGTGCAGCACCGGCTTGGGACCTCTGCTGTCCCGTGTAGGGGTGCCCTGCAAATATGTGATGAATAAGTGAAGAAATACGTTCTATCTTCTAACTTGCCGGATGTTAGAAGGAAACCAAGCTTATGCTTCTCATTTATAGCTACCGTTAAGGATTGGACAGAAGCTTAGCTTTTTGGGTGAGACGGACAACAGTGTTTTTAGAACCTTTGGCAAGGAAGAGCTGGAAAGAACATGTATTTGAAAGTGACTGACAGGTCTTCTGGCCCTAGGGGGCCACCTGAGCAGGTCCACCCAGCTTCCCTCCAAGACAGAAAATAAATTAACAAGGAGAGCAGGAAGGGCCCCGGCAGACTCCAGACGGGAGGGGGTGCTGCCCATCAGGCAGAAGGAGCTTGGAAGGGAGGGCCCGTGGCCATGGGACGTGGAGGTGGAAGCGGGGGTCATCATAGGTCTGCACACTCTGGTTGAGTCCCCCTTCCCGATCACACACAGAACAGCCAGCAGTGAGCTGCTTACCCCAAGGAGTCAAGGGGGTTCTTGGGCAACCCCTGGTGCTGGAGCTGGCAGTGGACAGCACCACAGCCAGACCTTGCTTATTTTTGGCTCATGAGGAACATCTGTGACCGTTCCCTCCCCTGGCCCTGGGAGGGGATGTGTGACCTCCACTCAAGACAGCCATGCAGCTCCTCCGGCTGCGGGCGGGGAGGGCATGTTTCCCAGCACAGGCCCAGGACTGCCAGCTGAGAGGCTGGGAGGGGCCCCTCACCCCTAGACTTTGCATGGGAAGCCAAGTGTGGAGCCTCACAGGGAATCTGAGATGGGAGCCAGTGAGATGGGGGCAGGACCCAGAGGGGAGAAGAGGTCCTGGGGATGCTGTGGATCTGGATCCAGCATGCGGGAGCTGAGGTTCCGGAGTGAAACACTGCCTTTCATGGAAGCACGTCTTCCTGTCACCCACTGGCTTCATTTTAAAGGATGAAAATGTATCAGACATTCAAGAAGAGCTGCATCACATAAAAGAAAGACCAGGCAAAGAAACAGAAAATAAATGGATTGAGAAATGTGAATGACTCCAATCATTCCAATCATTGGAATGAATGGATTGGATAAAACTCCAATCCATAGACTCAGATTAGGGAGATATATTTATATAATAAGAACAGGAAACTGTGAAGATGAAATAAGACAAAAAAGACACTTTTGAGATTAAAAAATTACTGCAAAAAAAAAAAACCCAACAGAAGGATGGAATTGTATATTTAAGGAAATGTTTCTGGCAAAAAGGCAGCAAATATGAAAGAAAAGGGGATAGACCCAGGGGATCCATTTCGGGCTCTAACATATAACAGTTGTTCCAAGGCTGAGAACACAGAATGGGAAAAGGAAGGGGGAGGCGGTGCTCCAGCTGATTTTATGATTCCAGAAGCCTTCTATCTTAAGATGTATAGGATGTATGTTAGGGTGTACAAGAGAAGCGCAAGAGAAACATTTAGGCTGTTTTATGTTTGAGTAGAGACATGAAAGTTTTAGATAAAGCAGTAGCACAATGAGTCCAGCGGCACATCAGAAAGCAGATCACCATGATCAGGTCAGGTTCAGGGTGGTTTATATCATAACATATGTCAGTGTGCTTTACCTATTAGTGGACCAAAGGCAAAAAATATGGTTTTCTACAGAGAAAGACAAAGCATTTGATTTCAATCAACATTCGTTTGTGGTGAAACGTGTTGAGAAAACTCATCATAGAAGTGAAATGTTTTCTTTGATAAAGGCTAATCTCAGAAGACATACATAGTGGAGAGCTTTTAAATGTATTTTTAAAAATACGAACCAATGAAAAGATTGCCTACTTTCACCACTTCTGTTTAACACAGCATTGGCAGAGCTGCCACCAAGAAGAACACAGCATGTTGAAGGCACGGTGGCTCCTGAAGCTGCAGCCCTGAGACCTGATTGTACCATGGAAGGTGGGGTGGCTCCTGCAGCTGTAGCCCTGAGACCTGATTCCACCACAAGTGCTGCAGCTGGCAGAGGCCACAGGACATAGGCGTAGCTGGTGAAACCTGCAACTGAGGGTGTCGGGGGCTCCTGGGAGAGCCTCTGTCCCCCCTAAGGAGAGGGGCTGCGCAGAACCTGTGTGCTATTGTCCTTTCCCCCTTTTTCCTGCTGGGAGTGGGACTTGGTGCCGAGGGTGGCTCCTGCCATCGGAAGACCCCAGGATGCTGGGTCAGTGGCTAGGCGGGTGGAGGGTGGGGTTGTCCCCGGCACACAGCGGTGCTGCTCTGCCACTCTGCACTGCTTGGTGTCTCACATCTCATCCCTGTATTAAGCAGGTACTCCCTAGACTTGCAGCCAGATGTGTACCTTAGATTTAAAAGATGGTAGAATTTCCCTACCAGAACAAAAAATAGCTTTAAAAAATATAAGATAAAAAGCCATTCATAGTCTGGCATGATGGCTCATGCCTGTAATCCTAGCACTTTGGGAGGCTGAGTCGGGCAGATCACCTGAGGCCAGGAGTTTGAGACCAGACTGGTCAAAATGGTGAAACCCTGTCTGTACTAAAATTACAAAAATTAGCTAGTCGTGGTGGTACGTGCCTGTAGTCCCAGCTACACGGGAGGCTGAGGCATGAGAATCACTTGAACCCAGGAGGTGGAGGTTGCAGTGAGCTGAGATTGCGCCACTGCACTCTCCAGCCTAGGCAACAGAGCAAGACTCCAAAAAAAAAAAAAAAAAAAAAAAAAGCCATTCACCACAGTCCACAATGTAAAAGACCTCTGAAGAACATCAAAAAGTTATTAAAGAATATAAAATAAAATCTGCATAAATGGAGGATGCACAGGATATTGTGAAGGTGACAGTTTGCCACAAATTGATCCATAAATTTAATGAAATTACAATAAAAATCTTTACATAATTTTTAAAAGACTCTGTTATGAGCTGAACCATGGCTCCCTCAAATTCGTGCGTTGAAGTCCCAAACCCTGGTACCTGCAGGGGTGGGTGCATTTGGAAATAGGACCTTAAAGAGGTGACTAAGGTTAAATGAGGTGAGGTGAGCTTGATGTCCTTAACAAGAGGAACTCAGGACCCAGACACCCACTGTGGGATGGCCCTGTGAAGACATAGGGAGAAGATGGTGTCTACAAGCCAAGAAGAGAGGCTGCAGAAGAAACCAACCCTGCCAAACTGTGAGAAAACAAATTTCTGTTGTTTAAGCCACCCTGTCTGTGGCACTTTGTTATGGTAGTAACAAAATAGCACAGAACCCAAAAGTTTCTAAAGTCTATATGGAAAAATAAAGGCCTAAAATAACTTAATAAAATAATTTTGAAAAAGAAGATCAAAGAAGAGTAACTCACTATGTCATATTAAGACATAGAAAACCATAGTAATAAAACAACCCAGTCTTGGCAAGGATTAGACAGGGACCAACACAAGAGAACAAGGATACCATTAAGAAACTCATGTAGGAGCCTGTCCACGTCTACAGGAATAAAACAAGGCTGAGAATTTTGGTAGAGAATGGGAAACTAAAAGGTCAGAATGGAAAGTCTAGAATCAAAAGATACATTTTAAAACACAGAAGATTAGACATGGCTAGAGAGAGAATTAGTAACCTGGAAGATCAGAAAATACCCAGAAAAAAAAAAAAGCATGCAGAATAGGATGTTAGGAGGCAGAGAGTACACTATAGAAAGGCCTGACATGCCATGTAATATTAGAACCAATGGAAGAAGAGAATGAGGTAGATGTAATATTTAAGGAAATAATCACCAATCAGTTCCAAAAACTGATGAAAGAAATTAAATCATGAATTCTAGAGGCATTACAAACTCCAAGTGCAATAAATACAAAAAAAAGCATACCTAGGTAAGACAGCTTTAAACCAAACAACTTCCAGAAGCAGGAGAAACTCAAATTACCTGCAAAAGAGTAAAAGTAAGACTGGCAGCTGGCTTCTCAACAGAAAGAGGCAGTGGGTGACAAAGCAGAAATGCAGTTTGTCAAGTCCCTGTCCCAGCGTCACAGAGCTGACTGTGAAGGGTGGTTAGAAGCTAAGAGGCAGCAGATTAATAATTGGCATAGATAAAAAAGTTACCATGCAAATACTAAAAAGAAGCCAGTGTAGCTATATTAATGCCAGACAAAGTAGACTTTATGACCTAAAGGTTGAGGTAAAAGCACTACTAGGGACAAAGAGTAATGCCTCTTAGTGATGAAAGGTTAAATTTACCAAGATGATAAAACATTTCTAAATCTGTATGCACTTCATGACATAACCTCAAAATATACAAAACAAAAATAGAAAGATTTAGAGTGAAAACTCATTGACATAAATTTAAAACTCACACACAACACCACACATCTGTTGAGTACCTCTCTCTCCAAGGACACATGCTGAATGCATCACACTGGGTGGCTGTGATGAGGGAGGTGGGATTGGGGCATGGAAAAACCGTGAAATCAAGTGAGAGATACCTCCCCACAACCAGGTGCCGCAGCCCAATAGGAAGAGACGTGCTTGGTCAACTTAGTTTCTGCCCTCAAGCACCAGAGAGAAAAGGCGGAGAAACCAGGTAAGGGCACGTTGTCTATTCATTAGGCCCATGGAGTTTTCAATAAAAGGACACAAAATGACATTCCTGTTTCTGAGGAAAGGGGACACCTGCATGTTTGGTGGTGCTGCCTGGATGTGCCAGAGCCCTTTGCTCACCTGGCCTCAGGCTCTGCTCTGAGGAGCTGGGACCTCATGGCAAGGAGACCATCCCTCTGGGCCTGCAGGACTGGGCAGAGTGGCTGGCCTCCATAGCAGCTGTTCATCCGAGAGGGTCAGGGGAGAGGCCGTGAGAGGGGGCTTCTTGTGAGCTCCAGGCCCAGCTTCTCCTGGGCTGGAGGCTCCCAGCTGCCGTGGCGAGGAGCTGTCCTGGCAGTGCTGAGGCCCAGGTCTGGCATCTCTGCCCCTCCACTGCTCAAGGAGATGCTTGCCTGTGGCCACTCTGTGCTCTTGGCAACTCTGGGTGATATGGGCGAGGGCAGGACTTGCTGACTGCCCTGGTGGGAGAGGGCTGTGGCTGCCTTGGGTGGTCACCAGTGTCTGTGAGCACAGGGAAGGAGGAAGAGGGATTGGGCAGCTCTCCCTCCTGCAGCTCTAAAGGGGAAGGGCCTGGAGGAGTTTGGCCAGGGCCTCCCTGATGTTGCAGTTCCCAGGCAGTAGATGATGGGTTTGAGCAGAGGGATCCCAACCAAGTAGACCCCTGACACCAGCTTGATGAGGTTAGAGGAGCTGCCACCCCAGGTGGGAGGCATAGGTGGGGAAGGCCTTTAGCTGCTGGGCCTTTCTGGAATCCTCAGCGATCTGGCCAGGATGTGGGTGTAGGAGACCGTGGTTGCCTGCAGGGAAGCCGCAAGGATCACCTGGGCTGCCTGAGTCCGCATTTCTATGGTAGTGGTGCTGGAGCAAGAGAGCCCTAGCGGGGGTGGGATATCACAGAAGTGGTTGAGGACATCGGGGCTGCGGAGCCTCAGGCTGGAGTTGAGAGCCGTGGACACAAAGGAGGCTGGGAAGCTGCTGAGCTGGGCGCTGATGGCCAGGTGCAGGCAGGGCCAGGTGCATGGAGTCCATGATGGGCTGGGTAGTGCAGCAGGTGGCAGATGACCGGGTGCCAGTCACAGTCCATATTGTCCGGGAGGACGCACTCAGAGGAGCCGAGTGAGAGGAAGAGGAGCAGCCAGGTGAGGTGCCCCGAGAAGGAGACAGATGGTCCTCGCTCATGCTAGGAGTCCGGCCAACAGCTTTGGGATGGTGACCGAGGTGTACAGGGTCTCCAGCACCGAGAGGTTGGCCAGGAAGAGGTGTGTGGATATGTGCAGGTGGTGGCTGGCTCTGATGGTCCCCACGACAGCCAGGTCCTCTAGGATGGTCACCACATAGATGATGAGGAGTGACCAAATAGCAGCCCTTGAAGATGGCACAGCTCTGGGAAGCCCAGAAAGACAAACTCTGTCACCACAGTATTGCTGGAATTGTACATGGCCCTCCTGGTCAGGCAAGTCACTTCTGAGCACTCCAGAACAGTGGGGAGACTAGGCTGTGGTGTGTGATGGGGTCACAGCCCTGCTCCACTGGTGAGAGCTAGGTAAGAGCACTGTAAGCCCTCCTGGGATCTTAGGGCAGGGGCTCAGGCTCACAGACTGTCCCACCATGCACCTTTGGGACCTGCTGCAATACTTATCTGTCATCCCCACCTCTCAGCCCAACATGCCCACTTACCCAGAGCTAACGCCTGGCCAAGGGGCCTTGGGACCTGTACACACTCATATGATCAGGTATAGCCCCTCTTACACCTATACGCCCTGAGGTGCATAATCTTCCCTGCCCCAACACACAGGTACATGGCCAGGTGCACACATATACACTCAGTGCACGTCCCTCCCCAGCTGCACACACACCCTGGTGCACACACATGCACCCAAGTGCACACCCCCAGATGTACACACAGCGCAAGGGGAGACCCATTCTGCCTGGCGTGCCTTCTCGGGGCTGTGTGCCTTGGGGCCCTTCCTGGACCTCAACCCTGCTGGCCCCCAGGGGCCAGGGGCACCCTGTAGGGGTGAACAAAGCTTCCAGGGGTTTTGCAGAGGGAAGGGAGGCTCCTCCCCACCTTTTAGGTCCTGACATCTTTATCTTGTACTTTCTGAGCCAGCAAAGGGGCAGACGAGGGAAGGGCGGGAGCTGTCCACTCAGAGCCTCCAATGGGTCTGTGTGGCGTGGGGTTCTGGTTTCTGGACTTGCCTGCAGTTGGGTGTCTGAGGGCAGGATGGGGGTTGGAGGGTGAGCTGGGACAGTGGTGGGAGAAGGAGCTCCGCAGGCCTGTGCAGCAGCTCCTCTGGGAGGTCCCCGCCCCTCTCGGGGGATGTAAGCCCCAGACCCCTACCTCGCACTCTGCCTCTGGATCTGTCTGCGCCTGGGCAGCGGCCGGGTCCCCGTGGACAAGTGGAATTCCTGGGTGACCCTTGACCCAGCCTTCTACCACCCCTTCCTCACCGGTGCTCGGGGGTCGGAGCTGGCGGCTGCTCCAGGCCCACCTGGTGAGGCGACTTCAGAGACCCCTACCCATGGCGGGGGCGAGGACGGAGCGCTGGGGGGTGCCACTGGCCAGCCTCAGGAGACGCATGGGTCCCGCCCTGGGTGCAGCGTGGGCGGCTGCGGGGAGGGGCTGGGCCGACGAAGGCTCAGTGCTGAGGACCCTCTGCAGCGCCCCCGTCCACCCCCCCCCCCCAGCCCCACAGCACCCCGGGCGACGTGGACCAGCCAGCGAGGCACCTTGGGGCTCAGGGCTGGGGCCCTGGGTGCATCCTCGCAGCCTCCCCCAGGTCTTCGCGTGGAGACCAAGGTCACGGCGGGCCCCGCCTCCCTCGCAGGTGCGTCTCCCCCGGCCCTGCCTCTACCTGCCTCCGCTGGTGTTTCTTATTCGGTTCCTTTGTGACCTTGCCCTCCCCACCCCCTATCTGCTCCCCATCCTGGAAGTCTCTCATTGCAAATTTTCACTCCGATGGGACTGCCAGAGCGATTTGTAAAGTGCTCTGCAGGCCCATGGAGGGACCCGCTGAGCTGGGAGGCCTCCCCACGCTCTGCTCAGCCGCAAATAGAGCTTTCCATGCAAACTTCCCTCCCGGTGCCCTCACCCCGGGGACGCCAATCCGGGACAGGTCGCAGACTCGAGGCCCTTCCCTTGAGGGTGGGGGCTGCTGAATGCTACCCAGTAGGCTGCCTTTGGAACACCTATTTCATTTATTTTTCGATGCATGGCATTTATTCATCTATTTATAAAATAATACAAAGAGCACATGAACCTCCCCTCAGCACAGGACATAGACAATTACTAACCCCTGAGCGTATCTCCTCCCATCTCCCACCCTCAGAGACCATTCGTTGGGATTCTCTGGCTGCTTTCTTGAAAGCACGTTGATGACCCGAAACACAGGTGGGGCTTTGTTGGATTCAAGCTTCATAACCCAGAGCCCCGGGCTGTGCGCTGTCCTCTAGGTCTTGCTCTTTCATGTCAAGATTCTCCCTCTTCTCAGCAGCTGCACTCCACTCAGTTGGACATCTGTGTAATATTCCATGGTGTGACTACACCGCAAGTCATAACACATTCTTTGTTCACGGACACTTGGAACGATCCCCAGTCCTCTGTTATTGCGAATGGCACTGGATGACATTCCTGTGCCTGGTTCCTGGTTGTCATGTGTGAATATTTCTCTTGTAATCCACCCGTAAGAATGGGAATGCTGAGGTCAAACTTTACTCAAAACCTCCTAAGAAAATACCAGATTCTTTTCCCAATGTGGCTGTACTGCTCCACAGCTACTATGGCTCTCCCACCCTCTCGAGCAGGTGGTCTCGTGGAATTCTCAGTCTTGGCCACTTTAGTGGGTGAGAAGCAGCGTCTCATTTTGTTGGTGACTCGTATTTTCCTGCTTGTCCCACAGGTTTGGTATCAATGTGTGTTTCTGCTTCTGTGTGTCTTTTGTACATTTCTCCCAACGGTGTCATCTTTTAGTTATTGATTTGTAGGAATTCTTTAGCCCTTTCTAAATTTCTTTGTGGAGGCACAGTTTACACAGTAATGTGCTTAGTGTTGAGGTGATGGGTTTTGATAAATGTGTGTGTGCCTGGAACCCAGACGCATCAGGATGCCAACTTCCGTCACCCCACAGACATCCTGCATACCCTTTCCCAGTTTATCCCTGACCCTCAACCTTGAGGCAACCACTGCTGAGATTCTTTCCTTCATAGGTTTTGTTCGTTCTAGAATGTAATATAAGTGGAACACACAACGTCCTCTCTTTCGTCTCCAGTTTCTGCTCAGCACAATGTTTTTGAGGCGTATCCAGAGTTTGTTTATTCCATTATTAGATAGTTTCCCGATGATCTGGAAATGTGTTATTTAGTTTCCAAATGTTCAGGGATTTCCTGGAGACATTTCACTGTTGTTCACTTCTATCTTAATTCCCTTGAGATTAGAGAACATACTTTGTTTTAAATTTGAGATTTATTTTATGGCCTAGAATATGGGTCTATATTGGTAACTGATCTGTGTTCTCCCAAAAGAATGTGCATTCTATGTTATTGGGTGGCACATCTTAGAGATGCCAATCAGGTAAGCTGGTTAATAGTGATATTCAATCTTTATTGAAATCTGTGGTTCTAATTGTGGATTTGTCTATTTTTCCTTGATGTTATATTGTTTTTGCTTCATGTATTTTTAGGTCGTTATTAGGTGCATACCTATTTAGGATGATTTTGTCCCTCTAAAGAATTAACCCCTTAATATTATGAAATGATTTCCTTTATCCCTGGTAATATTTGTTGTTCTAAAATCTACTTTGTCTGATATTAGCTCCAGCTTTCTTTAAATAGTGCATGATATACCTTTTACCATTATTTTACTTTAAACCTACTTGTGTCTTTCTTTTTAAACTGTGCTTCTTGTAGGCCACATATAGTTGGGTCTTGTGTTTTTATTCAATCTGATAATCTCTGTCTTTTATTTGTGGTATTTAACCATTTACATTTAATGTCATTATTATGATTACACTTACATCTACCACATTACTTTTTGTTTGCCATTTATCCTGTCTGATTTTTGTTCCCTTTGTCATCTTTTTCTTCCCTTTTTATTACATTTTATCTCCTTTGCTGACTATGACCTGTAACTCCTTCTTTTGTTACTTTAGTGGTTGTTTTAGGGTTAGTGTATTCCTTTAACTTGTTATCCTCTACCTTCAAGTGATATGTTATTTCTTCACGTATATTACACAAGCTGTACAGTAGTGTACTTCCGTTTCCCTCCTACTGTCCTTTGTGCTACTGTGGTCATGCATTTTATGTTCATGTGTTATAAATTCCACAATAAATTGTTATTATTTTTGTTTATACAGATACTTATCTTTTAAATAATAAGGAAAAGTGTTGTATATGTATTCATATTGGCATTCATTGTGCTCTTTATTTCTTTTTATAGATCCTTATTTCCACTTGGCATCATTTGCCTTTTACCTGGAGGGTTTCTCTAAATATTTTTTGTAATGCTCATGATATATTCCTTCATCTTTTGTATGTGTGAACAATTCTTCATTTAACTTTTGTTTTTGAAAGATATTTTTGGCCTGGCGTGGTAGCTCATGCCAGTAATCCCAGCACTTTGGGAGGATGACGTGGGTGGATCATCTGAGGTCAGGAATTCTAGACCAGCCTGGCCAACATGGGGAAACCCCATCTCTACTAAAAATACAAAAAATTAGCCAGGCATGGTGGTGTGCGCCTGTAATCCCAGCTACTTGGGAGGCTGAGGCAGGAGAATATCTTGAACCCGGGAAGCAGAGGTTGCAGTGAGCTGAGATCTCGCCACTGCACTCCAGCGTTGGTGACAGGGCGAGTCTCCATCTCAAAAAAAAAAAAAAAAAAAAAAGATATTTTTCCTGTGTAGAGAATTCTAGATTGACAGTTTTTTTTTCTTACAGCCTTTAAAACTTTTGGCTCCACTGTTCTCTTGCTTGCATTACTTCTCTTGAGACAATGGCTACTTTTAAGATTTTTCCTTGATCACTGGTACTGAGCAATTTAATTATGATGTGCCTCGGTGTAGTTTTCTTTATGTTTCTTATCTTGAGATTCAATGAGCAACTTGGACTTAGGAGTTTGTAGTTTCCTTCAAAGTTAGAAAAATTTTGGCCATTAGTTTTTCAAATATCTTTGCTCTCTCTTCGTCTTTGTTGATTTGGTTACATGTATATTAATCTGCTTGGAGTCATCCAACAGTTGTCACTGATTCTGTTTCACTTAAAACATTATTCTCTTCTCTCTTTTTCATTTTTTGGTAGTTTCTGCTGCTGTGCCTTGAATTTATCTTTGCTTCTGCAATTTCTAATCAGATGGTTTGTTGTTGTTGTTGTTTCGTGATGGAGTCTTGCCCTGTCTTCCAGGCTGGAGTGCAGTGGTGCAATCTCGGCTCAGTAACAGCTCACCTCCCAGGTTCAAGCAATTCTCCTGGCTCAGCCTCCCAAGTAGCTGGGATTACAGGTGCCTGCCACCACGCCCAGCTCATTTTTGTAATTTTAGTAGACACAGGGTTTCACCATGTTGGTCAGGCTGGTCTCGAACTCCTAATCTTAGGTGATCTGCCCACCTTGGCCTCCCAACGTGCTGGGATTACAGGTGTGAGCCACCACACCTGGCCCCAATTTCATTGATATTTTCAAAGAACTAGCTTTTGGTTTCGTTGATTTTCTCTATTGCCATTTTTGTTTTCTATTTTATTGATTTCTGCTCTGATCTTTATTATTTATTTTGATCACTTTCTGCTTAATTTGTTATTATATTTCAAGTTTCTTATGGTGGAAACTGAGGTAACTGATTTAAGACCTTTCTTTTCTTATAGGTGTTTGGTGCTATACATTTTCCTCTAAGTACTGCATTAGTAAAATCCAGTAATTTTTTGATATGTTGTGTTTATTTTCATTTCAAAACATTTACTAACTTCTGTTTTGATTTCTTCTTTGACTATGGGTTATTTAGAACTGTATTTTTCCCAAATATCAAAATATTTCCCATAAATCATTTTCTTCTGTTGATTTCTTTTTTTAATTACTGTGGGCGAGAAGCCTTCCAGGTGCTGAGGCAAGAGACTGACGGCACGAGCTGTTCCAGTGTAATGAAGAAAATATATAGAATAAGAATAGTTATACTAGAAATAGATTATAGATATGATGATATATGAATATTATTAATCATTAGTTTGTAGCAATTATTCTTTATTCCAATATTATAATAATCCTCGCTCTACTATTATAACCTAGGAGAAACCAGGCCATACAGAGATAGGAGCTGAGGGGACACGGTGAGAAGCGACCAGAAGACAAGAGTGTGAGCCTCTGTCACGCCCGGACAGGGCCACTAGAGGGCTCCTTGGTCTAGCGGTAACACCAGCGTCTGGGAAGACGACTGTTACTTGGCTGACCTCGGTCTAGTGGTAGCGTCAGTGCCTAGGGAAGGCACCCGTTACTTAGCAGACTGGGAAAGGGAGTCTCCTTTTCCACAGAGGAGTTGGAGAAGACTCTACTCCACCACCTCTTGTGCAGGGCCTGACATCAGTCAAACCCGCCTGCAGCCATCTGGAGGCCTGACCGTCTCCCTGTGATGCTGTGCTTCAGCGGTCACGCTCCTGGTCCGCTTTCATGTTCCACCCTGTACACCTGGCTCTGCCTTCTAGATAGCAGTAGCAGAATTAGTGAAAATACTAAAAGTCTTTGAAATGCATAGAAGAAAGAATGGCATAAGTTGTCCTCTCTCTCTCTCCGCCTCGGCCACCTGTCCAGTGGACATGTGACTCATGTGACCTTATCAATCATTGGAGATGACTCACACTCCTTACCCTGCCCCTTTGTCTTGTATCCAATAAATAACAGCACAGCCAGGCATTCGGGGCCACTACCGGTCTCCACGTCTTGGTGGTAGTGGTTCCCCGGGCCCAGCTGTTTTTTTGTCTATCTCTTTGTCTTGTGTCTTTATCTCTATGATCTCTCGTCTCTGCACATGAGGAGAAAAACCCACAGACCCTGTAGGACTGGTCCCTGCAAATTACTGTGTATTACATTCAATTCTTTTAAGTTTGAGACACATTTCTCGGCCTAGAATATGGGTCTGTCGGGGTAAATGTTCCATGTGCACTTGAAAAGAATGCGTACCCTGCTGTTTTTGGATGGAGTGTTCTGTAAACATCAGTTAGGCCAACGTGGCGGTGCCGTTCCTGCCTTCCATACCCTTCTGACTTGTTGCTTGTTCTGCCTCCTTGGATCTTGTAAGTGCAGCGGTTTCGAGTCTGTCTGTTGGTGTCTGATGCCTGCTCTTCCCACTGTCTCTAGGCCTGGTTATCTTCCGCTGTGTGCTGAGCACTGTGCTTAGAGACTTACTTGAGGGACTGATTAGAGCTTGCTTTGATGCAACCTTGAGTATTTTTGCTTGTTTTTACTTTTTCTGGACACATGGTGGCGGTAGTTGTCTAGAACTGTGTGACTCAATTCAGTCTACACTTGATGTTCCAACGGAAGGTTCAGGGTTGTCCTGGACCCAGGGGCTGGGGCTTGTCGGGTTTATCCTCATTCCTCGGGGGCATAGACGTGGGTTTCCAGGGCCACTGTGTTGGGAGGACTTGGAGGAACTGGAATGGGGCCCGAGTGCTGGGCTTGCCTCCCTGGTGCCCATTGGCTCCTGCCCCCAGCCCAGCAGCTCCTCACTCACATCTACCCCCGGCTGCTTTTAAGAAGATTAGACACATCCTGTTGTCCTCCAGGAAAGGGAGGCTCTGAATTGGTAAGTTGTTTTCTCTGGACGTGTGGAACTCTCTCCTGCTTAGATATTGGATCTACTGGGTTAATTGTAAAACATACTTAGTCTCCATTTTCCATATCACATTTTGGTTTAACTTTCTGAGTGATTTCTTCCAGTCCTTCTTGAGTTTATTTCTGGCATCCTATTTCCAATTTGTGGGTTATCTGCCTTTCTTTCTCTGACTCTGTCTTTCCTTTCTTTTCTCGTAGTGTTCTATTGTTTCAAGGGTGCAAACTGCATGTTCTGATGTCCGTGAGCATATTAACGGATTTCAGTGCCCTCTGTCTCCGTGTCTTCCAGCCTCTTCTCATTCTCTCAGCCTCTGTCTATCTCCCCTGTTAGGGGCTCTCGTCTGATGTCTGGTGACTGTTGGCTGTCAGCCCACACTGGAGAGATCCAAAATGCTGACCAGGCCGTGGCAGAGTCATCTGGCTGGCGGAAGCCCCGCCTCACCTGCCAGCATCACGCAGATTCCTGAGAGGAACATCTGCCGGGGTCCTGCCTGGAGGTGTCAGTGGCTGCCATCCACCGTCTAGGGGTCTGGTGGGGCTGGGGTCTCTCTGTTCAGTACGGGGGCCTTCGGGCAATTCCCTGATGTCTGTCCCTCTACTCTCAGAGGTCTGGGTGTGTCCAAGTCCGGCCCCCTTGGCTTTCCCTGGCTTACCGAGGAGGTCTGGGTGTGTCCGAGTCCGGCCCCCCTGGCTTTCCCTGGCTCACTGTCTTCAGAGTTCTACTGGGGTCAGGGCTGGCTTTGCCACCTTCTGAAAATCCCTACCTTCAGCCCCACCGGCATCTTGCTTTCAGAGCACCTGGCTGTTTCCTCCCTCTGTTCCTGCCCTGTCTCCACTGCAGACAAAGGCATCCCAGAGATACCCCCAGGCCATGCACCACCCCGGGGCAGCCGGGTCACCCTGGGCTTGGACGGCCCTGGCCTCTGTCCTTGTGACTGTGTGTCTGTGCCTATGAGCTCTGCGTGCAGGGGCCCCACGGCCTGCAGGCTTTCGGTCAGCACGAGGCCCACGCCACATGGCCGGGCCAATACCTGAGTGTGGAAAGAGGCCTCATGCCTCAGCCTCTGTGTGTTTCTACTTTGGTCCCGAGAGTGAAGCTCAGGACTCCCAAGTGTCCACTGCACGGGATGAACATCCTAGATTTTTACAACCTTGCCAGCAGGATTGACAGTCATTACTGAAATAGTTGTTGCAGATGCATGTGATTCTGACCTACACGCAGGCTGTGTCAGCAGCTCCCAGCTGTGGGTCCCCGTGACACTTGAAGGTCACCATAGAAGACACATGGAGCCACACAGCTCCGCCAGCCTGGAGCCACTGCGTTCGAAGGGGAACCGGAGGCTCCTGCACCTGGTCTACTGCCCTCCCTCTCCTCACAGCCTCTTAGGAGGAGCAGAGGACAGATTCCTCCGGGAGGCCAAGGCTGTAGCCCCCGTCGGCCCTGCATGCTGGGCTGTGTTCAGCATGGGCAGCCTCGTCCGGTCTCCGAACCTGGCCTTCTGCAGATGCCCGCCCTGCAGTGGGATTGAAGGATATTTGCCTGGAAGAGTGGCTCAGCCTCTGCAGGGTCTCCTTGTGTTATGGTCTGGGGGAAGGTTAGGGAGGGATGCAGGGAGGGGCCTAAGGATGGGGCACCGGGTGTGAATCCCTGTGGGGAACCCCAGTGCCTGGGACAGGGTCCATGAGTGCCTGGGTCAGTGTCTGTTGTGGTCTGGGTCAGCATCCATCAGGGTCTAGGTCAGCGTCCATTGAGGTCTGAGTTGGGGTCCATCAGTGTCTGGGTCAGCGTCCATCAGGGTCCAGGTCAGGGTACATCAGGGTCTAGGTTGGGGTCCATTGGGGTCTAGGTCTGGGTCCATCGGTGTCTGGCTCAGCATCCATGGAGGTCTGGGTCGGGGTCCATCGGTGTCTGGGTCAGCGTCTGTCGGGGTCTGGGTCAGGGTCTGTCGGGGTCTGGGTTGGGGTCCATCGGTGTCTGGGTCAGCGTCTGTCAGGGTCTGGGTCGGGGTCCGTCGGTGTCTGAGTCAGTGTCTGTCGGGGTCTGGGTCAGGGTCCAACGGGGCTGTGAGCTCAGGTTCCAGCCTCCCTTACCCACTGGTTCCCAACAGAGCTGGGGGCCAGCTGTCCATGGAGACTGGGTCATGGTGGGCAGTGGGTGACCCAGCAGCTTGGTTTTTGTTTGGTAACATTCTTGGCCGCCTGAATCCTTTGTCCTATTTTCCTATTTCTCCTCCTCCCCGCCCCATTTTAAAGTAAATCTACTCGTGTGCACTGTGGTTGGGCTTTTCCTGCTTATCTGCACCCTAAGTGCCTCTGGTGAGCCCTCCATGCATCCTCCACTTAACCTCAAGGTGAAGCTCAGCCAGTTTGGTAAACAAGCTGGGTAATTTTGTGAACGCATTTGGGCCAGGAACGGCTGACAATGAACCACCGCAGAGCTGAGCTTGGGGCATGGCAGGCGGTGTGTTGGGGGGTCCCTCCAGCCCTGGGCCATGGGGGCCTTGGAGGCTGGCCAGCTAGTAGATGCTATGAGGGGCGGCTGCTCTGCCCATCCTGCCACTCCCCAAGGACGTCCCTGGACCAAGAACCCTGCAGGATGGACTTGGGAGGGCAGCCCCCACCCTCAGCCTGCACTGCTCGTCCACCGCCTCCCCTGCCTCTGTGCCTGGGCTGCCCAGACCCTCTGTGCCTTTCCCTCCCCAGCCGGCTCAGTGCCCATGTGAGGCCAGCAGAAATGTGCAGTTTTGTTCTGAAAAGACTATGGGGGCAGCAGAGCTCCTCAGAGTGTGGGCTCTGGGACAGGGGCTGGAATTCAAATCCCGGACCCACCCTTGGTTTGTGACCTTGGACCTGTGGATTGGGAGGGGTCAGGAGTCTCTGCGGTGCTGTCCGCTGTGCTGGTCCCCCATGGATGAGCTCGCTCTGGGGCTTTGGGTGTCCGTTGGGGGTGGCGTGAAGCTGTGCACCAGGAGGTTTCGGGCCAGATCTTAGCGAAGTCAGACCCAGTGTGGCTAAAGCCCTCACCTTTGCACATCCGCCGTCTCTGATGCTGCCATCTCCCAGGTGAGCTGGGCCCCTCACTGCCCACAGCTCCTGTGACTCATGACCACTGACTTCCTCTCAGAGCTGCCACTCAGCAGCTGTGGGGCTTGAGGTGCCCATCTGACTCTTCCGGTCCCAGGTTCCCTCTCTGGAAGATGCAGCCAGCGTTGCCTTATCTGACAGAATTTGAGGCAGGATCTGCAGCGGAGACCTCGAGTCCTTGTCACATAGGTATGTGGAGCACCCTGTGCTCTGCTGCCGTGGGGCTGTGGGGTGTGGGGGACCCCAGCTCTGCCAAGTATGGAGCAGGAGAGCTTCATGCCCTTTACACACAGGTGCGCATGGACAGCCTGGCATGCAGGCCCTACAAAGATGCTCTCACACAGCCCATGTGCTCCCCACATCTACCGTAAGTGCAGAATCACATGCCCCGACCCCACACTTGGCTTCACTCACAGGGCACCCAGGTACCTGCATCAGAACTACACCCATCCACACCCAGACACATGTGCCCCCAGCACAGGCCCCCACGCAGACAGCAGGCTCCCAGCAGACAGACAAAAACACGCACACAGCAGATCCAGACCCGGCACACAGACATCCATGCAGACATGCTGCCCCTGCCCAGGAGACAGGCAGGCACCACTCACCCCGGCCTCTGGGGCCCGGTGCTTCCCACAGAAACAAGTGGACAGACAAGGCCATGAAGGGGACAAATGTGAAACCACAGACATGCTGCCCCTCCACATGGCCGCCTGCTTCAGGGAAGCTTGTTGACCAGCACACCCCAGACAGCTTGCTGCCCAATGTAGTTATAGGCACAGGCATGTGCAGATGTGCCGTGGCATACACAGTTACACACAGGTGCTCACACAGGCACTCCCAGGCACACATAGGTGCTCATTCAGACAGGGACACACAAGCACACATAGGTGCACATGCGGACACACGGCAGCACACAGGCACACACAGGTATCCACAGGTGCACACAGGTATCCACGGGTATACACAGACACACACAGGTACACATGCAGTTGCACACTCAGATATGCCCAGGTGCACATGCAGGTGAGCACAGACACAGGTGCACACAGGCACACACAGGCATACACAGGCACATACACAGGTGGGTGCACAGATATACACAGGTGCACCCAGGCACACCCATGAACACAAGCACTCACATGTCACCTGTGCAGAGGATGACGTGGTTTCTAGGTGGTGGATCTGGATCTGAGTCCCAGCCCTGCCCCACACATTCTGCTCTGACCTGGCGGCCCATCTCCTCACCTGTGAGGTGCTGAGGTGGGGAGTTTGGAGTTTGCTCTTGGACGAAGCAGGGGCTCCTGTGACCACTCAGGCCAACAAGATCAGGGCTTGGAAGAGGCAAAACCAGAGAAGCCTGGCTGCAAAGATGAGCTCCCCAGTAAAAGGACCCCCCACAACATAAGAGACAAGAAGCAACTGCCAGGGCCGAGCAGGCCCTCCTCCCTGTTCTTCAGAGGGTAGGAGTCAGGGGGTGGGGGGAAGCCTACCTGCCTGGGCAAGTCCACACAGGTCCTGTCCCCTTGGTGCAGGGAGTGTGGCCATGTATTGGGCAGCCTGGGAGCTGACGCCCATCTGGACGAGGCCGGAGTCAACTGTCTTCCACCCTCACTGATACCCATCTCAAAAGAACTCACAGAAGAGAGAAGCTATTCAGATGGGGCTTCTCTCAGAGGCTTGGGGATGAGCGAGGGAGCAGAGGCTCTTCCCACCTGTCCTGGGGGTGGCACACGCAGGTCCCTCTCACCTGCCCAAGGGACCTGCCTCCCGTGTGACCAGGCCCATCAGCCAGACTGGCTGGAATTGGAATTGGAGGCCAAAGGGAAACCTGCACACTGGCCCCGCCCCAGCTGTCTCTCTGGGACAGGGCAGGTGTGATCTGGCCTGAGCAGGATGTGGGGCACTGATGAACATACCTGCACAACCCAGCAGCAGCCGGAGGAACAGAGGGGACCAGGAAGAGCCCCCCTGGGGATCCCTGTATGCCCCCCAGCCCCTACATCCCAGAGCAGAGGGTGCCGGTCCCCCAGGGCCTCCCACAGGTGGGCTCCGCCTGCCTGCTCAGAGCAGTCGGGTCTGAGACTGGAGTTTGACTCATTGTCCCCCACCTCCTGATCTCTGGCCAGGCCACTGTGAGGGTCACAGGGTTGATTGAGGAAAGCTTTTCATGGGCTGTGAAAGGGGCAAAGGCACCTGAACCCTCTGCCCTCCTCACCTAGACCCGTGAGGACCACGGCCCTGGGGCAGAGCCCTCTCCCTGGACACCAAGGTCCTCTGACTGCTCCCCACCTGGTTGGCTGAGCCTGGCTGATGCTCCACAGAGGGGTGGTCCAGGCTGGACAGCTCAAGGTGGCAGAGGGCACTGGGAGGTCAGGAGAAGGTGCTCAGGACCCACCAAAGGGTCTTTGGCCCCCGCCTTCTGTGTGTGCTTGGAGAAGGGACTTCACTGGCCCCAGAGACAGCTGATCAGTCCATCCAGCCTGGCCTGGGGTCCTGGTCCACACAGGGCACAGACCTCCAGGGCTGCCGGGGGCAGGTGTATGGCTCTGTGTTCCCGTGTCCCAAAGCCACATTCATAAATGTCACATCTCACATTCAGCCATGTCTGAGGGTCCTTGCTGGGCCTCAGCACTGGCTCCCAACCCAGCAGTAGACGGATGAGTTATTGCCTGGGGGATCAGGTGTTGGAGGGAGACAGACAACAGCTAATGGTGGGTAACTCTGCAGCACGCAGGGGCGAAGCGTGGCATGGAGAGGCGGGCACGAAAAGGAGTGGGATCAGGGCCACTGCTTGGACAGAACACCCAAGGCCAGGGTCCACCCTGGAGGTGTCAGGGAAGAGTGTGCAGGAAGGGGACAGCGGCTGCGGAGGTGAAGGTGGGCCTGGGCCCTGCGTGGTGGGGGACGAGCAGTGGGCAGGGAGGGCTGAGCTCAGCAGTGGGTGTCGGCACACAGGCCTGTGGTGTGTCCTCGGCTGTCACTGACTGAGTGGCTGCGGGGTGGTGAGCAGAGTGGGGACTGATGTGACTTTGCTTTGAAGGAGCCCCCTCGACCTCTGGACGCTGGTGGAGCATGGGCGGGGCAGGGCCCAGTTCGGGGCGGCCCTCGTAGCTGAAATCGGGCAGACCCTGCCGGGGTGCAGCCCGATGGATTCGCTGATGGATTGGACGTGGGTGTGGAACAGAGATAAGCCGAAGGCTGTGAGGTCAGCGTGGTTTTGGGGGCTGGGGGAAGTCGGAAGTAAGGTTTTGGGGTGCAAGTTCAGCGATGGAGGAACGGCTGGGCAAAGGCATGGACACAGGCGTGTGGAGCAGGGGCCTGGGCTGGAGGTGGGCATTGGGGTGTGTCCGGACCGACCCCGGGGCTCCAAAGGCCGGGGCTGTGGGTGGGGGCACAGTGGAGGCTGGGTGTGCGTCGATGAAGGCGCCATTCTCATCTCCTTCAGTTTTGTGCCTGGGGCAGCCCGGGAGCTTTTCTGGGCCTGTGTCGGTGGCCGCAGCCCAGCTCCGCCCTGCGGTGCCCACCAGGAGGCTTTGCCGGGGCGGCCAGGACCCCCGAGGGCACGAACACGGCGGACTCGCGGCTCTGCCCTGCCCAGTCCGGGCCAGCCCTGCCCTGGCGCAGCCCCCTCTCCCGGGGCAGCTTCCGGCGCGACCACCCACCCACAGGCAGAGCCCCCACCTGGAGTCCCCGGGCTGAGGCCTCTGCACGCGCGGGAGGCTCTTCCTGGACCCAGCGCGCACCGTGGCGGCGCCGCCCACCCAGCCCCACGCCCCACCGCGCCCCCCCCGCCTCGGGCAGGTGCAGACTCCAGGTCTTGCCCGTTTCTCACGGTCTCTCCCAACGGCCCCGGGTCCGCCTCACTGAGAGCCCAAGACCGGGGCCGCCACCCCTCAGCGACCCGCCCCGGGGACCCCGCCCCGCACAGCGCCCGCAGCCACACGTCCTGGGCCCGGGGGCCCCGGGCAGCCTCCTGGCTGTGTCTGTGCGCGTTTGGGGTCCCATCCACGCGGGTCCCCTCCCCCCCACGCCGGGCTGGCAGGGAGGAACCCACTCCCAACACGGCCCCGGGACGCCCCCACTCAGCACCGCCCGGGGAGAACCCGCGGCCGCCTGGTTGTGAAACCCCACAGCCTTCTCCGCCCTGCGCTGTGGGCTGGATTTCCATGTGAATCTTAAGTGAGTTCTCAAGTCCCGTCTCCCTCCTAGAGTTTACTTTGGGGGAAATTTCACATCTTTGCAACAGGAAAGCTTCCAACCCAGAAACGTGGTGCGTTTCCGCATTTACTCAGATCTTCCTTCAATGCCTCTCAACTTTCTGCATTAACGTCTTCCACGTCTTTCACCAGATTAATTCCTAGAAAGTTGGTATTTTTGTTGCCTTTGTAAGTGGTAGGTATTTTTAAAAAGTCCTTTTCTGTTCATTGCTTATATGTAGAAAAACAAGTGACTTTTGTCTATGTTCAGTAAACTCACTAAACGTTCCCATGTCGTTAACTGATCCGCGGTTCCTGTGGGTCTCGGCATGCCCAGCAGCGTGTCTGTGAGTCATGCTGGTCTTGACTGTCATTCTCCAAGCATCGTGCCTTTTCTTTTTTATCTTTCTGCACTGGGTTTGGCCGCCAGGGCAAAGTGGGCCGCAGGTGGTGAGAGCAGGAACGGGGACGCTTCTGTGAGCTGCGTTTGTATGTTCTTGTTTTCAGATTAAGGAAGTTCCCTTCTAGTTCTAGTTTGCAAACACTTTATTATCAGAAATGGATACTGAATTCTATATTAAAAATTTTACATCTTTGAAAATGACAATATGATTGTTCTCCCTTAGCCTTTCAGTGTGGCAAATTACAGTGATTGATTTTCTAGTGTTAGCTTTTTTCCTAAATGCAACTTTGCAGGCCTGGAGAAAACCAGCTTTGGCGTCAGTGATGTGCTTTGCATGCGTTGCTGATTCTGTGGGTCCTGTGTCTGGATTCAAGACAGGCAAACATTGAGGGAATTAATCATCACTAGATCAGCCCTACAAGAAATGCTTAAGGGAGTCCTACATCTAGAAGTGATAGGATGTTAACCACCATGATAAAAACTCACAAAAGAATAAAAATCACTAGGAAATCAGATGAGAACGAGAAAGAAATAAAATCTTATCATTACAAAAACCACCAAACTGCAAAGATAGACAATAAGAGAGGAAGAAAGGAAAAAAGGATATACAAAATGACAACAAAATAAAAATCATATCAAGTATCTTCTCAGACCACAGTGAAACTAGAAATCAACACCAAGAATAACTTTGGAAACTATACAAACTCCTGGACACATATAACTTACCAAGACTGAACCAAGAAGAAATACAAAACATGAACAGACCATTAATGAGTAACGAGATTGAATGAGTAATAAAAAGTCCCCCAACAAAGAAAAGAACAGGACTGCATGGCTTCACAGCTGAATTCTACCAATCTTTAAAAAGAAAAAATACTAACTCTTCTCAAACTATTCCAGAAACTTGAAGGCGGGGGGTGTGAGGGTGGAATTTGTCCAGACTCATTCTATGAGGCCAGAATTACCCTGACACCAAAACCAGACAATGACACAACTAAAAGAGAAAACTATAGGCCAATATCCCTGGTGAAAATAGATGTAAAAATTCTCAACAAAATACTAACAAACCAAATCCAACAGCATATCAAAAAGATTATACACCATGATCAAGTGGGATTTATTTCAGGAATGCAAGGATGGTTCAATATATGAAAATCAATAAATGTGGTACATCACAACAGCAGAATGGACAAAAACCATATGATCATCTTAGGAGATGCAGAAAAAGCATTTAATCAAATCAACATCCCTTCGTGATAAAAATTCTTAACAAATTAGGTATATAAGGAATGTACCTCAATACAAAAAAAAGGCCATATATGACAAACCCACAGCCAAAATCATACTGATTGGGGGAAAAGTAGAAAGCTTTTTCTTTAAGAACTGGAACAAGACAAGGATGTCTACTTTTAACACTCTTATTCAACATAGTACTGAAGGTTCTAGCCAGAACAGTTAGACAAAAGAAATAAAAGGCATCCAAATTGGAAATGAGGAAGTCGAGTTGTCCCTGTTTGCAGATGACATAATTTTATATATAGAAAAACCTTAAGACTCCACCCAAAACTTTTAGTACTGATAAATATATTCAGTAAAGTTGCAGAATACAAAATCAACAAACACAAATCCATAGCATTTCTATGCAACAATAACAAACTACCTAAAAAAGAAATTAAGAAAGCATTCCCATTCACAATAGCGACAAACCCCCACCCCCAGGAATAAATTTAACCAAGGAGGTAAAGGATCTCTACAATGAAAACTACAAAACACTGATGTAAGAAATTGAACATGACACAAAAGAAAGAAAAGACATCCTATGTTCATGAATTGGAAGAATTAATATTGTCCAAATAATCATATTATCCACACAATCTGTAGATTCAATGCAATTCCTATCAAAATATAAATTACATTCTTCACTGAAATAGAAAAAAGATTCCTAAAATTCCTATGAAACCACAAAGACTCTGAATAGCTAAAGCAGTCCTGACCAAAAAGAGCAAAGTTGAAGGAATCACACTACCTGGGTTCAAAACATACTACAAAGCTATAGTAACCAAAACAGCACGGTACTGGTATGAAAACAGACACACAGGGCAGTTGAACAAAATGCAGAACCCATAAACAAATCCACATTAGCCCTAACTGACTTTTGACAAAAGTGCCAAGAACACACTTGGGGAAAGTACACCCTCTTCAATAAATGGTGCTGGGAAAACTGGATATTCATATGCAGAAAATAAAACTAGGCCTCTATCTTTCACCATATAAAAATCAACTCAAAATGGATTAAAGACTTAAATGTAAGATCCAAACTATAATACTACCAGAAGAAAATATAGGGGAAATGAGTCAGGACATTGATTTGGGCAAAGATTTTATGAACAAAACTTCAGAAGCACTGGTAATGAAAGCAAAAATGGACAAATGGGCATATATCAATCTAAAATTGCTCTGCACAGCACAGGAAACAAATGACAAGGTAACAACCAACAGAATGGGAGGAAATATTCACAAATTATCCATCTGACCAGGAGTGAATAATCAGAATATATAAGGAATTCAAACAATTGAATAGCAAAAAAAAAAAAAAAAAAAAAAAAAAAAATTAAGTCGATTAAAAAATGGGTGAAAATTTCTGAATAGGCATTTATCAATAGAAAACATATAAAGAACCAAAATATATGGAAAAAAGCTCAACATCAGTAATTACCAGAGAAATGCATATTGAAACCACAATAAGATATCATCTCACCCAAGTTTGAAGGGCTTTTATCTAAAAGACAAACAGTAACAAATGCTGGTGAGGATGCAGAAAAATGGTAAAACTTACACACTGCTGGTGGGAATGTAAATTATTACAGCCATTATGGAAAACAGTATGGGGTTTCCTCAAAAAAAAATAAACATAGAACGACCATATGATCCAGCAATCCCACTACTGGGTATTTATCCAAAGGAAGGAAAATCAGTGAATTGAAGAGATATCTGCACCCCTATGTTCACTGCAGCACTATTCACAATAGAGAAGACATGGAATCAACCTAAGTGTTCATGAATAGATAACTATATAAAGGAAATGTAATATATATACACAATGGAATACTATTAAGCCATAAAAAAGAGTGAAATAGGCTGGGCATGGTGACTAACACCTGTAATCCCAGCACTTTGGGAGGCCAAGACTGGTGGATTGCTTGAGTCCTGGAGTTTGAGACCAGCCTGGGCAACATGGTGAAACCCCATCTCTACAAAAAAAACAAATTAGCTGGGTGTGGTGGCATGCACCTGTGGTCCCAGCTACTAGGGAGGCTGAGGTAGGGGGATTACTTGAGTCCAGGAGGCAGAGGTTGCAATGAGCCAAGATCATGCCACTGCACTCCAACCTGGGCCACAGAATGAGACCCTGGGGGTGTCTCAAGAAAAAAAAATAAGTAAATTAAAGAAACCTGTAATCTCAGCACTTCGGGAGGCCAAGGCAGGTGGATCACCTGAGGTCAGGATTTCAAGACCAGCCTGGCCAACATGGTGAAACCCTGTCTCTACTAAAAATACAAAAATTAGCTGGGCGTGGTGCCATGTGCCTGTAATCTCAGCTACTCGGGAGGCTGAGGCAGAAGAATCGCTTGAACCTGGGAGGCGGAAGTTGCAGTGAGCCGAGATTGCACCATTGCACTCCAGCCTGGGCAACACGAGTGAAACTCCATCTCAAAAAAAAAAAAAAAAAAAAAATCTTGCCATTTGTGGCGGTGTGTGCATGTAGGACATTCTATTAAGTGCAATAAATCAGGTACAAAAACATCAATAGTGCAGTACTGCTAGTTCTCACTCACATGTCGGGACTAAGACATTGACCTCATGTTAGCAGAGTAGAATTAGAGTTACTAGAGACTGGGAAGGGTTAGGGGAGAAGCAGACAGGGAGAGGCTGTTTAATGAATACAAAGTTACAGAGGAATAAGTTCCAGTGGTCTATAGCTCTGTAGGGTGACTATAATTCACAATAACTTGTTGTGTATTTTCAAATAGCTAGAAGAGAGGGTTTTGAATGTTCCCAACAGATAAATGATAAATGTTTGATGGGTTTGGTAATTACCCTGATTCGATCATTATGCATTGCACACATGTATCAAAGTATCACTCTGTATCCCATAAATATGCACAATTCTTACATGTCAATTAAAAATAAGGCACTTCCTGCTTGCTTCCATTTCAGATGAGAAATTAGCTGTAATTCACATTTTACCATTTTTTATAGTCAGTGAAATCCTTTTTGTCTGGCTGTTTTTAGGATTTTTTTTCCTTTGGTTTCCAAAAGTTTAATTATGATGTGTCTTGGTGTGAGTGTCTTTGAATTCATCTTATTTTGCATTTCTCAGCTTCTTGAATCTGTAGTTTTGTGCCTTTCACCATATTTGGAGAATTTTTAGCAGTTGTTACTTTAAATACATTTTCAGCCCCACACACTCTCTTGTCTTTCCTGAATTTCCCAGATACAAAGATTAAGTCTTATTATTGTCCCACAGATCCCCAAGGCTCTATAAATTTTTCTATTTTCTCTCTGTTGTTTGCATTGAGTAAATTCTGTTGATGTATCATCAAGTTCACTGGTTCCTCTGTCTTTTCCATTCTACTAGTCCATTCATTGAGTTTTTAACATTTCAGTTATCATATTTTCAGTTCTGTAATCATTTATTTTAAAAACAATTTAATTGAGGTTCATGTATCATAAATGCACTCTTTTAAAGTGTGTGGTGCAGAGGATTTTAGTATATTCAGGATTATGCAACCAGCACCACTAATTTCAGAACATTTTCATCACCTGAAAAAGAAATCCTGTAGCTGGCTGTGGTGGCTCACACCTGTAATCTCAGCACTTTGGGAGGCCAAGGTGGGAGGATCAGGGGAGGCCAGGAGTTTGAGACCAGCCTGAGTACATGGCAAGGCTTTCCATCTCTACAAAAAATTTAAAAAATTAGCCAGACATGGTGGCATGCACCTATAGTCCCAGTTACTCAGGAGGCTAAGGTAGGAAGATCACTTGAGGCCAGGAAGTTGAGGCTGCAGTGAGCTATGATCATGCCACTGCACTCCAGCCTGGATGAGAAAGTGAGACTCTGTCTCCCAATAAATAAATGAATATATAAATACATAAATAAATAAAAATAAAAAAGAAAAACACTATACTATTTTCAGTCATTTTCTCTTTCCTCCTCCTCTAGCCCCTGGAAACCATGAATCTAATTTCCTTGTCTATTGATTTGCCTATTCTGGAAATCTCATATGAATGGAATCCTACCCAGTATGTGGTCTTTTACGTCTGGCTTCTCTCACTGAGCATGTTTTCAAGGTTGACGCACATCCAGCCTGTGTGGGTGCCTTGTTCCCTTTCTATGGCTGAGTGACATTCCGCAATGTGGACATACTGCATTTTGTTTATCCATTTATCAGTGGATGCACACGTGAGCTGTTTTCATCTTTATTATGAATAATGCTGCATGAACATTCATGTAGAGATTTTTGTGTGGACATAAGTTTACATTCCTCTTAGATATGTACCCAAGAGTGGAGTTGCTCCTCCTGGGCTCAAGTGGTATCTTCCAGGAGTATCTCTATTTAACATTTTGACAAACTGCCAAACTTTCTCAAAGCAGTTGCACCATTTTTGAATCTACCAGCAAAATCTGAGAGTTCCCATTTCTCCACATCCTTACCACTGTTTCACTTTTTTTTTTTTTTTAAGACAAAGTCTTGCTCTGTCACCCAGGCTGGAGTGCAGTGGTGCAATCTCAGCTCACTGCAACCTCCACCTCCTGTGTTCAAGCAATTCTCCTGTCTCAGCCTCCCGAGTAGCTGGGACTACAGGTGCATGTCACCATGCCCGGCAAATTTTTGTATTTTTAGTAGAGACAGGGTTTCACCATGTTGGCCAGGGTGGTCTCGAACTCCTGACCTCAGGTGATCTGCCCACCTCAGCCTCCCAAAGTGCTAGGATTACAGGCGTGAGCCACTGCGCCTAGCCTGTTCCATTTTTATAACTTCTATTTCTTTGCTGAGATTTCAATTTTTCCACTTATTTCAAGAGCATTTGCAATTTGTTGTGGAAACATTTTTATGATGCCTGTTTTAAAATCCTTGTCAGATAATTCTAACACCTGAGTCTTCCTGGTGCCGCCCTTCGTTGGTTATCTCTTACTGAAATGGTCGTGTCCCTGGGTCTCCATGTGATGAGTGATTTTTAACTATATCTTCTCTCAAGGGTTTTCATTCCAACGACAGTTCAGTTCTCAGAGTTCTTGCAAAGCTCTTCCGTGTCATTCTTCTGGTGCTGCTGGGACTCCCACTCAAACCCTAATCCTACCCCTACCCCTAACTCTGCTAGTGCCATCTGCTGGCACAGAGGACGCCTCCTTGGCTGTCTGGGGCCACTGCCTTCTGTGGTGGTGGCACGGCTGAAGCCGACGGGCCCGGGTGGAGGGCAGAGACGCAGGGCTTCACTGATGCTGTGCTGTCGGCAGCTTGGACCACCTGCCTGATGGTTGGGTCTAGTCCCAACAGCAGCTTGATCAGTGTGGGAGGAAACCCACAGCCTGCACCCTCCCCATGTCTGGTGATGCTTAGGCCAGCAAGGCATTGGCTGCTCTGCTCACGGATGAGAGGCAGAGCTGCTGATTCGCTCTGGAAAGGCTGTGGCTGTCCCCATTGGCCCCTGGAGGTCCTTGGCAGCTCCCACTTCTGTATATGTGACTCTGGGCTGTGACCTATGCCATTGCCCCAGCTAAGCAGCGAGAGCTTGCTGAAGCCCAGAGGGTTGTGGGACCATGAAGGCAGCTCTCTGGACCCTGGGACTCGGGCCCCTTCTTCTCAATCTCTGGGCAGTCCCCATTGGTAAGTTTCTGCTTCCTTCATCCATGGAACTTTCTGGAGGCAGCAGCTCTGTTGATGCCCAGGCCCCGGGGCATGAGGGTCCCTGCAGTGAACTGCCGTCTGCCTGGGTCTCACTCAGCCCAGAGTGGGTGGGACATGTTGGGGCAGGAGGGAGGTGGCTCCACATGGCCGGATCCCTGTGACCTCAGGGCCCCCAGACCCTAGCCCCACTGCTCAGAACCCAGGGTTCAGGGCTGGGTCAGGCCCTGGACAAAATGAGGGACACGGCCCAGTGTCTGGTCCCAATGACCCTGAACAACAGAGTCCTGAGGGGTCCTGCGGGGGCTGCTCCATCCCCGTGCCCTGGAGCAGGGCTGAGGTCCTGGGAAGGAGGTGGGAGGGTTGGCTGCATCTGGCAGTGAGGTTGAGCATGGGGTCCCACGGAGATGCTGCACCCAGGTGGGGACACTGGGGTGTGAAGCCGTGTGGAAGGGCTGCTGGGTCAGGGGCAGGGAGGTGTAGAGAGGAGGGGTCTAGCTAGAAGGAACAGCAGGAGAGGCTGGAGGTGAGAGGGAGCCCCGGGGACCTGCGTACGTGGGCATGGAGCCATGATGTGAGTGTGGGGCTGGGCGGGAGGCAGGGGAGGGTGCCCTTGAGGCTGAGGAACACTTCACTGTCAGAGCTGGTCCAGGTGCCCAGCAGGGCGGTGACCTGGTGCTGGACGGAGCCGCACCCCCAGCGGTGGGGTGGGAGTCTGTGGGCAGCTGCAGAAAGCGCAGAGGAGGTTTGGATTTGAAGGAAAGGCAGCAATGTGGCCACAGATGGATGGAAGCCTGGGGTTGAAGGGATTTGCTTTTGTGTCAACGATCGCAAGCACAAGGGCCGGAATTCTCTATTACAACAAGAAATAGCTTTAGAAAATATAAAATGAAAAGCTATTCATAGTGGGCGTGGTGGCTTATGGCTGTAATCCCAGGACTTTGGGAGGCTGAGGCGGGCGGATCTCCTGAGGTCATGAGTTCGAGATCAGCCTGGCCAACATGGTGAAACCCCATCTCTACTAAAAATACAAAAATTAGCCAGTCGTGGTGGTGGGCGCCTATAATTCTCGCTACACGGGAGGCTGAGGCACGAGAATCAGTTCAACCCTGGAGGTGGACATTGCAGTGAGCTGAGATCGTGCCATTGCACTCCAGCCTGAGTGACAGAGCGAGACTTTTGTCTAAAAAAGAAAAAATTGCAGACACCAGCACGCATCCATGTCCTGAGAAGAACCAGGTGGGGAGGGTGATGAGGAGGCCGGGGGGTGTGGAGGGATGGATGAAGACTGAGAGGGAGGAGATTCAAGGCTCCCCGGGAGGTGGGAGGGAAAGGTCTTCATCTTGGACCAGGCAGGGTCCCCCCTCTGCTCCTGACTGCCATCGGGGAGGCTCTTTTCTGGGTGTGGAGAGTCCTCCAGGGGCCCTGGAGGCTGCTCTGGGACCACACAGCACCACCCACATGGACTTCCTCCTACTGGTTGCTTCATTTTCCTCGGGGTGGCTGTGTTGATGTGGGGTTGCAGAGGCCTGGAGAGGGTGGTTAGGGGTGCCTCCGTGGGGGGTGGGAGAGAAGGTGCTGGAGTAGCTGAGATGCTCAGAGACCATGGAGGGTGAGATCCTGGCTGGAAGCCGGTATGGGTGGGGTAGTAGGGCTGGGTTTGGCATAGTGGGAGGGCAGGCAGGGGTGGTTTTCCTGGATACTCAGGGTTGCAGAGGACAAGACCGAAGGGTGAGCGGGGCACTCCAAGGGGTGTGGACAGTCACGTGGGTGGGGCAGGTGTGACAATGGTGGGCTGGAGACCACAGGGCCTCCAGTGGAAGTGGGGGAATGATGCTTGGGAGGCAGAGAGTGGGTGGGAGGACCCACCCAGCTGCAGACCCAGGAGGACAGGGGACTTCCTTGCCTGGGGGATGGGGTCCTCCATGATGTTGGGGCTCCAGAGGGCCAGGGAGGGGAGTAGCCCCTGGGGAGACACACGGGGTGAGGGTTTCTGTGTGAGCCGCGCCCATCACCTCTCTGGGACTGCTTGGTGGGGTGAGAGGAACCCGACTTGCTGCTGAGGCCTCGCAGGCCGTTCCCCGCTGCCACGGCTGCCATCTCCTCCTGCGCCTCTGGTTGCTTCTGGCCCCTCTAACTGGACCTGTCTGTCTGAAGGTGGACCAGGTGCTCTGAGGCTGGCGTACAGACACAGCACGTGCGACGGAGTGGTGTTGGTCCGACACCATGGGGCATGGGGATACGTGTGCAACCAGGAGTGGACGCTGGCAGAGGCCTCTGTCGTGTGCAGGCAGCTGGGCTGCGGCCCTGCCGTGGGCGCCCCCAAGTATGTCCCGCTGCCTGGAGAGATGGCCCAGCCCTGGCTTCACAACGTGTCCTGCCGGGGCAATGAGTCCTCCCTCTGGGAGTGCAGCCTTGGCTCATGGTGCCAGAGCCCGTGCCCTCACGCATGGGTGGTGGTCGCGCTGTGCTCCCGTAAGTAGGGAGGAGTGAAGGGGACGGGGCTGGGGAGGAGGAGGAGGAGGAGTGGGAGGAGGAGGAGGAGGACTGGGAGGAGGGCGGGTCTCGGAGACGGGAGGGGAGGCTGGGGGTCTGGAGCTCTCTCTGGGAGGGGCTCCTCTCTGGGCACTGGGACCATCCTGACTGTAAGATTCAGCTGTGGAAAAACCAACGCCAGGGAGAGTCAGAGAGTGGAGGAAGGAAGCAGAGTGTGGCCCAGGCTGGGGGAGGCAGCAGCCGAGCGGGGGCGGGGTCTGTGGACGCCTGAGGCCCACACAAGTAGCTGATCATGGTTTCTTAGACGAATGACAGACAGGTACACGCTTTCCCTTTGAGGTCTGGCTCGAGGGTCCTCAGCTGTCCCTCACATTTTATGTGGCTGTGAGGACCCTCTCATAGCGTCCTGCCTCTGAAGCTGAACCACCTGGCCAGGACCTCCTACCATTTTGGGGCCCAGTGTGAACGGACCCTGCGGGGACCCTTGTTTCAGGAGACCAGCAGCCGAGCATGAAGCTGGGGACAGGGGTCTCTCTGAGCCCAGGGCCCTGTGTGACTGCCCGGTCACCTGCCCCTGAAGCTGGCCCTGGCTCAGCCCATCACTGTCCTCCCTGAAAAAGGAGCTGCCGAGTGACCATGCGGCCAGCTGGGTCCATACCTTAAGGAGGACCGGCCTGTGCTCCACAGACGGCACTTTCCGGGAGCTCCGGCTGGTGAAGGGCCGCAGTCCCTGCGCGGGACTCCCCGAGATCAGAAATGTGAATGGGGTGGACCGCCTCTGTGGCCTGCATGTGGAGGAGGCCATGGTGTTCTGCCGGGAGCTGGGGTGCGGCCCTGTGCTCCAGGCCCCCCGCCGGGATGTGGGCGTCGTCAGGAAGTACCTGGCCTGCAGGGGTACCGAGCCCACCATCCGCAGCTGCAGACTGGACAACAACTTCCGCAGCGGCTGCGACCTGCGGCTGGACGCAGAGGTGATCTGCTCAGGTGAGGCTGCCGCCTGATGTTCCCAGTGACCCTTGGGATGATGCTGGGCCTGGACCTGGGGAGGGCAGGGAGAAGGGGGGTGGGCGTTCCCACGGATGGGCCCCCCTGTCCTGCATGAGACATTGGGCGCAGACGTGGGAAAGGGCCTCAGCTCTCACGCTGGTTCTCAGCAGAGCGGAGCTGAGTTTCTGGTGGCCCCACGGAGGTGTCCTGGCTCAGAACCCGCAGGCCATCTAGGGGTCCTGGCTGCCGCTGCAAGTCTGAGCTGCCTCAGCTGTGATCTCTGCATGTCTAACATGGATCGGGGTTGGGTAGAGGTCACTTCTTCCCAGCCCTGCCTCAAGTGTGTGTGAGCTGCACTGGCCTCACAGCTCCTGGCCTTGTTGTGCATATGAGGAGCAGCTGAAATGAGGTGGATAGTCTGCCTGCTGCGGCACCCCAGAGAGGGTGGTGCTCAGTGGACCAAGGGGTGCCCTGACCTAGCCTGTGGGATTGCAGAGGGTGTTGCTGTCATGGCCCCGGACAGGCAGAGGCTGTGAAATACGTGGGCACCTGCAGCAGGTGACCCTGACCCTGACCTTGGTGATGCGGTCAAGGACGTCTGCTCTGCTCTGGGTGCTGGGTGGAAGGGCCTGTGGCTGCAAGTTCCTGCCTGTGCTTGGCAGACCCTCTGCCTAGATGCAGGTGATGGCTCCTGGCTGAAGCCTTCTGCAGTCTGAGGCTCAGGGCCAGGCTGTTGACCTGAGAACACCTGTCTCCTGCCTGAGAGGACGTCTGCCCCCAGGACACACGGAGGCCCGACTGGTGGGCGGCGAGCACCCCTGCGCCGGGCGCCTGGAGGTGAAGCGGGGCCTGACCTGGGGCACCGTCTGTGATGCGGACCTGGACCTGGCCACGGCCCACGTGGTGTGCCGGGAGCTGCAGTGCGGGGCGGTCGTGTCCACACCCAAGGGCGCCCGCTTCGGCCGGGGCTTGGGGCCGGTGTGGACGGAGGCCTTCCGCTGTGCGGGCAACGAGTCGCTGCTGTTCCACTGCCCGCGGGGGCGCGGGAGCCAGTGTGGGCATGGCCACGACGCAGGGCTCAGGTGCTCAGGTGAAGTCCTGTGTGTGGGCTCTGAAGGCTCAGCCCTGCCTTGTTCTCTGTCAAATCCCTTCATGCCCTAAAGGTGCCTCTGGCCAGTAGGTGTGGGTGCTTTTGATGTTTGCTTCTGTTGGTTGAAAGAAGCGCAGGGAAGAGACTGGGTGTAGAGTGATGTACCCCAAGGCTGCAGCTAAGATCAAATTCTTCTGGAGAGCTGTGTGAGCTGGATGCTGATGCAGAGGAGGGTGGGGGAGCTGGTGAGACCAAGGCTGGGCTCTGTGCCCATCCCACTGGGTGTGAAGGAAGGAAATGACCACAGACAGACATGTTCTGGGTCGGCCGTCTGCAAGCCAGGCTGACTCCTCCTCTCCCCTAGAGTTCAGGATGGTCAATGGCAGCAGCAGCTGTGAGGGCCGCGTGGAGCTCCAGGTGCAGGGGTCCTGGGCACCCCTCTGTGCCACCCACTGGGACATAGCAGATGCCACCGTCCTCTGCCACCAGCTCAACTGCGGCAACGCGGTGGCCGCACCTGGAGGAGGCCATTTTGGGGACGGGGACGCTGCCATCTGGCCTGACGCCTTTCACTGTGAGGGGACAGAGCCCTACTTGTGGAATTGCCCAGTAAGCACCCTGGGGGCCCCGGCCTGTGCCCCGGGAAACACAGCCTCCGCGGTCTGCTCAGGTGGGTGCAGCCAGGACGGTGGACCAGGAGGGTGAGTGAGAGGCATGGACAGAGGAGTGCAAGGAAGGACAGAGGGGGCGGAGAGGTACGGGCCCTGCTGGGGGGTGGTCCTGGGTCCCTCCCGCTGACATCTTGGGCCCCTGTGCGTCCCCATCCCCAGGTCTGCCCCACGCCCTGCGACTGAGGGAAGGACAGAGCCGCTGTGACGGCCGCGTGGAGGTCTCCCTGGATGGCGTGTGGGGCCGCGTCCTGGACGATGCCTGGGACCTGCGCGGCGCGGGCGTGGTGTGCCGGCAACTCGGGTGCGGAGGGGCCGAGCAAGCCTATGACGCACCTGCCCCCAGCCGCGGATCCGTCCAGGTGGCGCTGAGCCGCGTGCGCTGTCTGGGCACCGAAACCCGCCTGACACAATGCAACGTGTCCGCGACCCTGCAGGAGCCCGCGGGGACCTCGCGGGACGCCGGCGTGGTGTGCTCCGGTGAGGGCGGAACCGCGTCCCCCATGGCCCGTCGCCACGGGATCCCGGGCGCCCTGACTCTGTCTCTCCACAGGGAGCCTCGGGGTGCGGCTGGCCGCGGGGCCGGGGCGCTGTGCGGGGCGCGTGGAGGTGCTGCACGGGGGCGCGTGGGGCACCGTGTGTGACGATGCCTGGGACCTGCGGGACGCGCACGTGGTCTGCAGGCAGCTGGGCTGTGGCCGCGCCCTGAGCGCCCTGGGGGCCGCACACTTCGGAGCCGGGGCAGGGCGCATCTGGCTGGACGAGCTGGGCTGCCAGGGCCACGAGTCTGCGCTGTGGCAGTGCCCGTCGGCGGGCTGGGGGCGGCACGACTGCAGGCACAAGGAGGACGCCGGCGTCTTCTGCTCAGGTGAGCGGCCGTTGGGTATGGAACGATCATGCTGTTTTATTACATACAGTCATGCGCACTTGCTTTCCAGAACAGCATCAAACTATCAGGAGCTGTTCTCTTCCCTGAATGCAGAACTTCCACAGTGGATTGGGTGAGGTTCCTATTGGTATAGTAAGTGCTACCGGACAAAGTACTTTGGTTCCGGGCACCTGGGGAGCTGGTCAGCTTCCTGTGGCAGGTTGGCCCCGGGGCAGCCCCACCTGGGCTCATTTTCCGCCGTCACCAGCTTAAGTGCGCTTGAAGTTTCCATCCGGAATTCATATATATATATTTAATTGTATATTTATTTAAATATTTTATATTTATTTAAATATTTTATATTTATTTAAATATTTATTTATTTTGAGACGGTCTCACTGTGTTGCCCAGGCTGGAGTGCAGTGGCCCCATCACCGGTCACTGCAGTCTTGACCTCCTGTAGTCCAGGGATCCTTCAGCCTCAGCCTCCCAAGCTGCTGGGACTACAGAAGTGAGGCACTGCCACTGGCTTCAGATTCTTAATTTTGATCCCTATTTTGGTGTACTGGAGAACTTTTTGCAGACTTTTTTTTTTTTTTGACAAGATCTTGGTCAGGCTAGAGTGCAATGGTGCAATCTTGACTCAGTGCAACCTCTGCTTCCTGGGCTCAAACCATCCTCCTGCCTCAGCCTCCCAAGTAGCTGGGACTACGCGCATGTGCCACCATGTCTGGCTAATGTTTATTTTTGTAGAGATGGAGTTTCACCATGTTGCCCAGGCCAGGCCGGTCTCAAACTCCTGGACTCAAGCGATCCACCTGCCTCAGCCTCCCAAAGTGTTGGGATTACAGGTGTGAGCCACCGCACCTGACCATTTTGCAGACTATTTTTGAGATGGTGGATGAGCTTTATTATTATTATTATTATTATTATTCACACATACCTGAGCGTCTTTGTGTTCTGATCTTGTCCAGGTGTGGTCATTCTTGGGTGATGGAATTTTGTCATTTTGGGGGATGGGTTCTCTGGAGAAGCCTGTGAGTGGGTCACGGGCTGCCCACCTGACCTGCGGTCTCCTGAGCGGGTCATGGGCTGCCCATCTGACCTGTGGTCTCCTGAGCGGGTCACGGGCTGCCCACCTGACCTGCGGTCTCCTGAGCGGGTCACAGGCTGCCCACCTGACCTGCGGTCTCCTGAGAGGGTCACGGGCTGCCCATCTGACCTGTGGTCTCCCAGGGTATTTCCAGGCAACCCTGGGGGAGAGGCTGGATGCTGGCAGAGTCTCTGGCAGCTTATCCAAGTGTGGGCTCTTCTCATTGATTTTGGTTTATATTTTACTTTAGGAATGCTTTCTTCAGCGATATCTTGGATTATTACATTTATTTCAATTACTGCGTTCTTTGTATGCAATGCTGGAGTCTCATGAGTTTGAGTCTTCCCCATGCTTCTGAAATTAATTTTGGCATGACTCTTTCCCCAGGCATTCTTGGGGTGTTTCTCCAGGTGGCACCCACGTCACAATCTGCGTTTCTGTCGATTCTGCTCTTCAGTCCTTTGGTGTATTATTTCGCCCTCCTCACCTCATCCATCATCTCATTTTTGTGTCTTTATTCTCGGCAGCTTGTTTTCTCCTAATGACATTATGCTCTGCTCTCATAAAAGGTCCATCTTTTTCTGGCATCTCAGTGAGAATGACAGGTCATTTTCTAGAACATTCTGCTGGTTTCTGTGGAAAGCGGCTGATGTTAGCCCTTCCTCTGCATCTTCCATGTGGTCCTTGCTCTCTGGTTTGCAGCATTTTCCTCCGGTGGCTGCTTTATTTGTTTTTCTGTGAAGCTTCATTCTGGGGACCCCATCTGAGCTGGCATCTACAGGCAGCCGGCCGTCAGACTATCTGCTGGAGCCAGCATGTTGGGCACAGCCAGTTCAATTCCTGGGGCTGCCTCTTTTTCACCTGGGTCTCAGCTATGCCTCAGTCACTTCTGGCCCCTCCAGGCTCCTCAGGGTCCCTGCCTGACAGGGCTGCATCTCCAGGGTGGGGCGGGGCACTCGTGGCTCCTGCTGTCCCACGTGTGGGCAGGTGGACAGGCAGCCCGTGGAGCCCTGCTCAGCTCTGTGCCACCCACATGGCCTACATTTTGTGCCTATGCTGCTGCTTTGCCCATGGTCCTGTGCATACGTGCAGGGTACAAACTTTGATTGTTTTGGGAAACCAGATGGGACTGTTCATATCTGAGGGGCAGAAGCTATTTTAAAGAAGAATTAGAACAGTAATTTCTAGACATAGGTAGAAGATTTCTTTTGATAGACTTACAAAAATACTATATTGCTAATATCTTTGAGAGAATGAGATATAAAGTATATTACATGGTATTAAAATTTGAGTCCAAAAAATTAGAAAGAAAAAACCATCTGTAATCCCAACACCCAGAGATAAAGCCATCGTGAATGCGTAACATATGTGAAATTAATGCTGAGTAACCAGCCCTGCCACAGGCAGCAGCAGCAATGTGTGTGGCTCCGACTTCTGTGGTCATTGCCTTTGGCTGTGCTCAGCCTGCTGGTTCTCTGTCCCAGCCGGGCTCCCTTAGTGCCTTCGGTCACTTGATGGTTAGGTGGAGCCCTGCTTCGGGGCCCTGGCTGAAGGCAGGAGTAGTGGAGGCTCTGTTTCTGTCATGATCCAGCCTTGGTTCCAAAAATGATAGCAGTGTCAGCCTAGGAACAGGCACAGAGTCTCAGGCCCTATTCCTTGACCCAAGTCCCAAGCCAGCCGGGATTCAAGGACTGGGGCACAGACTCAGTGAGAGGGTGTGGAAACAGGCAGGGGATACTTATGGACACTTTTGTATTCTATTACGGTGTATTTCTTTCCAGTATTTTTTCTAAGCTTATTTTAATTAGATATGATCCTATCAGATGTAATTCATACCCAATGTTCTCCAAGTATCCTGGTATAGGTATTTTAAAAGTGTTATTACAGTGCTCCATGGCACAGCTTTAAAGGATTGTCTAACATGCCATTAGGTGACCGTATTAGTCTGTTGGACTTTACACTGCTCCAAGGGTAACATTGAACATATTTGGGCACTGATCACTCAGGACCAAAGCTATCTCTGAACATGGGGCTGAGGTACACACACACACACTTAAATAATTACTGCAGTCAAGCTAATGAACATTCCACCATCTCACAAAGTTACGTTTGGTTTTGTGGTAAGAGCACCTAAAATCTACTTTCCTAGCAAATTTCCAGTGTACAATGCAATATTATTAAGTACATTCCTCCTGCTGTATGTTGGGTTTCTAGATTTATTCATCCTGCACAGTTGTGTACCCTTTGACCTACATCTCCCCATTCCCCCACCACCTGCCCCACATTCTATTGTTTTCACGTATTTGACTTTTTTTTTTTTGCTCCCGTATGTAAGTGGGATCATGCGGAATTTGTCTTTCCATTCCTGGTTTATTTCATTTAACATAATGCCCTCCAGGTTCATCCGTGTTGTCACGGATCACAATTTCCTTCTTATTTGAGGCTGAACAGTATTCCATAGCATCTATGTACCACATTTCTGTTTTCTTTTTTTAAATTGACAATCTTTGTACATCTCTATGGGGTTCATAGTGGTGTTTCAGTCCATGTAATGTGTAGTGATAAGATCAGGGTAATTGGCAAAGCCATCATCTCAGACATGTTATCATTTCTTTGTGTTGGGAACATTCAGTATCCTCCTTCCAGTGATTTGAAACCATATAATATACTGTTAATTACAGTCATCCTACAGTGCTATAGAATGCTAGAATTTATTCCTCTTATCCAGCTGTAATTTTGTATCTTTACAGATCTCCTCTTATCCCTCCCTCCCCCAACCCTTCCCAACCTCTAGTATCCTCTGTTCTGCTTTTCACTTCCAGGAGATCAACATTTTTAAGCTTCCATTTATGAGTGAGAACATGTGCTATTTAGCTTGTTTCACTCAACACAGTGTCCTCCAGTTCCATCCGTATTGCTGCAAATGATGGGATTTTATTGTTTTTTAATGGCTGAGTAACTCCATTGTGTATATGCTGTATTTTCTCTATCCATGTATCTGTTGTTGGACATTACACTCATTCCACATCTTGGCTATTGTCAATAGTGCTGCAGTGAACCTGGGTGCTGCAGTGAACCTGGGCGTGCAGTGAACCTGGGTGCTGCAGTGAACCTGGGTGCTGCAGTGAACCTGGGTGTGCAGTGAACCTGGGTGCTGCAGTGAACCTGAGTGCTGCAGTGAACCTGGGTGTGCAGATGTTTCTGCTGGGCTGATTTCATTTCCTCTGGGTCTATACCCAGCAGTGGGATTGCTGGATTGTGTAGTAGCTCTAGTTTAAATTTTCTGAAGAAGCTCTATACTGTTTCTGTAACTGATCTCAGTGCTGGGACCCCTTGAGCTTAGCCCCCTCCTTCTGAGACTGCCCATGGTGCCCAGGCAGGGCACTTCCTGGACTGACTGTGCTTGCCTTGCAGAGTCGGTGGCTCTGAGGCTGCGAGGTGGGACCTGCTGCTGTGCTGGGTGGCTGGACGTGTTCTACAATGGGACCTGGGGCGCCGTGTGCAGCAATGCCCTGAAGGACCTCTCCTTGTCCATCATCTGCAAGCAGCTGGGGTGTGGGGAGTGGGGCTGGCTGGAGAACAGGCCCTTCCCCTCTGCGGGCACCGGGACCGCCTGGGTGGACAACATCGAGTGCCGCAGGCTGCCCAACTCCACTCTGTGGCAATGCCCTTCCCACCCATGGCACCCGCACTCTTGCGACCTTCGAGAGCAGGTCTGGATTACCTGTGCAGGTGGGCATTAGAGGTCTCTGGGGGTGCCCGGGAAGAGGTTTATCTGTCCTGACAGGTCACTTACAGGGGATGCCATTCAATCAGAGCCTGGGCCTGGGGGTCACTAGGATCCACAGCCTTCCTTCTGAAGCTTCTCTGGGCACCGAAGCTCTCAGAGCTGCTGTTTAACCCGCAGGATTGTCAGCGGACAGGCCACAGGCTGCTGGGGAGCCCCTCAACTGCTCCTCCTCGCTCGGCTGCCCAGGTACCCCTCTGTCCTTGTCGCTGTCCTCTTTCCCATCCCGGTCCAGCCCCCGCAGTGACCGCAGCCCCTTTTGCAGAGGAGGGCGCACTGCGCGTGCGCGGGGGCGAGGACCGCTGCTCCGGGCGCGTGGAGCTCTGGCACGCGGGCTCCTGGGGCACCGTGTGCGACGACGGCTGGGACCTGGCGGACGCGGAGGTCGTGTGCCGCCAGCTGGGCTGTGGTCGGGCCGTCGCCGCCCTGGGGGCCGCCGCCTTTGGCCCTGGCTCCGGGCCCGTGTGGCTGGACGAGGTGGGGTGCCGGGGCAGCGAGGCGTCCCTGTGGGGCTGCCCTGCGGAGCGGTGGGGACGCGGAGACTGCGCGCACAAGGAGGACGCGGGCGTGCGCTGCTGGGGTGAGTGGGGACGGGGGAGGGCTGGGAAGAGGAGCGCCGGTTCAGTCCTGTGGTGGTCTCCGTCCTCTTTCCCCTCAAGCGGATCCCCAGCACCCAGCCCTGAGACTGCCCATGGTGTGGTCCCCTGTGGGTGCTCCTGGCCAGTCCTGTCAGCTCAGGCTGAGTGGGCTGGGCTGCTGCTGCAGCGGTCCGGGTGAGGGTCTGTGCAGCTCAGGGCTGTGGCTGCCTCCCCATCCTGGCCCTCACCTGCCACCATTTACTGCAGGTGCCCCGGGGACCGCTGTGCTGCCGCCGCCGCTGGGTAGGTGGCTCTTTCTCAAGCTCCCGCCTGTCCTGTATGTCTGAGCCCCGCAGGGACCTGCACTGGGGCTCAGGGCTGAGCATCGTGACCAGGACACCCCCTTCTCTGATGGAAAGTGCTGTCCTTCCCTGTGTCCACCTGAGGGAATATATGGAGATCTGGGGGTGTCGAGGACAGAGGCCCCAGGCCCCACACAGCCACCTCTCTGGGGCCATCGCCTTGGTGGCTGGGGGGCTTGGCCCTTGAAAGCTGTGGCCCCTTGGACACTAGGTCTGTGTCCAAGGCAGAGCTGAGGGCAGTGGGCAGTCAGGATGATAAGCACATTCCACAGGCCTTACCCCCTCCCCAGATCATCCCTCTGATGCTCCTATCTGGGCCCACATACCTGGATTTTCCCACCTGCATTTTCCCGCCTGAGCCCTACACCTGTGCCTTCCACCTCGGCCCTGCACTCATGCCTCCCCACCTGTGCCTTCCCAGCTGTACCCACTATCTGGGCCCACACAGCTGGATTTGTCCACCTGTGCCCTCCCACGTGGGCCTTCCTTGCTCGTACCCACTACCTGGGCCTACAGGCCTGGATTCTTCCACCTGGGCCTTTCCACCTGTACCCACCACCAGGGCCCACACCCCTGGATTCTCCCACCTGGGCCCTCCACCTGGGCCTCTCGTGCGGTGGCCTCAACCTGTCTCTCCAAGGGAGGAGTGCCTGTTCAGGCAGCACAAAGGCCCACCTCTCCTGGGGTGCCCCCCATTGCTGTGAGGCTGAGGTCCTCCAGGGCCAGGGTCACAATGGCCCAGGCAGCCCAGGTGCACAGCAGGCCCTGCCTCCCACTGTGCCCCACAGCCCCTCCCTTGGCCCCTCCACCTGCCCACAAGGCCTGGGCCCTGCCTGAGATCACCTGCCTGGTCCTTGGCTCCCTCCTGGGCATCATCTCCCTGTTCCTGGGGACACAGTGGTGCCACCGCAGAGCAGCCTGCCGGGGTAGGTGGGCGTGCCCAGGTGTGGTGAGCAGGGGCCTGGGATGGGGAGGCTGGAGGGCATGCTATGTGGGCCCCGGTCATTGCAGACCCTGCATGCTAAGTGGCCTTCCCCATGGTGACTGTTCAGTGACTGTCCGTGGACCCATGAGTTGTTGGGGCCTCAGGGACCCTGAGTCTGAGTCTTGCTTTGCCCCCGCAATGTGCTGGATCTAGAAAATCCACGCTCCCAGGGCGGCCTGGAGTGAGAACCGGCTTCAGAATTCTGCTGACCCCTTATGACTTATGTGCAATTGGGGGGCTTTCCTGGGTGTGTTCAGAGGCTGAGACCACCGGTCCCACCCTAGGACAGCAGTCCTGGGTGCCCTGAGTAGAAAGTGGCCCCTGGTCAGGGGTCTTTGCTGTCTGTGGGGGCTGCTGACAGAGGAGCCAGGGGTGTTGGTGTGCATGAGAGACTGCAGGGGCCAGGCAGGGTGGGCTTAGACTGCAGGAGCATTTCTTCTAGAACATTCTGATGTGGCCTTTGCAGGTTGGGAGATGTCAGGCCATCTGTCCTCAGAGGGTGTCTATGAGGACATCGGAGACTTCCCCATGGGGGAGAAAGACGAGGGACCTGCAGCATCTGCGGACCTGGGCCTGGAGGAGGACTATGACGATGCGGGAGAGCCTGAGGACGGCTCTGGGGAGGAGGCGGAGGAGGCCAGCGTGCTGCTGAGCCCCGCAGGTGTGCACCTCTGTGCCCTGGCGTCCACGGCGCTCTTCCTGCTGTACTGCTCCGATGCAGAGGGCACTGCTCTGGCCAGCGCCTACATCGAAAGGACCTGAGAGCTGCTGCTCGTGTGTCCGTGACTTTCTCTCCTGTCTCAGGCCTGAGGCATTAGGACTTTTGGCTGTCCTTTCGAAGCTGCGTCTCCCAGTGGGTAGATGTGGACTTAGGGAGGTCGTAGGTCCATATTTGGGTTACTTTTGCAGCTGTGCAGTGTCCTTCCAGCACCTTGTCCCAGTTGGCTGCAGGAGGGGCCCTGGGCAGCCCAGGTCACTGTGAGAAGCCATATCACTGTCTCCCGACCCACCGTGTCCCATCCTTGTCGCTTTGTGGCTTTGCTTCCCAGCCAGAAACAGGACATGAGAACTCCTGGGGCTTTGAGAAATTGCTCAGCACCCCAGTGGACCCTGTGTCTGTCTCCCTAAACACAGGTGGGGCTCCTTTCAGCCTGGGTCCCGAAGCTGAAGCTGGGATGGAAGACCATGGTGGCCTCTGCCCCAGGACGTGATGGCCTGGAGCTGACGGTGGGGATGTCAGTGTGTTGAGAGAGTGGGATAAACCAGGGAGGGCTGGGGTCTTCATTGTCCTCACTCCCAAAACAGATGTTATTAAACTCCCTTTGAACTCACTCATGCATCATTAATTCAACCCAGAAACATTCAACAGACACCACCATGGTCCAGGTTCTGTTCTGGCCCAGCCGTCTGCCTCAGCCTGGTCCTTTGTCTTCTCATCTGAGGGCGACTTTGTGTGTTTCCAATCCCACATTGTTTTCACTGTTTTATTGAGTTGGGATGTGGGCTACCCCTCCTGGAACTCAGGCAGTGGTCTGCCAATCAGGCAACCTCTTGGATCATTTCTTGTCTCTGCTCCCACCTGACTTCCAAGGTTAGGGGCCCAACCTTCAGTGTGGCTCCCTGATGAACCACCCCTGGGTTCCCGCCTTTCATCTGCACACACAGTGCTTCAGGGGATAGTGAGGGTTCTGCTGGGCGCTTGGGGCCAGAATCTCCATTTCTTACAGCTGCGTTGCTCTGATAGGTCCCGAAGCTTTCCCTGACCATCATCCTCATTGCTGACCACACCCTGCCCGGACCTGACCCACCAACGATCCCACCCACCCAGGATTCCACCACTCAAGTCCCCATCAGGCATGTCTAGATCTTTTCTGACTTCTTCATCTCAGGTTTCAGCATACTGGTAACACCCAGGTCTAAACATCCAGTGAGTCCGTCACCTGTAGGGTCTTTCGGCCGTGCAGGCCTCTGTCTGGCCTCTGTGTTTGGCCTGGCGTGTGGGCAGTGTGCTGTTGGCCTCACTGATACCAGCTCCGTGAGCAATGATGACTCCCAGCTGCACCCTTGGTGTCTCTCTGCACTCTGCCTCCCCTCCCCGAAACCACTCCTCTCTCCCAACTTCCTGGGATTGTGAGGGGGACCCCTGCTTGGGTCCAAGGACCACGTCGGGTGGAGAAGATAAACCAGAAGCCCCCTTCCTCAGACAGGAAGCCCAATGAGGGTGCTGAGGGGACGTCCAGAGCGCGTGGACAGGGCCTCCGGGCAGAAATGTGGTGCTGAGGACGTGTGGCCAGCTTCCTGGGATGCAGCTGAAGCAGCTCCTGATACAGCTGGGGGGCGGAGGGCTTACCTAACGTCTAAGCACACCCTACTCCACGAGAACCGGCAGGGCCTGCTGTCAGGGAACAACCCCTGATCGAGGGTTGGCCAACCTGGCTTGACTCTGTTCGAGGCATGTCCTTGGGGCCAAGGTCGGGGGTAGGGGATGTGGTTTGTCCCTGGGGTGGGTGAGGGCAGGGAGGCATGAGGTTTGTGGAGGGGCCGTAGGGGCGAGATCAGCAAGGTGGCAGGAAATGGGATGAGGTGTGAGCATGAGACACAGACCTGGAGGACACCTGGGGAACAGAGTGAGGCTGTCAGTGCTGCGGGGAGGACCCTGGCATCACTGCCCGCTTCAGCCTTGCCCTTTGTGCCGGCCTCGCCCCTCCCATTTATTCCCCTAGGTCTCCCAGCAGCAGTGTTTTTATGAGTTTCTTTATGGTGATTGGCACAGACACGGGGACCTAGAGCTGTGTGCCCCCACCCCCGCCAAGGCCTCCCGAGGGCTTTTGCCATCCTGACTCCACGTGCAGGGCACTAAAGAGGCCGTTTGCAAGTTAGAGTGCAGGGAAGCACCTGAGGCAGCTGCAGGTCCCAGGTGCTGGGCTCCGGCACAAACAGCCTGGTGGATGGGTCTGTGGCCTTCTCTGGAAATCTTTTCCTCTCACTCTCCTGGTCTCCCACATAGAGATCTAAAAACCTGAGCCACCCTGTCCTGAACTGGTTCTCTGGCAAATCTACTGGAAATTAACCTTTATCGATATTATGCTGCTTATAAAATAACACATGCTTAATTATTGTAAATTTAAAAACAGGCCAGATGGGGTGGCTGATGCCTGTAATCCCAGCACTTTAGGAGACCAAGGCAGGTGGGTCACTTGAGTCCAAAAGTTCGAGACCAGCCTGGGCAACATGGTGAAACCCCATCTCTGAAAACATGTAGGTGGCATATTGACGTGCCCAAATGCAAGTGTTTATCCAGCCGAGCGGAAGGGCTGCCCCTTTCCGGCCTTGCCTCAGATGCCGCATCATTGATTTAATCCTCTGTTGGATTTGGCGGCTTCCCAAGGACACAGCCTCACAGGGAGGCCGTGCATCCCTTACGAATTCGGGTCGCAGGGCATACATGTGTTTCAGGATTTTGCTTCCATTGCTGGGTCTGTGTGTTCACAGCACATGAGCTTGGCACAACCCTAGGTCTTCAGCCGCACCTTTTGTGTGAGGCAGAGAAGGTCCATCCCTCCCCTGCCAGGCCCTGGTCTCAGCACCTGTGGCCACCAGGGCCTTGCTGAGAATGGGCCCTCACTGGTCCATCTCACACCTGAGGCTGCATCGGGCACCAGCTGCAGGAAGCCCAGCCTGGTCTCACCACACGCTGCTGGCACCGTCTGGGCTGAGGCACTGGTGACAGATGACAGCTCTGATATGGGGGGAGGAGGCAAGGGTGTGCACGGGCTTCCTTCTCAGAAAGGTGTCACATTGAGTCGGCGTCCACCTTCCGTCCGGGGGCAGAGCACATGTCCCTGCCGCGAGACCATCAGCCTGGGGAGCGGCAGCAGCAGATTGGCCAGGCATGGCATTGTTCCCTCTGGGGCTGTGGCCCCTGCTCCTGGACTGCTGGACCCTCCCTCCAGGTGAGTGTGCCGTTGCCTGCAGGGCGCGGGGGGTCGGAGCCCCGGTGTGCAGGACGTTCCATCTGGGAGGGGACCACGACACAACAGTGGTCCCGTCTGCTCCTTGGTGTGAATCCTGGGAGCCTCAGCTGGGGACCGCAGAGGGCTGGGGTGTCCTCTGCAGGGCTCATGAGTGGGCAGTGACCAGAGGCTTGTTTTCTGTGGGCCTTCCACATGCATGTGAAAGGCTGGGACCTTAACTTCATTGAATTTCCTCAGAAAATGGTCCATAAGCCATTTTTGTTAACATTTTGTTCATTTTTGTTGACATGTAAGTTTGTTAATGTCATTGGTGACATCCAAATAACGCACAAGAAAAACTTGGGAAAATCAAGAGTAAGGTGTAAACTGGGCTGGAAGGTGAAAGTTAGATTTCTAACTTTGAAAGTTCCGGGCATAAAGTACTCAAGGGCACCTTTGCCATGACGCCTTTCCTATGTTCTTGTCCCCGAAGCTCCCGCTGCAGACTCCCTGGCCCTGGTGAGGGGTGGAAACCGCTGCGAGGGCCTCCTGCAGGTGCAGTCCCTGGGGCAGCAGGGCCTGGTGTGTGGGGACCGCTGGGGCCTGCGGGAGGCATCTGTGATTTGCAGGCAGCTGGGCTGCGGTCGTGCCCTCTATGTCCCCACATACGTGGTGTGGCCCCAGGAGGCCCAGCAGTCCTTGCTGCAGGGCGTGCAGTGCCAGGGTGTGGAGGCCTCGCTCTGGGACTGCTCCCTGGGGAAGTGGGGGTCGCCGCACGGCTGTGAGTGTGAGTGCATCGGTGCAGTCCACTGCTCAGGTAGGACGGGTGCCCCGGGAGCCACTTCTGCCAGTCTGTGGCCCTGTCCCCACCCACGATCTTCACTTTGGGGAGGAGGGTTGTTGCCTGAGTCCCCCAGGGTGGAAGACAAGACCCTTCTTCCTGGGGTGCCTGTGACTCCAGTGCTGTGACCCTCAGACCCTCATGGCACTGTATGACCCCACGTGTCCCCTCCAAAGGCCCAGACAGCACAGCACAACTGAGCAACACATTACACACCCAGGCCAGCCCTGGCCGGGACTCCAGCCCGAGTTCAGTCCTTCTGGGTTCAATTGACTCCTGGAGACCATCAAGCACTGGGGGCCAGTGGTGACCACAGGACCTTCTGAGGTGAAGGGTCCCTCTCTTCCTTCCCTGAGTGGCTAGCATGAGTAGAGGCACCAGCCTGGGGGCTCAGGCAGGTGTGAAGACTGGTGCTGAGTGAGGTGCTCCCTCCTGGCCCTCATCTCGGCTTTCTGCTCCTGTGCTCTCCCTTGTCAGGGCCCACTCAGGAGGCTCCGAGCTCCTGGATCTGCCCCAGATTTCAGCACCCCTGTCCCGCTCAGGCTCTGGCTGGGACCCTGCCCTTTCCCCTCTGCTGGATTGTTGGTGGGAGGCAGAGGCTCCAAGTGGCATATTTGAGGAGAAAGAGATGAGGGGCATTGACACAGGCAAGGAGAGGCCACTGGCACCAGAGGGCCTTGGCCTGCAAAATCCAAGGCATGAGCTCCAGAACCAGAGACAGCTGGCCCTGTGTGGAGACCACTGTGGGGGTATGACCAGGGGCCTGGGATACTGGCCTGCAGGGCTCCTCAGAGAGGAGCAGATGGGCCAATCTCCTGTCTACTGTCCTCTCCACCTGAGGGGCCCTCCCTGTGGGCAAGGCCCCAGAAGCCAGAGAGCATGGAGCTTGTCCTGACATCTATGCAGGTGGCCTCTTGGGCACAGGGTAGTGGGGAGAGGGGACCTAAAGTGGGCAGGTACAGCCTCTGGCTGCCTCCTCTGGGGTCCTGGGCCCAAAAGAAAGGCCTCTGTTGCAGATCCCCACACACCTCATCCTTCAACAAAGACCACTGCCTCAGTCCACATGCAGTCCACGTGTTAGGGGTGGGAGGACCGTGCGCCAGCAGAACTGAAGTGGGCACCTGTGTGTGCAGGAGGAAAGCTGGCCTCCTTGGAGCTGAGTGGCGGAGGCAGCCCCTGTGCGGGAACCCCCATGATCCGGATAACAGAAGGCCCTGTGATAAGGTGCGGCTTGCACCAGAAGGAGGCCAGCATCTTCTGCAGAAGGCTGGGGTGCGGCCCAGCGCTCCAGGCATCCAGGCCCCACCTCACAGGGCACCCAGGCTGGCTGGGCTCGAAAATCATTTCCTGCCAGGGAACAGAGTCCAGCATCTTCAACTGCAGGTTCAACCTGAACTTCCTGGACCTCTGTGACCTCCCAACAGACTCTGAGGTGGTGTGTGCAGGTAGGGACGCCCTTTCCTGAGAATCTCAGAGAAGGGAGGTGTCCACTCAGAGCAGTGCCGAGGACTAGGGGGATGGCCCTGGCCTAGGGGCCGTGGGGGTCTTGTCTCCTGGGGCTTCAGCGCCTGCCCAGCAAGGCCCCTATGCTGCTGCCCTCAGACTGCACCCCTGTCCTGGGGAGGGTGAGGGGCTGGTGGCCCAGGGGTCACCTGGGGAGATGGCTGACACTGATGGCAGCTCCTTCCTCGGGCCTCTGGCTGGGGTGTGGCTGGGCGCTGCGCTTAAAACTGACCAGGTGGTTGGAGTGACCTGCCAGGGACCAGGTCCAAGCCTGGGAGTGAGTGGGCTCCATGACACAGATGTGGAGGCCCCAGGCCCTGGGGGTAGAGATCCTTGTTTGGGGGTGGGGACTGTTGTTGCTGTCCGAATTCTGTGGGAGCCAGGACCCCAGGGAGATTGGAGGGTGGGAGTGGCCTCGGCCTGCACACCCCAGGACCTCTCCTGCCGCTTCAGAGCTCCGGGGGCCGGGCCAGCCCAGGTGGTCCTGGGTCCTCCCGCATCGGTCCTTCCCATGGGACCCGAGGGCCGCGGTCAGGTCGCTTCACCCCAGAGGCCTGCACGGAGCCGGTCCCGCCCTGTGCTCCAGTCCAGCGTCTGCCCCCAGGACACACCGAGGCCCGGCTGGTGGGCGGCGAGCACCCCTGCGCCGGGCGCCTGGAGGTGAGGCGGGGCCTGACCTGGGGCACCGTCTGCGACTCGGACCTGGACCTGGCCACGGCCCACGTGGTGTGCCGGGAGCTGCAGTGCGGGGCGGCGGTGTCCACGCCCGAGGGCGCCCGCTTCGGCCGGGGCTCGGGGCCGGTGTGGACCGAGGCCTTCCGCTGTGCGGGCAACGAGTCGCTGCTGTTCCACTGCCCGCGGGGGCGCGGGAGCCGGTGTGGGCCCGGCCGCGACGCGGGGCTCAGGTGCACGGGGGCAAGTAAGTCACCGGCGCGGGGCTCCGGGGCTGGGAGGCTGGGCTGTGCGGCGGGGACAGAGCTCGGGGCCCTGCGGGGTGCGGGCGCTGCCACTCCCTGGACGCCGAACCCGGCGCGCGCGCCCTGGGCCTGGGGCTGCGGGGACCCCCGAGCTTCCGTCCTCGCGCTCTCGCAGGTGTTTGTTGACCTTAAGTTGATCATCTTTGGAGGAATGTTTATTCAGGACCCTTTTCCATGCGGACCCTCCATCCCTGTCAGTGTATCACTGGAAAACATTTCCCCCCATTCTGTGGGAGTGTTTTTACTTCTGATAATGCCCCTTCTGCACAAGCTTTTAATTTCGATGGAGTCCTGTTTACCTGTTCATTCCCGTTTTGTTTCTTGAACGTTTGCTGTCATATCTAAGAATCCACTCTCTAATCCAAGGTCACGAAGACTCTTCCTGTGGTTTTTTTCTCAGTTTTATAGCTTCAGCTCTTATTTGGTCTTTGACTTTGACTTACATTTTGTATATGGTATAAGGAAAGGGTTCCATTCATTCCTTTGCACGCGGCTATCCAGTTGTCCATTTGTTGAAGACGCTATTCTTTCCTTATTTTTTGAACGTACCTATTTATTGTTCTAAAATGACATATAATAATTGTACGGTGTGATGTCTCAATACATATACACCTTTTGTAATGATTAGCTAATCTTTCCTTATTGAATTTTCTTCACACCATGTGAAAATCCATTGCCCCCCATGCATAGACTTATTTTGGGACATTCAATCTGTTCTGTTGACTTATGTGTGTATTGTTATGCCAGTAGCATACTGTGTTGATTACTGTAGTTCTGCAGTAGTTTTGACATAGGGAAATGAGTCCTGTAACTTTCTCTCTTTCAGTATTGTTTTGGTTATTTAAGGTCCCTTGAAATTCCATCTGAATTTTAGGATCAGTTCTTCTATCGCTGAACAAAAATTGGCTGTTTGGATTTTGATAGGGATTTCACAGAACCTGTGGATTGGTTTGGGAGTATTGCCATCTTAACAATCTTTCAATCTATGAACATAGGATGTCTTTGCATTTGTTTAGATTTTCACTGATTGTTTTCAAAAATGTTTTGTATTTTTTAGTGTACAAGTCTGTCTTGGACCTCCTTGGTAAACATTATTATTATTATTTCATTCTTTTTTAAATGGACACATTTTGGACACATGCTAATTTACACATTTATGGGGTGCAGTGCAGGGTTCCAGCGCACATATATATTGTGTAATAATCAAATCAGGCAATTCAGCATAACCATCACCTCAACATGATTATGTCTTTGTGGTGAGGACATTCAAAATCCTCTCTTTTAGCTATTTTGAAATATATAGTACAATACTGTTAATTATATCCACCCGCCTGTGCTGTAGAACACTGAAACTTTTCTTTCCTGTCTCTACCGTTGTACCAGTTGACCACTCACCACCCCCCATACCTCCTCCTCACTACCCTTCCTAGCTCTGGTAGCCCCCGTTCTACTCTCTACTTCTATGAGATCAACTATTCAAGATTCCATATACAAATGGGATCATCTGGTTTTTGTCTTTCTCTGACTTATTTCACCTAACATAATGTCCGCCAGGCCATCCACATTGCTGCAAATGACAGGATTCCATTCTGTTTTTAAGACTGAATACGACTTCATTTTGTGTAATATATAGACCACATTTTCTCTGTTTACCCATTGAAGAACACAGGTTGAGTCCATAGTTTGGCTATTGTGGTTAGTGCTGCCGTAAACATGGGGGTACAGATACCTGTTCAACTTACTGATTTTGTCTGATTTTGTCGATTGTTTCCTTTGCTGTATGGAAGGTTGTGAGTTTTCTGTAAACCCATTTGTCTATTTTTGCTTCTGTTGCCTGGGCTTTTCAGGTATTATTGGAAAAATCCTTGCTAGACCAATGTCCTGAGCGTTTCCCCTGTTCTCTTCTAGTTGTTTTTATCGTTGTGGGTCTTTCATTTAAGTCTGTAATCACGAATTGATTTTTGTGTATAGTGAGAGGTAGGGGTCTAGTTTCATTCTGCATGTGGATATCCAGTGTTCTCAGCACCATTTATTGATGAGACTGTCCTTTTCCCAATGTGTATTCTTGGCACCTTCGTTCAAAATCAGTTGGCTATAAGTGCGTGGATTTATTTATCTTCTCCCTCTGTTCCACTGGCCTATGTGTCTGTTTTCATATCAAGTACGACATTGTTTTGGTTACTCTCGTTTTGTAGTACACTTTTAAATCCAGTAATGTGATGCCTTCAGCTTTGGTCTTTTGCTCAGGATTGCTTTGAGTTTTCTTGAGTTCTTCTTTTATTGTTATTCATAGTTAGAATGTAGAAATGCAACTGATTTTTTGCACCCTCATTTTTCCTGAAATTGCTTATGGCTTTAATGGTTTTTTTTGGTGGAGTCTGTAGGATTTTCTACATGTAAGATCATGTATCTGTGAATACAGGTAGTTTTACCTCTTCCTTTCCAATACAGGTGCTTTTTATTTATTTTTTCTTGCCTAATTTCTCTGGCTAGAACTTCCAGTAGAATGTTGAGTAGAAATGGTGAAAAAGTGTATATTTGTCTTGTTCCTTATCTGAAGGGAAAAGCTTTCACTTTTTCTCCATTGAGTATGATGCTAGTTGTGGGTTTTTAATAAATGTTCTTCAGCACATTGAGGAAGCTCCCTTCTGTTCTAGTTTGCTGAATGTTTTATCATGACAGTCTATTGGATTTTGTCAAATGCTTGTTCTGCATCAATTGAAATGATCATGTTTTATTTTGGTTTTTTCCTTCATTCTAGTAGTGAAGTGAAGATACCTGGTGCTGGGCTTTTCTTTGTTCAGAGGTTTTTGTTTACTGATTTATTTCCTTTACTTTTTATAGCTCTGTTCAGATTTTTTGCTCATTATTGGGGCAGGTTTGGTAATTTGTGTATTTCTAGGAATCTGTTCATTTAATCTAAATTATCTAATTGGGGGGAGTGAATACTATGAAATTAGTTCATGGTATTCATTTACACTTCTCTTTATTTCTGTAGATTTCGTATCAAGTACCCCCTACATTCATTTCTGATTTTGGTAATTTGGGTGTTCTCTTTTTTTGTTGGTCATTCTAGCTAAATGTTGTCACTTTTGTTGCTCTCTTCACAGACTTAGCTTTTATTTTTGTTATTCTCTCTATTGTTTTTCTTTCTATATTTCATTTGGTATCTCCTTCCTTCTGCTAGCTTCAGGTTTAGTTTATTCTTCCTTTTCTAGTTTTTTAAGGTGCAAATGCCATTACTGATTTGAGATATTTATTTGCTCCTAATATAGATGTTTGTTACTATAAAATTTTCTCTAAGCATTGCTTTCATTTCAATCCATAAATTTTGTTATGTTGTGTTTTCATTTTCATTCATCCAAAAGTATTTTCTAATTTTCCTTGTGATTTCTTCATTGACTTATTGCTTGCTTATGAGTGTGTTCTATTTGTTAATTTCCCAGTTTCCCCTTTTTTAATTTATTCCTAGCTTCATTCCTTTATGGTCAGAGAAGTTGCTTTTAATGATTTCAGTTCTTTAAAATTTATTGGGACTTGATTTATGCCTCAACATGGTGTCTACCCTGATGAACATTTCATGTACACTGGAGAAGAATGTGTGTTTTGCTGTTTTTGAGCACAGTGTTTCACATGCGTCTGTGAGGTCCAGTTGGTTTACAGTGTTCTTCCAGTTATTTCTTTCCTTATTAGCCATATGCATAGATGGTCTATCCATTATTAAAAGTGAGATTTTTTGGTTCTGGTTATTATTTACAATTGTCTATTTCTGCCTTCAATTCGGTCAATTTTTTTATTACTTTTGGCTCTGTTATTAGCTGCACATATGCTTATATTTGTTGTATATTTTTTGATGGATTGACCCTTTAATAAATATATAATCCTCTTCTTATCTCTCCTCACAATTTTTAACTTAAAGTCTGTCTTAGTCCATCTAGGTTGCTATAGAAAACACTGTAGACCGGGTAATTTGTAAATGACAGAAATTTATGTCTCAGAGTTCTGGAGGCTGAGAAATCCAGGGTCAGGGAACCAGCAGATTCAGTGTCTGGAGGGGCCTGTTCCTCATAGATGGAGCCTTCTTTGTGTCCTCACATAATAGAGGCGCAAAAGAGGAAAAGGGATGAAATTGCTCCCTCGAGCCCTTTGTAAGGCTAATGTCCTTCATGAGGGTAGAGCCCTCATGGCTTAACCACCTCCAAAAGTCTCCACCTCTTAATACTGTTGCTTTTCGGATTCTGCCTCATCATGAATTTTGGAGGAACACAAACATTCAAACCGTGACTAGTCTATTTTGTCTGATATTTGTATAGCCACTGCAGCTCTCTTTTGGTCACTATGTGTGTGTATATCTTTTCCAAGCTTTCACTTTTAACCTAACTGTCTTTTGATCTAAAATGAGTTTATGAAGAGAGCACATTTTAAAACAATTTTTTAAAAATCCATTTTGTCCCTCTCTGCCTTTTATTTAGATGGGAATTAATTACCAATAAGGAGTATTCACTTCTGCTATTTGTCTATTTGTTTCCTACATGTCATGTTTTTGTTCCTCAATTCCTCCATTACTGCCTTCTTTTGTGTATAATGGACATTTGTAGTGTACCATTTTCATTCTGTTCCCATTCTTTTTTTTCTTGGTGTATTTCTTAGTTTTTTCTCTAGTGGTTCCCCTGGAGAGCATAAGAAATATTTTAAATTTATAAACCACTGGTTTGCACTAAAACCAACTTACTTTCAATAGTATAGAAAATCTCTGCTCTTATATTGTTATTGTCACTAATTCATCTTTACACATGGTTTGTCCACTAACATAAATGTATGTTTGTTTCATGCCTATTTTTTTTAAAGCATGTAGGGACAAACAAAGGAATAACAAACCCCCAAAATGACACTGTTGGCCTTTATATTTTCCTCTGTAATTATCCTTATCAGTGTTATTAAATTAATCATCAGGCTTTGATTTACTGTTTAGTGCCTTTATTTCAGCCTGAATTAAACCCTTTAGCATTCCTTGTAGGACAAGTCTACTAGCAATGAATTTCCTCAGCTTTTGTTTAAAGTTCTCCTTCATTTTTAAGGATAGTTTTGCTAGATATAGAATTTTGGAGTGACCAGGTTTTCTTTTCAGCACTTTAAATATGCTACTCCACTGCTTTCTGGCTTCCATAGCTTCTGTTGAGAAATCAACTGTTGGTCTTATTGAGGATCCCTTGTACATGATGAGTGACTTCTCTCTTGCTGCTTTCAAGATTCTTCTCTTTATCTGTGGCTTTTTGGAGTTTGATTATAATGTGTCTCAGTGCAGATATTTTTAAGTGTAACCTACTTGAAGTTTGTTGAGCTTCTTGGATGCAGACTTATATCTTTCTTCAAACTTGGAATTTTTTTACCATTATTTCTTCAAATATTTTTTCTATCACTTTCTCCTCTCTCTCTTTTTTTTAAAAATTTTTTGCCGTTCTGTGGAAGAGCCAGTGTTCTGTCTTTCTGTGACTCTGATTATGCATCTGTTAGTATACTTGATTGTGTCCCACAGGTCTTTTGGGATCTATTGATTTTTCTTTATTCTTTTTTCTTTCTGCTCTTCAGACTAGATAATCTGAATTAACTTATATTCAAGTTCATGTATTCTATCTTTTGCTTGCTCAAGGGGCCTGCTGTTGAACCTTGTAGTGAATTTTTCATTTGTTATTTAACTTTTTTAAGCTACAGAAAATCTACTTGATTCCTTTTTATAATTTATACATCTTTATTAATATTCCTTATTTGGTGAGATATCATTGTCCTGGTTTCCTACAGCTCTTTGAGCATATTTAAGACAGTGTATTTAAAGTATTTGTCTAGTAAGTCTAATGACTTAGCGTCCTCAAGGACAATGTCTGTTTCCCTTTTCCCCCATAAATATGTCATAATTTATGGTTACTTTGCATGTATCATCTGTTTTGTTGGAAACTGGACATTTTGAATTATTATACTGTGGCAACTCTAGAAATCACATTTTTCTCTATCACCAGGGTTGGTTGTTGCTGATTGTTTGTTTAATGACTTTTCTAAACTCCTTTTGTAAAGACTCTTTGTTGCACGTGACCACTGTGGTCTCTCTTCTGTTGGCTAGTGGGGTTAGTGATTAGACATGTTCCCTTAAATGCCCATAGTAAAGAACAGACAAACCAGCGCTCCCAACTCTTCCAGTCTTTGCATGTTAGCTCTTTGTTGGGGCACACCTTCAATACCAAGGCATTATTCTTCATTCCTTCCTTATGCAGAACCAAATTTGCCACTTCTTTCATTAAGTGTATTCAAGTTGTTCCCAGATACTAGAATTTCAAAAAAGTTGGTTATAAGTTTTATCACCTAATCATTACATTAGAGGGAGGTAGAGCTTTGGGGTTCCTTACTCCGCCACGTATACTGTTGTTGCTTCTTACCCTCAGGCATTTCTCCGAAGTGCAGGGTGTGGGGTGTGTTTAACTAGGCTCACATCAAGAACCAGGTGCAGCAGCACGTGTGGGGCCTGGGGAGTGGGGCGGGAGATGCTGCCCCATTTCCCAGAGCTCTGGCTGGTGGAGAAGCAGTAGCTGAGAAGGGTGTGTGAAGCTCTGTCTTGGTGCTCACTTCCTGCTTCTTGGAGACAACATTCAGCAGCTTCATCTTTATTAGCGTTCCTCTGTGTTGGATGCATTCCAGAGCACAAAGTGTATTTCCATAGTTTTCCCAACTTAATCACTGCCTTTTGGATTTCCCAGGCAATTTGTGGTGACCTCACTCGCCAAAGCTGTTTTTGTGCCCTCAGTCTGTTCCCTCAAGTCTGGGAGTGGAGTGTGTAACCAGGCTCAGGCTCACATGAAGGAAAGTGCAGCCAGTGTCTGCGTCTGCGAGCCACACGCTGACTCCTCCTCTCCCCTAGAGTTCAGGATGGTCAACGGCAGCAGCAGCTGTGAGGGCCGCGTGGAGCTCCAGGTGCGGGGGTCCTGGGCACCCCTGTGTGCCACCCACTGGGACATAGCAGATGCCACCGTCCTCTGCCACCAGCTCAACTGTGGCAACGCGGTGGCCGCACCTGGAGGAGGCCATTTTGGGGACGGGGACGCTGCCATCTGGCCTGATGCCTTTCACTGTGAGGGGACAGAGCCCTACTTGTGGAATTGCCCAGTAAGCACCCTGGGGGCCCCGGCCTGTGCCCCGGGAAACACAGCCTCCGCGGTCTGCTCAGGTGGGTGCAGCCAGGACGGTGGACCAGGAGGGTGAGTGGGAGGCATGGACAGAGGAGTGCAAGGAAGGACAGAGGGGGCGGAGAGGTACGGGCCCTGCTGGGGGGTGGTCCTGGGTCCCTCCCGCTGACGTCTTGGGCCCCTGTGCGTCCCCATCCCCAGGTTTGCCCCACGCCCTGCGACTGAGGGAAGGACAGAGCCGCTGTGACGGCCGCGTGGAGGTCTCCCTGGATGGCGTGTGGGGCCGCGTCCTGGACGATGCCTGGGACCTGCGCGGCGCGGGCGTGGTGTGCCGGCAACTCGGGTGCGGAGGGGCCGAGCAAGCCTATGACGCACCTGCCCCCAGCCGCGGATCCGTCCAGGTGGCGCTGAGCCGCGTGCGCTGTCTGGGCACCGAAACCCGCCTGACACAGTGCAACGTGTCCGCGACCCTGCAGGAGCCCGCGGGGACCTCGCGGGACGCCGGCGTGGTGTGCTCCGGTGAGGGCGGAACCGCGTCCCCCATGGCCCGTCGCCACGGGATCCCGGGCGCCCTGACTCTGTCTCTCCACAGGGAGCCTCGGGGTGCGGCTGGCCGCGGGGCCGGGGCGCTGTGCGGGGCGCGTGGAGGTGCTGCACGGGGGCGCGTGGGGCACCGTGTGTGACGATGCCTGGGACCTGCGGGACGCGCACGTGGTCTGCAGGCAGCTGGGCTGTGGCCGCGCCCTGAGCGCCCTGGGGGCCGCACACTTCGGAGCCGGGGCAGGGCGCATCTGGCTGGACGAGCTGGGCTGCCAGGGCCACGAGTCTGCGCTGTGGCAGTGCCCGTCGGCGGGCTGGGGGCGGCACGACTGCAGGCACAAGGAGGACGCCGGCGTCTTCTGCTCAGGTCCTGCAGCCCGTCCACCTTGTCGTCCGCACCCAGACTCCGAGCTGGGCCTTGCTGACTGGCCTCTCTCTCTGCAGAGTTCACGGATCTGAGGCTGCAGGACGACAGGCAGCCATGCACAGGGCGACTGGAAGTTTTCTACAATGGGACTTGGGGTGGTGTCTGCCGGACCCTGAGTGCGGCCTCCCTGGGGGTCCTGTGTGGGCAGCTGGGCTGTGGGTCCCACGGGCAGCTGCAGGCCGGGGCAGGAAGCCGGTCTGCCCCTGAGTTTCTCTGGGTGGGCTCCATCCAGTGCAGGGACAGGCATGACCGGTCCCTGTGGCAGTGCCCGTCAGCCCCCTGGGACCAGCATTCATGCTCCAGCAGAGAGGAAGCGTGGGTCGTGTGCACAGGTGAGTGGTGGGCCTGTGTGTGGGGAGAGTGGTGGTGGAGAGGGGTCTCTGAGGGGCCCCACACTGTGTCTGCATGGGCCCTTTCCTGGGAGATGAAATGTCAGTTTCCCTTTTCCTTATTCTGGATGAGTCTGCCCTGTGCTGGTCCGGTCAAAGCGGGAGGTCCCTGCTCTGAGGCTCTGGGCTGGGTGGGGAACATCTGGAGTCCTCCCAGACCCCGTGATCTCCCCCAGTGAGGGAAGCAGGACCCCTGCACTTCCCGGTATCGTTTGAGGACATCCCACAGGGAGACGTCCCCCTTGGAGAAGTCTCGGGCACGGTTTGTGGAATCTGTAACCCCATGTGGAGATCCCTTGCTTAAACAGAGTTCTCTCTTTAGGCAGCAGAAATTGGTGTGTTGGGGAGACAGAGGGAAAAAGGAAATGAAAAATATTTTACAAAATTCAAGCTGCCGAGCTTGCAAATTCAGAAACGGGTCCCAATTTCCTATGCAGAAAAGGCAGGAGAAGTTCCTGAGGACCCTGGGGAGCCCCTCAACTGCTCCTCCTGGCTCGGCTGCCCAGGTACCCCTCTGTCCTTGTCGCTGTCCTCTTTCCCATCCCACTCCAGCCCCCGCAGTGACCGCAGCCCCTTTTGCAGAGGAGGGCGCACTGCGCGTGCGCGGGGGCGAGGACCGCTGCTCCGGGCGCGTGGAGCTCTGGCACGCGGGCTCCTGGGGCACCGTGTGCGACGACGGCTGGGACCTGGCGGACGCGGAGGTCGTGTGCCGCCAGCTGGGCTGTGGTCGGGCCGTCGCCGCCCTGGGGGCCGCCGCCTTTGGCCCTGGCTCCGGGCCCGTGTGGCTGGACGAGGTGGGGTGCCGGGGCAGCGAGGCGTCCCTGTGGGGCTGCCCTGCGGAGCGGTGGGGACGCGGAGACTGCGCGCACAAGGAGGACGCGGGCGTGCGCTGCTGGGGTGAGTGGGGGGCGGTGGGAAATCGGTCATGAGGCCAGCAGAGGGCGCTGGGATGGAGTCAGTCTCGAGTGTCGCTTCGGTGGGCAGGAGAGCTCGCCCAGGTGTTGGTGGGTTGGTTTCCACCCTGGGATTTTTCTGGGATAAGCCGATTTGCTGTGGAGGCCTGTTTGGGACATGCACTCCCTGGGGTTTCCCCCTAATCTTTTTTGGGCATTCCCTTTTGTTTATTCCAGTCCTTGTTCATTTCGGGTATGTGTCACCTGGGTGTTGGCAGGTTCAGTTGTTCCCAAAGCCTGCACCTCATTCTCTTTGCAGAAAACAAACAGTTAACCACAGTGATGACCTTAGCAAAGCAGCAGCAGTGGTAACTTTCCCTGAGCCACTCCCATTCTCTGTGCTCTGGTCACCTCTTGTGACTTGCCCTGGCATCTGCCTGGGGGCCATGTTTTACCAAGGAAGGGGGCTGTCCCTTGAAAGCAGACACCCCCAGTGGACACTAGCCATTTTGGGGTGCTCTGCACAGCTGAAACCAGCAGATGCCCCCCCAGCACTTCCGACTCGCAGGTCCTCCATGAGGGAGAGGGTGTGCCTGGGCCCTTGGAGCCACCCTGTGCTGCTGAGGGTGTGCAGGTCCCCCCGCCACCTAGCTGGCTCAAGACCTCTCCTTTCTCAGAGCCTGGCCCAGGCCCCCCACTGCCTGCAGCTCCCTTCCAGACATTCTGGGTGGTCAGTGTCGTCCTGGGAGCCCTTCTTGGTCTTCTCCTTCTGGGCCTCATGGCCTTTCTGATTCTGCCTCGAGTCACACAAGCCATGCAGAGGGGTAAGTGTGAGCCCACCCTGATCCCATCAGCTGGTGTGCAGGAGCAAGAGCAGCTCACAGCTCCAACCTGGTGTTGGGGTCTGGGCAGGCGGGTTGCTCCATAGCAGTCAGGCCTATGCAGACCTACCCCCAAAGTCCAAGGAACTGAGAAGCTGAAGAAAGAGGCAGACAAATCCAGTTCCTTAGAAAGAAACACTTAAAAGGGACTTATGAAGACAAGCCATGTCCATGCCTTGGATGGCCTCTAGCTGAGACGGTGGATGCCCATATTATCATCCCTCACAACTAGAACTTATATACCCCAGGGGAAGGGGACATGTAGCACAGTTGCTTAAGGGCAGGATTTACAGTGAATGCACGCTCGTATGCAAGGAACAGCAGATAAGACAGAAATCTTAGAGGCCTTCCCGGAACTGGAGTTGGTCAGAAGTCAACACGGTGGATCAGCATTCAGGACAGAGTTGGTTCAGCCTGCAGGCTGGTCTCACTCAGGGCTCATTTTATTGGCCAGAGAGAGTGGCAGACATCTGCATCAGCCTCCAGCCCTCAAGACTGAGCTGAACCCTAGAAGGTTCCCCCAGGCAGCACATTGGGGCCCACTGGGAAGCATCATGTGGTTTGCTGGCAAGGGACGGTGGCCAGGGATGGGAGGGCACTGGGGGTCTGGCTATGTTGCCGTGGTCCCTCCATCCCAGCCCACAGCATCCTGCCTCTTTGCTGCCTGGCTGGGGTTCCTGCCTGGAGTTGCTGCCCTCCCTTGCCTGTGGCCACGTCCACACTGAGGGCCTGTGTGTGACCATGCTCACCTTGCCTCAGGTCTGGGAAGATCCGAGGTATCTCCTGGAGAAGCCATCTATGATGTCATTGGGGAAATGCCGCTAGCAGGACTGTACGAGGAAATCATGGAGGCCGAGGCTGTGCTCCAAGATGAGGAGGACGGAGGTGTGGTGAAGGTGGACACAGAAGCCGCAGGTGGGTTTGTGCTCCAGCTCAGGGGTGAGCTCTGGGGTGGGCTATGGATGCTGACCACAAGATGCAGTGGAAAGGGACTCTGACCACAGGAGCCTGGCTTCAGAAGGCTGCTGACCACAGGGCTCATGGATGCAAAGGGACTCGTGGGCAGGGGAGAGCAGGGCCACACCCATGAGGGCAGAGTCAGTGGCTGGAGTCCCCATCGGAGAGGCCTGCCCTGTGGTGGGAGAAGAGGGCTGGTAGGGTGTGCTGGGAGCCGCAGGTCTGGCAGGGGCATATGCTGCAGCTCACTCAGCCTCAGTTTCCTCACCTGTGGGAGCTGTGCTGCTGTCACAGGCTGCTTGGGGTGCTTCAATGTCAGGATGCCTTGAACATTGCCAGGTGCTTTCTGGTTGACATATTTATGCGTTCCTGTCTTATGGGCTTTGCCAAATGTGCTCTGGGGACAACTTGCACGTGTGCTGATTTGGTCACGCGGTGTCTCTTGCGCCAGTTTCAGGGGAGGTGTCTAACCTCCTGGAGGGACAGTCTGTACGTGCGGAGGGAGGACACAGCAGACCTGTTTCTCAGGGATATGACGAGGCTGCGTTTCCTCTGGAGGAGATGACGTTGTAAAGCACCCTGAGGATGAGATACACCAGCTGGCTGTCGAAATCACAGCTCTTCATTTTCTTGTACAATTGTAGTGGATTTCATGAGAACACCTTGGATGCCTTTCTCTTGCAATGTCCTCCACGTCCATATAAAATCCAGTCCTTCCAGGCCCTGCCTGGCTCTAACCCTCAACCCCTTCGAGGGCCATCTGCTGTGGACAGTTGTGCTGTGTAACCTTCAGATTTCCCACACATTACAGCAAATGCAAATACACATAGAAATCAGTGGTTCCATTTGTGGTTTAGAGACACATGGTGCCATCTTCATCTTCCGCGCCACAGCTCGCTTCTGGCACCCAGCAGTGGGTTGCAGAGCTCCCCATGCCAGAACCTTCTTCTTTTTTCTTAAAAACTCTTCTTAATTAAATCCAAAGTATCTTTTAAATGTTCTACTTGTGTAATCATGTCATCCGTGAATATTCAGATTTATCTTCTCCTTCCAATCTGTGTACATTTAATCTCTTTTTCTGTGCCTTATTTCAGGGGCTGGGACCCTTCAGTCCAGTGTTGAAGAGAGGCAGCCAGTGGAGGTCTTGTCTCATTCATGGACTCAGAGCAAATGTGTTCCACATTTAATTTCACTATGAAATATAATATTTGATGTTCGGTTTTGTAGATGCTATTTATCAGATCAAGGAAAGCCCAGTCTATACCTAATTTGTTAAGGGTTTTGCATTTTATCATAAGTGTTGACTTTTATCAAATTCTTTTTTGTATCTATTAAGATGATACATAATTGATTTTCATATGTGAAATTAACCATGGGTTAAACAAACTTACCTTTATCATGATATATTATTCTTTTTGTATTTCACAGGAATTAGTTTGGTAGTATGTTGGGTCAATGTTTAAAAAAGAAAATGATGTGTAACTTTTTTCTTTTGTTGTAGTATTTCTGTTTAATTTTTGGTATGAGGATTATTCAGGTCTCATAAGAGTTAGGAGTATATTCTCTTTTAAAAAATATTTGCTAATTTACACTCCCACCAACAGTGTAAAAGTGTTCTTATTTCTCCACATCCTCTCCAGCATCTGTTGTTTCCTGACTTTTTAATAATCGCCATTCTAACTGGCATGAGATGATATCTCATTGTGGTTTTGATTTGCATTTCTCTAATGACCAGTGATGATGAACTTTTTTTCATATGTTTGTTGGCTGCATAAATGTCTTCTTTTGAGAAGTGTCTGTTCATATCCTTCACCCACTTTTTGATGGGGTTGTTTGCTTTTACCTTGTAAATTTGTTTAAGTTCCTTGTAGATTCCGGACATTAGCCCTTTGTCAGATGGATAGATTGCAAAAATTTTCTCCCATCCTGTAGGTTGCCTGTTCACTCTGATGACCTATCAATGATAGACTGGATAAAGAAAATGTAGCACATATACACCATGGAATATTATGCAGCCAGAAAAAAGGATGAGTTCATGTCCTTTGCAGGGACATGGGTGAAGCTGGAAAACATCATTCTCAGCAAACTAACACTGGAACAGAAAACCAAACACTGCATGTTCTCACTCATAAGTGGGAGTTGAACAATGAGAACACATGGACACGGGGAGGGGAACATCACACACTGGGGCCTGTCAGGGGGTGGGGGGCTAGGGAAGGGATAGCATGAGGAGAAACACCTAAGGTAGATGACGGGTTGATGGGTGCAGCAAACCACCACGACACGTGTATACCTATGTAACAAACCTGCACATTCTGCACAGGTACCCCAGAACTTAAAGAATAATTTAAAAAAATTTGCAAGAGTTTATGTAGCATTGGTTTTATTTCTTCTTAAATGTTTGGAAGAACTCACTAGTAAAGCTCTCTATCTAGGCTTGGAGTTTCCTCTTTAGTGAGGTTTTTTTTTCCAGATTTAATTTTTTAAAATAAATAGTTGAAGTATTCAGATTCTCTATTTCCTATTAGATCTGCTTTGTTCAGTCCTTTTTAAAAATGAATTGGTACATTTAATCTAAATTTTCAAGTTTGTCCATATAAATTTGTTAATAGTATCTTTCTACTAGCCTTAATGTCTACAAAATCTGTAGTCATGTGCATTTTTCAATCCTGATAGTGGCAATTTGTGTCTTCTCTCCTTTTTTTTTTTTTTTTTTTCGAGACCAAGGTCTCACTGTGTTGCCCACACCAGACTCAAACTCCTGGGCTCTAGCGATCCTCCCTCACAGCCCCCCGCACAGCTGGGACTCTGGGCACTCTGCTCTTCTTGACCGGTGCTGCTGGCGGCTTCATCTCATTAGTCTTTCCAAGGCACGTGGAGCTTGTGCCTTTGGTTTTCTTGATTTTTCTTGGTGAACATCTGCCTTATAATTCGTTTATTTCTGTTCTCATCTTTGTGATTTCCTTCTGCTTATTCTAGCTTTTTTATATGGACATTCAGATTGTTGATATTCAGCATTTTTTCTTTTTTAATGCGTATATTTTAGGTTATAATGGCCTTGGCTGCATTCCAAGAGTTTTGATATGTTGTGATTTTGTTTTCATAGGTTTATGGGGGTATAATTAGCATATAATAAACTTCACATATTTAAAGAATACATTGCAATAAGTTTTGACATGCACATACACCCCTGAAAGGATCGCAGCGTCTATGAGAATGGACGCATCCATCGCCCCCAACGTTTTTCATGTATGTTTGAACATCTGTCCTGTCCCTTCCTGTGTCCTGCCCCTCAGGTGATAAAGTTCAGCTTTCTGACACTGTAGACTAGTTTGCACTATTTGAATTTCATGTAAATGGATTATATAGCATGTACTCTTTTTTCGGGGATGAGAGTCTGGCTTTTTTCGCTCAGCACAATTACTTGCGATTCATCCATGTGGTGAGAAACCATAGTTCATTTCTTCCTCTTGGCAAGTAGCGCTCCATTGTGCTGTTTACCTGTTCACTTGATGGACATTTGCATTGCTTAAAGCTTTCAGCCATTGCAAAAAAAGCTGCTACAAATATTCATGTACCAGTCATCATATGGACTCGTACTTTCACTTCTCTTGGCTACCTAGGAATGGAACGACTGTAAGGTACGTGCAAGTTTAACATTCTACCAACCTTTCTGGAGTGGCTGCATCATGTTACATCCCCCCAGTAATCTCTGAGTATTCTGCTTCCTCTACAAGGTTCCAACACTCGGTTGATAATGTTCGACATTCTAACAGGTATACGGTGCTGTGTCCTTGTGGTTTTAATTTGCATTTACCTAAGGACTAATGATATTGAACACCTTTTCATGTGTTTATTTGCCATCTGTATATGTACTCTGTTGAAGTGTCTGTTCAAAATTTTTGCTCATGCTTTATTGGGTTGTTTGAGTTTTGAGCATTCTCATGAGCTCCCCTGGGGTGGTCCTTTCCAACTGTGGCCCTGGTACCGAGGGGTCCTCCCCACAGCAGGAACACAGGAAGAAAGTGTTCAATCAAGTCCTGCAGGATGGCCTCAGCCAGGTCCAGATGTGGGCTAGGCGGCCAGGCCACACTAAGCACCTTCCTCCCTCTGGGCTGTCTCCCCACAAGACTCACAGAGCCGAGCCAGGTGTCCCATTGGGCACACAGGGGACCCCACCCTGACAGCGGCCCCCATTGTACTTTGGGCCGTTGCTGATCTTTGCTCTTGGTGGGCTGGCGGCTCAGATGTTGCCCAAGAGGCTGTGGGGCAGGAGCAAAGTTTGGGAGACTGGGAGGCTCTGGCTCTTAGGAAGTATCAAAGGACACCCAGGCCTGTGGGAAGAGGTGTCCTGGAGAGGAAAATGGCAGAGGGAGGTGTGTCTGCCCCAGCCGTGTGGGGCTGGAGAGTTGGGGAGAGAATGAATTTGCTACGATAATTCAGTGTTAAGAGTCCACGTGCCAGCAGAGCAGCCCCCAGCCTTGGCGCTACTGACCTTGGGGCTGGGTTGTTCTCTGCATGGGGCCATCCTGTGCATCATAGGTGCTGAGCAGCATCCCTGGCCTCCACCCACCAGGTACCAGTGGCAGCCCCCTTCCAGTTGTGACAATAAAAAAAAGTCTCCAGACGTCACCAAATGTTTCCTGGGGGCAAAATCAGCACAGTTGGAACTTCTGGGTTAGCAGCAGATTGGATAGGATGATGGTGAGTGACTGCCTAAACCATCACCAGCCTGTGTGAGCTGACAAAGGAGGGCTCCTTACTTATGAGTTTATTTGTGTAAAGTCTTAAAAAATTAAAGATATTAGCTTAGTAACTATACACGTAATGAATTAACTTTACTGAAAAGAATAGCATGTAGAAAAAATGAGAATTTTAGCAAAATTATTAGATGGCGATGAATGTGGTGTCTCCCTCCTGAGATCTGGTTGTTGAGTGTGGCGTCTCCCTCCTGAGATCTGGTCAGTGGAAAGTGTGGTGTCTCCCTCCTGAGATCTGGTCAGTTGAGTGTGGCGTCTCCCTCCTGAGGTCTTGTCAGTTGAGTGTGGCATCTCCCTCCTGAGGTCTGGTCAGTTGAGTGTGGCGTCTCCCTCCTGAGATCTGGTCATTGAGTGTGGCATCTCCCTCCTGAGATCTGGTCAGTGGAAAGTGTGGCGTCTCCCTCCTGAGATCTGGTCAGTTGAGTGTGGCGTCTCCCTCCTGAGGTCTGGTCAGTTGAGTGTGGCGTCTCCCTCCTGAGATCTGGTCAGTTGAAAGTGTGGCGTCTCCCTCCTGAGATCTGGTCGTTGAGTGTGGCGTCTCCCTCCTGAGATCTGGTCGTTGAGTGTGGCGTCTCCCTTCTGAGATCTGGTCAGTTGAGTGTGGCGTCTCCCTCCTGAGATCTGGTCAGTGGAAAGTGTGGCATCTCCCTCCTGAGATCTGGTCAGTGGAAAATGTGGCATCTCCCTCCTGAGATCTGGTCAGTGGAAAGTGTGGCGTCTCCCTCCTGAGATCTTGTCACTTGAGTGTGGCGTCTCCCTCCTGAGATCTGGTCATTGAGTGTGGCGTCTCCCTCCTGAGATCTGGTCGTTGAGTGTGGCGTCTCCCTCTTGAGATCTGGTCAGTGGAAAGTGTGGCGTCTCCCTCCTGGAATGTAAGTTGTTGAGTGTAGCGTCTCTGTCCTGAGATGTGTTCAGTTGAGTGTGGCATCTCCCTCCTGAGATTTGGTCATTGAGTGTGGTATCTCCCCCTTTCTTGTTCCTCTTTTGCCATGTGAGGCACCTGCTCCCCCTTCACCTTCCACCATGACTGGAAACTTCCTGAGGCCTCCCCAGAAGCAGATACAACTCTCCTTCCTGTACAGCCTGCAGAACCATGAGCCAATTAAACCTTTTTTTCTTATAAATTACAGAGTCTCAGGTATTTTTTTATAGCAGTGTGAGAACAGGTGAATACAGAGACCTCTCCCAAGGGAACATCCTGTGTCTAATTGTTGGTGGGTGTCTCACCGACCCCAGAGTTGAAGAAGCCCCTTTGCTTAGCTTGTTTCCCATAGGCTGAGCACAGGGTCCCCCAGGGAGTGCCTGGTTGACGGTGGTCAGGTGACTCAGACCTGCTGAGTCTTGCTGGGGATGGCCCTGCTGCCTGAGGATCCCAAAACGTTGGAAGATGAGGGACTGTCATTGGGCTTTGAGGATCCCCGTAGCCCTAGGACAATTCCAGGTATGTAGCAGGTGCTCCCACATCTTACCACTTAGCTTGGATTTTGAGGTTTAAATGCTACAAATATGGTTACTTATTGTGGGCCATGAAATAACCTTAAATCAGTGTTGCAGGGACCTTTGATACTGAATGTTTTTATAAATCAACATTATTTTTTAAGAAAAGTGGTGTGTTTGATTAGGAAAATCCGGCATAGCTGAAGGTTATATCACATTTGAATAAATTAGAGGAAGTGTTCAAATCTTGGGTTGCTGAAATGCTATTACATATACTGTCATGGAAAATAGATAATCATTGGCCAGAGATTAAAAACATGTGCCGATTGATTGAGTTGAAGGATGTTAGAAGGTTTGGAAAATTAAAGGGGCCAGTTGTCTTCCTCTGATGAAATTAAGAAGCACTTTAAATCAGCCATGGCCACGTCTCTGGTTCTTTTGCAATGACTGTTTTCTCCATGTCTTATTTTCTGCACTTGGTCACTAAGATAAATTGCTAGGTTTCTCCTGAGCACAATTATCATCTCAGTTCTACCTACGGGCACTTTCTGTGACACCTACACTGCTTTACCAATCAGTTGTGGGCCTTTGGCCCAAACAAGGAAGTGAGTGAACCCCCATGGGCTCACAATGCCTCATCTGCATGGCCAGGCCTGCTGGGTGCAGAGCGGGGGTCTGGGCTCCAGCCTCATCTGCATGGCCAGGCCTGCTGGGTGCAGAGCGGGGGTCTGGGCTCCAGGCTCATCTGCATGGCCAGGCCTGCTGGGTGCAGAGCGGGGGTCTGGGCTCCAGCCTCATCTGCATGGCCAGGCCTGCTGGGTGCAGAGTGGGGGTCTGGGCTCCAGCCTCATCTGCATGGCCAGGCCTGCTGGGTGCAGAGCGGGGGTCTGGGCTCCAGGCTCATCTGCATGGCCAGGCCTGCTGGGTGCAGAGCGGGGGTCTGGGCTCCAGGCTCATCTGCATGGCCAGGCCTGCTGGGTGCAGAGCGGGGGTCTGGGCTCCAGGCTCATCTGCATGGCCAGGCCTGCTGGGTGCAGAGCGGGGGTCTGGGCTCCAGCCTCATCTGCATGGCCAGGCCTGCTGGGTGCAGAGCGGGGGTCTGGGCTCCAGCCTCATCTGCATGGCCAGGCCTGCTGGGTGCAGAGCGGGGGTCTGGGCTCCAGCCTGCCGGAAGACTCTTAGTCTCCCCAGAGCCTTTGGATGCTCCATCCTTGAAGTCAGGACAGTGTCTCCCTGGACACTGCAGGCCACCTCAGCGTCTGGATGGGCACATAAGAATTGTGATGAAAATATTTACCTTCCCAAGTTCACATCAACAGCCAGACATGCTGACAGTGTGCATGCCGGTGTGGTGTGATGAGAATGTCACGTGCCTCTGTGTCTTTCCGCCCCAAAACCCATAACTTTCATCATGAGTAAAAAAATAATCAGGCGAATCCCAGTCAAGGGAATCCCAGGCAGATACAAAATACCTGGCCAATATTCTCCAAAACTACCAAGTTCATCAAAAGCAAGGAAAGTCTGAGAAAATGCTGCAGTCAAGAGAAGCCTAAGGAAACTCCTAACTGTGATGTGGACAGAAGGACGTTAGGGGAACACGGAGGAACTGGGAATCAGCCATGGATTGCAGTTGATAGTATAGGATCGATACTGGCACATTAATGTAACACATGCTAATGGGAGATGTCAGTAACAGGGGAAACTGGGTGGGGGCAAATTTAAAACTATTCTAAAAGATTAAGTCTATTTAAATAAAATTCCATCCTCCTGCAGGGAGGGTTGCACATGGCCCTTGTGTGCCCAGGGCAGAGGTGCTGGGGAGAAGCCACCAGCTGTGGCTTTGATCTCCCCAGGTCCATCACCCAGAAGCCCTGCAGGTGCCCTGGCCTGTCTCTGCTCGAGCCTGGGGGCGGTTCCCATGGGGACCCCTTTCTACCTCCGAGTGGGGTAATTGCTCCCTGAGAGCCTCTCCTGGGGACACATGGGCCTCTGTAGCAACCTCAGCATCCACCCCGAGGGGACAGACTTCACTCAAAGGTCAGCATCAAACACAGGAGACACTGACTGGGAAGAGACGGGCGTCAGCCTTGAGGCACCATCATGTCCGTGGACATGTGGACTCCCATTTAGACAGGAGCTGGCCTAGCCACACTCCTCACTCAGTGAGTGGCTGCAACCCTCCATGCCTTCCTTCCACATGGATGACCCACCTAATTTTCCTTTCAATGTTTTTGAAAAGTCAGATCTGATTCTACCCTGCCCTGACCTACTTTAATGTGGAAAAAATGTTGCTGAAATTGCTTTGCTGTTGTGTTGAGGGTTTCCGTTTGAAACTGTAAGTGCCTGGGAACCTCTGTGGGCCTGCTCTGTGCCCTATCTGTGCCCTCGATCAGGTGAGCAAGAAGCCGGAGCCCTGTGGTTTGGCCTTTAAGGCAGATCAGGATCTGTAAGAGGGGCCTGGAAGCTTCCTGTGAATCTGGTGCAAGGCTCAGCCCTGCCCTTGGTTTGACAGGCAAATGGGGCTCCTTGATGGAGGATGGATTTCGGGCCTCAGACTGGGCAGCCAGGAGGTCTTTGGGACTGCCTGAGCTGAGGGCTGCCTGGGCTGAGGACTGCCTGGGCTGAGGGCTCCCTGGCTGGGGGCTGCCTGGGCTGGGGGACTGCCTGGGCTGAGGACTGCCTGGGCCGGGGGACTGCCTGGGCTGAGGGGACTGCCTGGGCTGGGGGACTGCCTGGGCTGGGGGACTGCCTGGGCTGAGGACTGCCTGGGCTGAGGGGACTGCCTGGGCTGGGGGACTGCCTGGGCTGGGGGACTGCCTGGGCTGAGGACTGCCTGGGCTGAGGGGACTGCCTGGGCTGGGGGACTGCCTGGGCTGGGGGACTGCCTGGGCTGGGGGACTGCCTGGGCTGAGGACTGCCTGGGCTGAGGGGACTGCCCGGGCTGATGGGACTGCCCGGGCTGAGGGGACTGCCCGAGCTGAGGGGACTGCCCGGGCTGAGGGGACTGCCCGGGCTGAGGGGACTGCCTGGGCTGAGGACTGCCTGGGCTGAGGGGACTGCCTGAGCTGAGGGGACTGCCTGGGCTGAGGGGACTGCCTGAGCTGGAGGACTCCCTGGGCTGAGGACTGCCTGGGCTGAGGGGACTGCCTGGGCTGAGGGACTGCCTGGGCTGGGGGACTGCCTGAGCTGGGGGGACTGCCTGGGCTGAGGACTGCCTGGGCTGAGGGGACTGCCTGGGCTCGGGTACTGCCTGGGCTGAGGACTGCCTGGGCTGAGGACTGCCTGGGCTGGGGGACTGCCTGAGCTGGGGGACTGCCTGGGTTGGGGGACTGCCTGGGCTGGGGGACTGCCTGGGCTGGGGGACTGCCTGGGCTGAGGACTGCCTGGGCTGAGGACTGCCTGGGCTGAGGGGACTGCCTGGGCTGGGGGACTGCCTGAGCTGGAGGACTGCCTGGGCTGAGGACTGCCTGGGCTGAGGGGACTGCCTGGGCTGAGGGGACTGCCTGGGCTGAGGGGACTGCCTGGGCTGGGGGACTGCCTGAGCTGGAGGGACTGCCTGAGCTGGGGGGACTGCCTGAGCTGGGGGACTGCCTGGGCTGGGGGGACTGCCTGGGCTGAGGGGACTGCCTGGGCTGAGGGGACTGCCTGAGCTGGGGGGACTGCCTGGGCTGAGGGGACTGCCTGGGCTGAGGGGACTGCCTGGGCTGGGGGCTGCCTGGGCTGGCGGCTCCCTGGCTGGGGGCTGCCTGTGCTGAGGGCTGCAGCTGAAGGCTGCCTGGGTTGAAGACTACCTGGACTGGGTACCTCCTGGGCTGGGAAGGAAGTGGGTTTGGCCTTGTTTCCTCTGATGTTGACTAAGCCGCCTCTCCTTGCCCTGGGCTGGGCTTGTCCTGCCCGAGGAGGCTAGGTGGTCAGAGATGGGTGGTGGGAGAGGTACGTGAGGTTGGTTGAGTGGAGGCGCTGGATTAGGGGCTGCGCCGAGGCTGGGTCTGTGCCTTTCTTTGATGTATCCAGTCTCGGACACAGCCTGACACCCCGAGGGAACAAACCTCCCACCCAGACCAGGAACAGGAACGGCCAGTCCATGCCCGCTTCTGCATGGAGTCTGCCCTCCTGAGGGAGCGGCCTGGGGTGGCTGAGGTAGGGCCGCAGTCATGGTTTCTACTAAGGAGCTGTGGCCAGGTCAACCTACAGCCGAAATCTGACAGCTGAGGTCACCTGGCCAAAAGAGCTGGAGTCTGGCCTGGTGGTAGTTGGAGCCACTCACTGCCCTGATGTCCCCACATGCCTCCCTTTGGAGAGTGCCCCTCACAGCCTCTGCAGGTGAAACCTGTGCTGTCCTGAGGCTAACTCTCCATAAAGCCCATGCCTGCTGGGTGGTTTCCCTTCTCTGTGACCCAGAGTCTTGTGCCCAGGTCACTGATGTGGTCTCCACCTGCCTCGGGGGCCAAACACACTTGCACACCACGAGCTTCTGTGTGCTGGAATAATGGAGGAAATATTTAAAATCAAAGCAATGAGAGGCTCTTGCTGCATTTTTGTTATTTACTGTGATGCCAGCCCCGCTGCAGGCCAGCAGGGAGCACTGTCCTCGGGGGTGAGTGATGCTGGGCTTGTTGACTCCCTCGCAGAGTGGAGGGTTAATGCTCTGATTCTCCCTGGGCTCAGGGACCCATGTTAACATCTTAATTATGTGCTTTCTGCAGCAAAGTTGCCAACAGCAAACTTTCCCAGAGAGTCTCAGCAGGACAGCGAGCAAGGGGACAGGTCCCAGAGAGTCTCAGCAGGACAGTGAGCAAGCGGACAGGTCCCAGAGAGTGTCAGCAGGACAGCGAACAAGGGGACAGGTCCCAGAGAGTCTCAGCAGGACAGCGAGCAAGCGGACAGGTCCCAGAGAGTGTCAGCAGGACAGCGAGCAAGCGGACAGGTCCCAGAGAGTCTCAGCAGGACAGCGAGCAAGGGTACAGGTCCCAGAGAGTCTCAGCAGGACAGCGAGCAAGGGGACAGGTCCCAGAGAGTCTCAGCAGGACAGCGAGCAAGGGGACAGGTCCCAGAGAGTGTCAGCAGGACAGCGAGCAAGGGGACAGGTCCCAGAGAGTGTCAGCAGGACAGCGAGCAAGGGGACAGGTCCCAGAGAGTCTCAGCAGGACAGCGAGCAAGCGGACAGGTCCCGGAGAGTGTCAGCAGGACAGCGAGCAAGGGGACAGGTCCCGGAGAGTCTCAGCAGGACAGCGAGCAAGCGGACAGGTCCCAGAGAGTCTCAGCAGGACAGCGAGCAAGCGGACAGGTCCCAGAGAGTCTCAGCAGGACAGCGAGCAAGGGGACAGGTCCCAGAGAGTCTCAGCAGGACGGCGAGCAAGCGGACAGGTCGCCTGGCCACCCTGTTCCTGCGCTGGTGGCACTAGCTGTGCCCAGTGACCCCTGAGGGCCTCGCACTCCTAATGGCAGCAAACAACCACACAGCGTAGAGGCGTTTGTCCTGCAGGGTTTCTCTGAAGACCCTCCACTCCAGGGCTGCTGCTTTGCTTTTTTCCTCCTCTTTTACCTGATGGCACTTGTAGGAAACATCCTCATGGTCATGGCCATCAGTCTGAATCCAGGCCTCCACACGCCAATGTACTTCTTTCTCACCAACCTGGCCCTTTTAGACATCGTCTGTACATCCATGGACAACAGCAGAGTGGTGGCTGTGCTGTACACAGTGGTCAGCCCCACCCTGAACCCCTCACCTACTCCCTGTGGAACAAGGACTTATCAGTAGCACTGAGGAGAGTGTTTTCTTGCATCAGGTAAAAGGAAGGGAAGTTTCTAGTGTGAAATGTTCCAGGTGTTAACAAACTAATTTCAACATATGACTTTGAGAATCTCATGTAAGCAGCAAGGAACAAGAAAGTCATTAATGCCACATATTTATAAATAATGTGCTCCCGCACGGGGCTGCCATCATTCAACGTGGAACTCCCAGCATCCCAAGGCTGTATGGGTAGGTGCAGTCAGGGCTACAAGGCAGCAGGGAGCTAAGGGAGGGCCAGCGGCTAGTTGAGCAGGAGCCCAAAAGGGCCACTTAACACCCTCCGACACCCCATGCACCTGCTTGACTCCCTTTCACTGGCAACTGGGTCCCAGGAGCAATGTGGGAGCATTCACCTTGGGGGTGCCGCTGGCCGTGTCTTCTTTTAGTCAGGGGTTCTTGCCCGGGGATGGGTCAAGAGTCACATATGCCCACTGTGCACACTGCCTGGTCTATGTTGACGGGGTGGGGGCATTTCTTTATATCCTGCTTTGGAGAAAATCACCCAAACCCCGACTCTCCAACCCAACTCCTCTCGGTGTGAGGTCAAGGAAAACATGAGAAATGCTCTCCTCCCTGTGTGAGGTTTCATGGTCCTGGCACCATAAAGGGTGAGAGATGGGGTTATCCAGCCTTTCTTTTTAATGACCTGCAGGAAATACATGGGGCTTTACTGATTTACTTCCTTTCAGAGAGGGGCATTCTCATTCTTTAATTTATGCACCAATCACCTACATTCTGTCATTAACTTATTATCTTTGTTTAATTGATTATCCTTGTGTCCATCACCAATCCATCTATTTTATGCATTTCAAAGCCAGTTGCAAACATCAGTTCACTTCTTAAATACTTCTGCGTGCATATCATTAAACATTTGTTTATAGTTATTTTTCCTTTTAAGGTAATATTTTCAAACAACAAAATGCATAAATAAGGGTGTACGTTTGCTGAGTAATGTAATTATCAAATCAGGTGCCCATGTGTGATGATCAAATCGGGTACCCGTGTGTGATGATCAGATCCTTCTGTCTAATCGTATGTTTGTACACCTTAACCTCTCTTCATCCCCTTCCCCCACACCCTTCCCAGCCTCTGGTAACTATCATTTTACTCTCTACCTCCATGAGATCAACTTTTTAAGCTCCCACATGTGAGTGAGAACATGCAATATTTGTCTTTCTATGGCCGGCTTATTTCACTTGTCATAATGACCTCCAGTTCCATCCATGTTGCTGCACATGATAAGATTTCATTCTTTTTTATGGCTGAATAGTATTCCATTGTGTATATATACCACATTTTCCTTATCCCTTCATTCATTGATGGACACTTAGGTTGATTCCATATCTTGGCTATTGTGAATAGTGCTGCAATAAACATGGGGGTACAGGTATCCCTTTGATATACTGATTTCTTTTCCCTTGGATAAATACCCAGTGGGATTGCTGGTTCATATGGTAGTTCTATTTTTAGTTTTTGAGAAACCTCCATACTGTTTGCCGTGATGGCTGTACTAATTTACATATCCACTAACAGTGCACGAGAGTTCCCTTTTATCTGCGCTCTTGCCGCCATTTGTTATTTTTTGTCTTTTTAATAATAACCATCCTAACTAGAATGAGATGACATCTCATTGTGGTTTTGGTTTGTGTCTCCCTGATGATTCTTGATATTGAGTATTTTTTTCACATACCTGTTGTCTATTTGCATGTCTTCTTTTGAGAAATGTCTATTCAGATCATTTGCCCATTTTTAAATCTTTTTTTTTCTGTTGAGATGTTGCAGCTTCTTTTATATTCTGGATATTAATCACTTCTTGGATGATTGGTTTGCAGATATTTTCTCCCATTCTATAGGTTGTCTCACCACTCTTTTGATTGTTTCCTTCACCATGTAAAAATCTTTTAGTTTGATATAACACTATTTGTTAATTTTTGCTTCTGTTGCTTGTGATTTCAAGGTCTTATTCATAAAATCTTTTTTTTCAGACCAATGTTCTGAAGCATTTACCCTATGTTTTCTTCTAGCAGTTTTATAGTTTTGGGTCTTACATTTAGATCTTTGATTCATTTTGAGTTGATTTTTGTATAGAGTAGAAAGGGGTCTAGTTTTATTCTTCTGCATGTGAATATCTAGTTTTCCCAGTACCATTTATTAAAGAAGCTGTCCTTTCCTCAGTGAATATTCTTGGCACCTTTGTCAAAAATCAGTTGGTTGTAGATATGTGGATTAATTTCTGGGTTCTCCATTCTGTTCCATTGGTCTATGTGTCTGTTTTTATGCCAGTACCATGCCATTGCTGTTTTGGTTACTGCAGCTTTGTAGTATATTTTGAGGTCTGCTAATGTGATAGCTCCAGCTTTGTTCCTTTTGCTCAGGATTGCTTTGGCTATTCGGGATATTTTGTGATTCCATACAAATTTTATGATTTTTTTTCTAGTTCTGTAGGGATGTCATTGGTATTTCGGTAGAGATAGCACTGAATCTGTAGATTGCCTTGGGTAGTATTGTCATTCTCCTATCCATAAGCATGAGATATCTCTCTATTTGTATCCTCTTCAATTTTGTTATCAATATTTTGTAGTTTTCCCTGTAGAGATCTTTTACTTCCTTGGCTAAATTTGTTCCTAGGCACTGTTTTTTTGTATCTATTGTAAATGGGATTGCCTTCTTGATTTCTTTTTCAGCTAGTTCATTGTTCATGTGCCTTAATCCATTTGTGTTGCTATAAAGGAATACCTGAGGTTGGGTAATTTATGAAGAAATTAGGTTTATTTGGCTCACAGTTCTGCAGGCTGTAACAGAAGCATGGCACTAGCATATGCTTCTGGTGAGGGCCTCAAAGCTTCCACTCATGGAAGAAGGCAAGAGGGAGCTGCCTCACATGGTGAGGCGAAGGGAGAGAGAAAGATGGAAGGAAGGTGCCAGTCTTTTAAAATATAATCAGTTCTTGCTCATTACCATGAAGATGGCACCAAGACATTCATTAGGGATCTGCTCCCATGCTCCAAATACCTGCCAATAGGCCCCACCTCCAACATTGGGGAACAAATTTCAACATGAGATTTGGAGGGGACAAATATCTAAACTGTATTGTCACATATAGAAATGCTACTGATTTTTGTATATTAGAATCCTGCAACTTTACTAAATTTATCAGTACTAAGAGTTAGAACTTTCTTTTCCTCTAAGCACTGAAACAAGGATGCCCCCCCCACTTTTCTTCATTCAGTAAGCTGTTAACGGTGGGTTTGTCATATATATTTATTATGTTGAGTTACTTTGATTATATATTTAATTTATTAAGAGCTTTTATCATGAAGGAGATGTTGAATTTTATCAAAACATTTTTCTGCATCTATTGAGATGATCATGTTTTTTTCCCTTCATTCTACTGATGTATGTATGATGTTTGTTGATTTGTGTAGGTTGAACTATCCTTGCATTCCTGGGATAAAGCCCACTTGAGCATGGTTATTGTTTTTTGATATGTTGTTTTAATTCAGTTTGATAGTATTTTGTTGAGGATTTTTGCATCTATGTACACAAGAGATATTGGCCTGTAGTTTTCTTTTTGCTGTTGTTGTTGTGTCCTTGTCTGGTTTTGGTATCAAAGTTATTCTGGTCTTGAAGAATGAGTTAGGAAGAATTCCCTCTGCTTTAATTTTTTGGAATAGTTTAAGAGGAAGCAGTATATTAATTATTCTTTAAAAATTCTGTAGGATTCAGCAGTGAAGCCATCCAGTACTGGACTTTTCTTTGTTGAAGGACTTTTTATTACTGATTCAATCTTGTTACTTGTCTTGGTCTGTTCAGGTTTTCTATTTCTTCTTGGTTTAATCTTGGTAAGTTGTACATGTCCAGAAATTTATCAGTCTCTACAGTTGTTCATAGCAGTCTCTAATGATCCTTGATAGTTCTGTGATATCCATTGTGATTTCTTCTTTTTCGTTGCTGCTGTTATTTATTTGAGACTTCTCTTTTCTTAATGTTAGTCTAGGTAATGGTTTATCAACTTTTTCTTTTCAAAAAACCAACTTTTCATTTTTTGTTATTTTGTATTGTGTTTTTGTTTAATTTGATTTCTGCTCTGATCTTTACTATTTCTTTTCTTCTACTAATTTTGGGGTTGGTTTGTTCTTGCTTTCCTAGTTCCTTGAGGTGCATTATTAAGTCATTTATTTTCTTTCTAGTTTTTTTTTAATGTAGGCATTTATTGCTGTAAACTTGCCTTTTAATACTGTTTTTCCGTTGTGTTTCTATTTTCATTTGTTTCAAGAAGTATTAAAATTTCATTCTTAATTTCTTCCTTCACCCATTGTTTGTTCAGGATTATGCCGCTTAATTTCCATGTATTTTCATAGTTCTGAATGTTTTTCTTGTTATTGATTTCTAGTTTTATTCCATTGTGATCAGATAAGATATTTGATATAATTTTGATTTAAAACATTTGTTGAGACCTGTTTTGTATCCTAGTATATGACCAATCCTGCAGAATGCTCCATGTAGTGATGAAAAGAATGTGTTTTATGTAGCTGTTGGGTGAACTGTTCTGTAAAGGTTTATTAGACCCATTTGTTCTATGGTGCAATTTAGAGCCAATGTTTCTTTGTTGATTTTCTGTCTAGATGATCTGTCCAGTGCAGAGAGTGGGGTGCTGAAGTCCCCAACTATTATTGTAGTGGGGTCTACCTCTCCCTTTAGATCCAATGATATTTGCTCTATATATCTGGGTGCTCTAGTGTTGGGTGCATATATATTTAAAATTGTTATGTTCTCTTGCTGAGCTGATCCCTTTATTATTATATAGTGTCCTTCTTTGTCTCTTTTTACAGTTTTTAGCTTGAAATCTGTACTTTCTGATATAAATACAGGTACTCCTGCTTGTTTTTTTTGTTGTTTGTTTGTTTGTTTTTTGTTTTGATGGAGCCTCATTCTGTTGCCCAGGCTGGAGTGCAGAGGCACTCTCTCGGCTCACTGCAACCTCTGCCTCCCAGGTTCACCTGATTCTTTTGCCTCAGCCTCCTGAGTAGCTGGGATTACAGGTGTGTGCCACCATGCCCAGCTAATTTTTATTTTTGTATTTTCAGTAGAGATGGGGTTTCACCATATTGGCCAGGCTGGTCTGGAACTCCTAACCTCGTGATCTGCCTGCCTTGGCCTCCCAGAGTGCTGGATATATGGATGTGAGCCACCGTCTCTGGCACTTTTGGTTTTCATTTGCATGAAATATCTTTTTCCATTCCTTTCTTCACTGTCAGTCTTTGTGTGTCTTTATAGGTAAGGCAGCACATATAGTTGGGCCTTTTTTTTTTTTTGTCCTTCAGCCAGTCTCTAGCTTTTAAATGGGCAATTTAATCTATTTACATTCAAAGTTATTACTGATAGGTGGCAACTTACTCCTGTTATTTTATTGATTGCTTTCTGGTTGCTTTGTATATTCTTTGGTCCTTGCTTCATCTGTTATTATTTATTTTTGCAGTTGGGTGGTTTTCTGTAGTGATAAGGCTTGATTCCTTTATCTTTCCCCTTTGTTATATCAGTTAGTTTTATAGTTTTGCATGTTTTCATGATGGGTTATTGTCTTTTCACTTCTAAATCTAAGGCTCCCTTGAGCATTTCCTGTAAGACTGCTCTAGTGGTGATGAATTCCCTCAATTTTCCTTCTCAAGAAAAATTATTTCTCCTCCATTCTTGAAGGATAGATTTGCTGGATATAATATTCTTGGTTGACAGGTTTTTAAAAATTTATTTCAGTACTTGGAATATATCATCTCATTCTCTTCTGACCTGTAAGGTTTCTGCTGAGAAATCTGCTGTTAATCAAACTGGGATTCCCTTATATCTGAATTGATGCTTTTCTCCTGCTACTTTAAAAATTCTTTATGTTTGACTTTTGACAGTTTGACTATAATGTGCCTTGGAGAGGACCTGTTTGGGTTGAATCTATTTGGGGTTCTTGGAGCTTCCTGGGCTTGGACATTCATCCCTCTCCCAAGATTTGGGATTTTTCTGCTGTTATTTCATTAAATGTGTTTTCCATTTCCCTTCTTTTCTCCTCCTGGAATGCCCAGAATATTTGTTTGCTTAATGGTGTCCCATAAATCCTGCAGGCTTTCTTTATTCCTTTAAATTATTTTTTGTCTGCCTGTATTATTTCAAAAGACCTATCTTCAAGTACAGAAGTTCTTTCTTCTCCTTTGTTTAATCTGTTATTGAAGTGCTTGATTGTATATTTTAATTTCATTCACTGAATTCATCAGCTGAGGATTTCCATTTGGCTCTTTTTAATGATATCTACCATTTAGTTAAATTTCTTATTCATATCATAAATTATTTTCTAATTTCATTGAATGTTGTATCTGTATTCTCTTGTAACTCACTGAGTTTCCTTAAGATTATTATTTTGAATTCTTTTTCTGGCATTTTATATATTTCCTTATGATTGAGATCTGTCATAGGAGAATTATTATTTTTCTTTGGAGGTGCCATGTTTCCTTGCGTTTTCAAGGTTAATGTGTTGAGGTGTCTCTATGTTGATATCTGTACATCTGGTGGGAAAAAAAATCACCTCTTTTGCTTGTATGGAGTAAGTTTTGAAGCGAAAGACTCATTCATGTGAATGGGCCTCAGGGCATCAGTTCAGTGGGGTGCATTGCCCTGGGCTCTAGATGGATGCAGTAATGTAGTCTCTGTGTAGTCTTTTCAGCTGTAATCTACATTAGTGGTGTTTCAAGTTTCTCAGTGGCCTAGTCTGAGAGAGTCTGTGGCACTGATGGTGCAGCTTTCCCTCTCCTTTTTAAAGAGCTTGTGCACTTAGGTCAGGCTTACCAGGCTGTTTCTCAGGTTGGGATGTGTGTGCATATGCACAATGGGCTGGTCAACTTGAGGTCTGGCTCCCTGGGGTTGGGGCCACTGGGCTGTTACTCTGGCCAGGAGCATGAGCATAGATATTTGGCCAGCTTATGGGCATGCTCACCATGGGTGGCTGACAGGGCTGTTTCTCAGGCCTGGTATGCAGGCACAGGGCTGCTTGACTGGCCTGGGGGTGTGTCTGCTGCAGGCAGCCCATGGGACTATTTCTCAGACCCAGGATACAGCTGCATGACTGCTCAGCTGGCCTGAGTGTGTGTCTGCTGGGGGTGGGCCACCAGGCTGTTTCTTGGACCTGGGATGTGGGTGTGCATCTGCTCAGCTGGACTGGGGATTTGCCCACCAGGGTTGGCCAGCTGAGCTGCTTTTCAGTCCCAGGGCACACAACTGCTTGGTTGTTCTGGGAGTGTTTTGCAAATGGCAGTCCCTAGAGCAGTTTCTCAGCCACTGATTGTGGACATAGGGCCATTGGACAAGTCAGGGCCTTGTCTGCAGGGAATAGGGCACCTCAAAACTGTTACTCAGGCCCTGAATATAGGCACATAGCCACTCCACTGGCCTGGAAGCGTGTCAGCTACTCAGAGGCTTGAGGGCCTCTCTGACTTGGAGGAGGGCATGCAGCAGTGTGGCTGGCTCAAGGGCAGTTTTGCCCTGGGTGGGACTGCCAGACTTTTCCTCTGTCTGGAAGTGAGGGTGGTAGGAGTTGGTTTTTCTGCTCTCCAGGGTCACAGCCAATCCTGGGCCCAGGCTTCATGCTGCCAGCATTGTGGTGCTCGGCCACCAGTGTGGGCTTGGTGGAACAAAGACAGAGCTCCAGTGCTGGAAAGTTGCAGTGGATACTGGCCTCCAGAATAGGGTGCACTCCAGACATGACTCTGGTCTCAAGATGGTGCCCTGCTGCAGCAGACTGGCTTACAGGGGATAGTTAGGGGATGGGGAGTGCACATATTGTGCTCCTAATCTAGGGCAATGGAGCTGTGTGAATGCCTTGCAGCTCTCCAAACTGGGTGACGGTGGGATTCTCCTGTTGTAAGGACTTTAGGTGTTTGCAGTGGCAATCAGGGGTGGTGGGGATCTTTTGTTTATGCGCAATAAGTGACTCCTGACATTAGGCAGCTCTGATCTTGATGAGGGACAAGGGGTTGCAGAGGCCAAGTGCTTCCACACTGCCCTCCTGGACTTCTAATCACCACAGATGCATTTCCACTCCTCTTTTGCATACCAGCACTCTTCCTTCAACACTCCAGTCAACACTGAGCTGTTTATTTTTTGCTTTGGTTCCTTCTTGTCTGGGGTGGCGGGTGGGGAGGAGATGAATACCAGGCATCTCTAGTCAGCTATCTTATTCCCAAGCTTAGAGGCTCTCTAATGCTAGGTCACATAGGCCTCCTTTATGGCTCTAGGTGGTACCTTAAAAACAAGCTCCCCTTGGCTCTAGTAAATGGTTAGAGCACTGCTCCTCTCGAGTTAGAGGTGGGGAAGTCCCAAAGGGATATCCCAGTAGTGTGGGAAGGCTGGCTAGGGGTTTGTACCCAGGGGACCTGTGGGATGAAACTCCTACAGCATGGTGCTGCTGAACATCCACCGTAATTCGCATCTCCTGTGGCTGAATTTCAGAGCAGAGTTTCCAGGGCTGGAGGTGGTAGTCCCACCTCCCCATTTTGTCTCTGCCTGTCTTCAGGGATACTTCTTGATGCTTCCCATGGGCTAAGGTAGGGACAGTTCTCCTGCCAGGGAACCCAAAATGGTGGGGAAGCTGTTTGTCTCCTCCATTTTGCTTTTCTCAGTGTAGAAACAATGAGTTGGGGAAATTTTTCAACACATGTGGTGCCAGGCAGAATGGGGGAGGGGGCATTGCAAATGTGGGTGTCTAGTTCTCTTACCAACTACTCAGTGTTTTCACTTCTCTGTGGGCCTGGAAGTGGTCTCATCTTTTTATTTGAGTTCTGGGATATTTCTGGTGATAATCTTTGTTTTTGGTTTTCTGTGGGAGAGAGTGAAACCAGTTTGCTTCTATTCTACATTGCCTTTTGAAACTAGAAAAAAAACCTCCTTTTTTAAAGAGCTTGTGTGCTTAGGTCAGGCTTACCAGGAAAATCTCACTGTCTTAAGGTTAACTATGCCATGTAATGTAACATAATCACATGTATGTTAAAAGTGCTACTTGAATTAATAAGTGAGTTTATCAAGGTCACATAAAGTAAAACATACAAAAATAAATAGTGTTTTATGTACTAATAACAAGGATTGGAAATTGCAATCAAATAAACACCATTTGCAATTGCATCAAAGGCATGAAATAAGGATAAATTTAGCAAAATGTGTTTAAGACTTAAGTACTATGATCACAGCATTGTTGATAAAACTCAAGGAAGATAAAAATAAGTGGAGATACATGCTATGATTGCAGAGTCAATATTGATAATATTTCAGTTCTTCCAAAATTGAACTAGTACCTAGAAATTGACATTTGATTTTAAATTTTATATGGTTATTCAAATGTCATATAGTATTTTACACAATTTTGAAGAACAAGAAAGAACAGAATTAGGGAAATAAAATCACTTGATTTGAACATTTACTTTAAAGCTATTTTGGTAAAGACAGTCTGCTATTGATATAAGGATAAATATGTAAGGATAAATATTCAGAAATGAATAAACCTATACCTAAATGGTCAATTGATCTTTAATGAAGGATCAATACAGTTTAATCTAATCAGGGAAAAGATAGTCTTTTTTTTTTTTTTAATGGAGTCTTTCTCTGTCACCTAGGCTGAAGTACAGTGGTGTGATCTCGGCTCACTGCAACCTCTGTCTCCCAGGTTCAAGCAATTCTTATGCCTCAGCCTCCAGAGTAGCTAGGATTACAGGTATGTATCACCATGCCCAGCTAATTTTTGTATTTTTAGTAGAGACAGGGTTTCACATGTTGGCCAGGCTGGTCTTGAACTCCTGACCTCACGTGATCTGCCCACCTCGGCCTCCCAAAGTGCTGGGTTTACAGGCATGAGCCTCCATGCCCAGCCAAAAGATAATCTTTTCAAAAATGGTGTTGAAACAACTGGTTACTTATATATAGAAAAGAAATAACTGGTTATGTATATAGAAAAGAATGAACCATAATCCCTACCTCAAACCATATATGAACATTAAACAGATCATATACCAAAACAGTAAAGCTAAACTAAAAGCTACTAGAAAAAATATGCAACTTTTGGGTATACAAAAATTTTGTAGGTAGTGCACACACAAAAGCACAAACCACCAAAGAAAATAATTTACAAAGTAGGCTTTATAAAAATTAGAAACCTCTGCTTTTTGAAAGACATACATAAGAAAATGAAAAGGCAAACCACAAACCTGGAGAAAATATTCATAACATATATATTAGACAAAAGTTGTATTTCCATATTATATAAATAATTCTAAAAATTCAATAATAGGGAGACAATCAACCTAATTGTTTTTTAAAATGGTCAACTGATACAAACAGACCCTACATAAAAGAACTTATATGCATAGCCAATCAGCATGTGAAAAGATGTTCAACGTCATTAGTCATCAAGGAACTAGAAATTATAAGCAAAATGGGATACCATTAGAGACCCACTAACATTAAAGAAACTGACAATTTCAAGTGTTGGAAACAATGTAGAACAACTGCAACAACCGTAAATTTCTGGTGGAAATGTAAAATGGCAAAACTACTTTGGGGAAAAAATGACTTTTTTTTAGAAAGTTGAATGTATACTCCTAGGGATTTATGTAAGAGCTTGAAAAACACATATCAACACAAAGGCCTATGTATTTATGCTTACCCCAACTTTATCCAAATTAATCTAAAGCTAAAATTAAGACAAATATCCATCAATAGATGATGGACAAAACAATTGTGATATATCTATATAATGGAATAGGATTTAGCAATCTATATAATGGAATATAATTATATAAATGTGATACATCTATATAATGGAATAGGACTTAGCATGCATTCATCCTTGCACCAACATGGATGAATCTGAAAAGTGTTTTTAGATTAGCAAAAGAAGATAGATACAAAATAAGTTCATATTGTATAATTCCATTTATATAAAACTGCACAATAAGAGAACTAATGTAAAGTGAGAGAAAGAATAGTGATTGCTTGGGGCTGAGATGAAGGATTTGTATCAAAAGGGCAGAGAAGAGCTTGTTAGGGTAATTGAAATGTTCTGTATCATGATGTGGAGGTGTTTACATGGGTGTATAAACTTTTGAGAATGTATCAAATTATACACAAATATGTACATTTTATTATATGGAAATTATATCTCATTAAAGTTGATACAAAACAAGAATCCAGAACTCTATTTTGACATCTGGTGGACATCCCTCCAATCATGATTCCATGTCTCTCTGCATATACAGAAAGAAAGCTAAATCGTGTATAGCTAGAGAACTGCTTAGATTAGGTTGAAAGATAAAATTTTATGAGAATATCATATATGTTTTAAAAGCAAGTTTTAGCTATATTTACTAATAAAAAGAAAGGAAACTGATGAAGCTAAAGAAGCTCAGGAAAATATTTCTTATAAAGATTAGTTTCCAAGAAACTACATGACTACATATCCTCACCCTGTGAGGGCACAAAACGCCCTGACAAACCTCATTTCAGTTTTTCCTTCTTGGAGATTAGTCTGTTATTCTTAAATCAGGGGCTTATCAGGGTCTCTGTGTTTCTTCCCAGGGAAAGAGTGGGCATCTAGAATGTGGGAGGTAATACATAATACCTCCAAATCTCCAGGGCATATTTATTTCTTCAGATATCATGCTTACTGCCCCCCACTTTTTTTTTGTTTAGAAACAAAGAAAGAACAAAAAGAAGAGAAGGAGAGTAAATTCTTGTTTCCAAGTTAGACAAGAGAGTTATGATTAAATGCCACCTTGGGTCCACAAGTCTTCCATAAGAAAAACAATGAAAGGATTTCTGGATGATTCTATTATGACATCACAACTTGCAGCAGAGGCAGATGTAATGAGGCAATACTTGACATTGTTTTCAGGGCATTTGGTAGGTTCAATGGGAAACAAAACTCTTAAAACCCATATCTGCTGGCTGGTGCTTAAAGTTTCTATCTCAATTGTCTTAGTCCATTTAGTGTTGCTATAAAGGAATAGCTGGGGCTGGGTAATTTGTAAAGAAAAGAGGTTTATTTGGCTCATGGTTCTGCAGGCCGTACAGGAATCATGGTGCCAGCATTTGCATCCGATGATGGCACAGGCTGCTTTCATGCATGGTGGAGGGTGAAGTGGAGCTGGCATGCAGGGATCACATGGCAAGGCAAGAGGGGAAGTGAGTGAGTGAGTGAGCAAGACAGAGAGAGAGGGGAAGTGAGTGAGTGAGCAAGACAGAGAGAGAGGGGAAGTGTATTAGTCCATTTTCACGCTGCTGATAAAGACATACCTGAGACTAGGCAATTTACAAAAGAAAGAGGTTTAACTGGACTTACAGTTCCACGTGGCTGGGGAAGGTCTCAGAATCATGGTGGAGGCCGAAAGGCACTTCTTACATGGCAGTGGCAAGAGAGAATGAGGAGGGAGCAAAAGCAGAAACCCGTGATAAACCCATCAGATCTTGTGAGACTTTTTCACTACCATGAGAATAGCACAGGAAAGACCAGCCCCTATGATTCAATTACCTCCCACTGGGTCCCTCCCACAAAACATGGGAATTCTGGGAGATATAATTCAAGTTGAGATTTGGGTGGGGGCACAGGCAAACCATATCATTCCACTCCTGGCCCCTCCCAAATCTCATGTTCTCACATTTCATAATCAATCATGCCTTCCCAACAGTCCCCCAAAGCCTTAACTCATTTCAGCATTAACTCAAAAGTCCACAGTCCAATGTCTCATCTGAGACAAGAAAACTCCCTTCTGCTTACGACCCTGTAAAATCAAAAGCAAGTTAGTTACTTCCTAGATACAATGTGGGTATAGGCATTGAGCAAAACCAGCCATTCCAAATGGGAGAAATTGGCCAAAACAAAGGGGCTACAGGCCCCATGCAAGTCCAAAATCCATCAGGGCAGTCAAATCTTAAAGTTCCAAAATTATTTCCTTTGACTTCACATCTCGCATCCAGGTCACACTGATGCAAGAAGTGGGTTCCCATGGTCTTGGGCAGCTCCGCCCCTTGGCTTTGCAGGATACAGCCTCCCTCCCGGCTGTTTTTATGGGCTGGTGTTGAGTGTCTGTGGCTTTTCCAGGCACACAGTGCAAGCTATCAGTGGATCTCTCATCCTGGGGTCTGGAGGATGGTGGCCCTCTTCTCACAGCTCCAATAGGTGGTTACTCCATTAGGGATTCTGTTTGGGGGCTCTGACCCCACATTTCCCTTCTGCACTGCTGTAGCAGAGGTTCTCTATGAAGGCCTTGCCCTTGCAGCAGACTTTTGCCTGGGCATCCAGGCATTTCCATACATCTTCTGAAATCTAGGCGGAGGTGCCCAAACCTCAATTCTTGACTTCTGTGTACCCACAGGCTCAACACCATGTGGAAGGTGCTAAGGCTTAGGGCTTGCACCCTCTGAAGCCATGGCTGGAGCTTTACCTTGGTCCCTTTTAGTCATGGCTAGGGGCAGCTGGGACACAGGACACCAAGTCCCTTGGCTGTACACAGCATGGGGACCCTGGGCCTAGCCCAGGAAACCATTTTTATCTTGTACACCTCCAGGCCTGTGATGAGAAGGGCTGCTGTGAAGACCTCTGACATGCCCTGGAGAGGCATGTCTTTTCCCCATTGTCTTGTGAGTTAACATTCTGCTCCTCGTTACTTACGCAAATTTCTGCAGCTGGCTTAAATTTCTCCCCAGAAAATGGAATTTTCTTTTTCTATTGCATTGTCAGGCTGCAAATTTTCCAAACTTCTATGCTGTGCTTTCCTTATAAAATGGGATGCCTTTAACAGCACCTGAATCACCTCTTGAATGTTTGCTGCTTAGAAATTTCTTCCACCTGATACCCTAAATCATCTCTCTCCGGTTCAAAGTTCCACAGGTCTCTAGGGCAGGGGAAAAATGCTGCCAGTCCCTTTGTTAAACATAACAAGAGTCACCTTTGCTCCACTTCCCAACAAGTTCCTCATTTCCATTTGAGACCACTTCAGCCTGGACTTTATTGTCCATATTGCTATCAGCATTTTGGGCAAAGTTTCTAGGAAGTTTCAAACTTTCCCACATTTTCTTATCTTCTTCTGAGCCCTCCAAATTGTTCCAACCTCTGCCTGTTACCCAATTCCAAAGTCAATTCCACATTTTTGGGTATCTTTTCAGCAACACAACACCCCACTCCTGGTACCAAAATCTGTATTAGTCAGGGTTCTCTAGAGGGACAGAACTAATAGGATAAATATTATATATGTATATATATATGTATATATGTAAATGGGAGTTTATTAAATATTAACTAACATGATCGCGAGGTCCCCACAATAGGCTGTCTGCAAGCTGAGGAGCAAGGAGAGCCAGTCCAAGTCCCAAAACTGAAGAACTTGGAGTCTGATGTTTGAGGGCAGGAAGCATCCAGCATGGGAGAAAAATGTAGGCTGGAAGGCTAAGCCAGTCTTGCCTTTTCATGTTTTTTTGCCTGCTTTATATTTGCTGGAGGCTCATTAGATGGTGTCCACCTGATTAAGGGTGGGTCTGCCTTCCCCAGCCCACTGACTCAAATCTCCTTTGGCAACACCCACACAGACTCACCTAGGATTAATACTTTTTACAGTCCTTATTTCTGCAGCTGGTCATGTGGTCGTAGCTGGTATTGATGACTACCTTCTTCTATTGCCCACTGTGTATTCCCTTTACCTTCTGCAAGCACCTCATCAGATCAAGGTTTTTTTCCTGGTGGAGTGACTTAAACCTTCATTCCTGAAGGGTCTGGACCATTTGTAGTCCTCCCTGGATTGGGCTGTTGTAGTTTCTCATTGACCTTAATCACAGGGCATGGTAATACTAAATGACGTCCTAATGGATCTCCTGTATTCCATGCATGCTCCTCCTTACCTCTATTATGGAGTAGTAGACTGATTTCATCTTGATAGTCTGGGTCAATCAACCTAGCCAACACTGTAACTCCCTTCTTAGCCTGTTTACTTAAAGGTAGGAGGAGCCCAAAGTGTCCAGGTGACAATCTTAACTTTCAGTTTAATGGAATTGTTGTGTCTCCTGGTGGCAGTGTTAATCCCTCTGGAACTAAGATCTCTAGGCTAGCAGAATGTTGCAGGAACAGGAAGCAAAAATTTTGCTACTGGATCATTAGGGGTGATGGTGAGTGGTGCCACTTCCACTTCCACCCCTTGATTCCTGGACCCGTGAATCCTGGCTATGGGAGAAACAGTACCATATATCAGATGCTGATTCAGTGCATACACAGCCTTCTAGAGTACTTTGCCCCAGCCCTGCAAAGTATTGTCACCTAATTGACATGGTAATTGTAGGGTCCAGCCCCACAGGGTTGGTGTGTTTTCTCCTTCTGTGTGGAAACGAGAGAGCGTAGAAATAAAGACACAAGACAAAGAGATAAAAGAAAAGACAGCTGGGCCTGGGGGACCACTACCACCAAGACACGGAGACTGGTAGTGGCCCCGAATGCCAGGCTGCACTGATATTTATTGGATACAAGACAGAGGGGCAGGATAAGGAGTGTGGGCCATCTCCAATGATAGGGAAGGCCACATGGATCACGTGTCCCCTGGACAGGGGGCCCTTTCCTGCCTGGCAGCTGAGGCAGAGAGAGAGAGGAGAAAGAGAAACAGCTTACACCATTATTTCTGCTTATCAGAGACTTTCAGTACTTTCACTAATTTGCTAATGCTAACTAAACGGCAGAACCAGGTGTACAAGATGGAACATGAAGGTGGACTAGGAGTGTGACCACTGAAGCACAGCATCACAAGGAGACGGTTAGGCCTCCGAATAACTGGGTGGGCCTGACTAATGTCAGGCCTTCCACAAGAGGTGGAGGAGTAGAGTCTTCTCTAAACTCCCCTGGGGAAAGGGAGACTCTCTTTCCTGGTCTGCTAAGTAGTGGGTGTTTTTCCTTGACACTAATGCTACTGCTAGACCACAGTCTGCTTGGCAATGGGTGTCTTCCCAGATGCTGGCGTTACCGCTAGACCAAGGAGCCCTCTGGTGGCCCTGTCTGGGCATAACAGAAGGCTCACATTCTTGTCTTCTGGTCACTTCTCACTATGTCCCTTCAGCTCCTATCTCTGCATGGCCTGGTTTTTCCTAGTTTATGATTATAGAGCGAGGATTATTATAATATTGGAATAAAGAGTAATTGCTACTAACTACTGATTAATGATATTCATATATAATCATATCTAAGATCTATCTCTGGTATAACTATTCTTATTTTATATTTTATTATACTGGAACAGCTCGTGTCCTCGGTCTCTTGCCTTGGCACCTGGGTGGCTTGCCACCCACAGCAATTATGACTTTGAAAGGCCATTCCACCGTTCTATCAATCCAGCTGCTTCAGGATGATGGGCAACGCGGTAAGACCAGTGAATTCCACGAACATGAGCCCACTGCTGCACTTCTATGGCCGTAAAGTGAGTACCTTGGTCAGAGGCAATACTGTGTGGAACACCATGATGGTGGATAAGGCATTCCGTGAGTCCACAGATGGTAGTCTTGGTAGAAGCATCATGTGCAGGATAGGCAAACGGATATCCAGAGTAAATATCTATTCCAGTGAGGACAAATCTCTGCCCTTTCCATGATGGAAGAGGTTCAATATAATCAACCTGCCACCAGGTAGTTGGCTGACCACCCTGAGAAACGGTGCCATATCGAGGAATCAGTGTTGGTCTCTGCTGCTGGCAAATTGGGCACTCAGCAGTGGCCATAGCCAGATCAGCCTTGGTGAGTGGAAGCTCATATTGCTGAGCCCATTCATAACCTCCATCCCTGCCACCATGGCCACTTTGTTCACGGGTCCATTGGGCAATGACAGAGGTGCTTGGGAAAGAAGCTGAATGGTGTCCACAGAAGTGGTCATCCTATCCACTTGATTATTAAAATCCTCCTCTGCTGAGGTCACCCATTGGTGAGCACTCACATGGGATACAAATATCTTCACAGTTTTTGACCACTCAGAGAGGTCCATCCACATACCTCTTCCCCACATTTCTTTGTCACAATTTCTGATCATTCTTCTTTCAAGTCCCTGACCATCCAACCAAACCATTAACTACAGCCCATGAATCAGTATATAATCGCACATCTGGCCATTTCTCCTTCCATGCAAAGTGCACAACCAGGTTCACTGCTCTTAGTTCTGCCCACTGGGAAGATTTTCCTTCCCTACTGTCCTTCAGGGATGTCCTAGAAAGGGGCTGTAGTGCTGCAGCTCTCCACTTTTGGGTGGTGCCTGCATATCGTGCAGAACCATCCATGAACCAGGCCCAACTAATTATAGGGAACTTCCCATGAGGCCATCGGGGCAGGCTCAGGGAGAGAAGGCAGGGTGGCAGGAGTGGAGACCATGGGCATTTGAACCACTTCCTCATGTAACTTACTTGTGCCTTCAGGACCTGCTGGAACCTGATCACATATATACCACTTCCATCCTGTGGTCATTTCCCTAGTGCCACTTCCATTTGATGACGGAATGCTGCTGTGCACAACCCACTTAATGGCTAGATGGGTCAGAAAGTACCCAGTTTATGATAGGCAGTTCAGGTCGCATGGTGACTTGGTGACCTACAGTCAAACGTTCAGTTTCCACCAAAGCCCAGTAACAGGCCAAGAGCTGTCCCTCAAAAGGAGAGTAGTTATCTGCAGAAGATGGCAGGGCCTCGCTCCAAAATCCTAGAGGCCTCCGCTGTGATTCACCTATGGGAGCCTGCCAAAGGCTCCAAACAGCATGCCTACCTGCCACTGACACCTCAAGCACCATTGGATATGCTGGGCCATATGGCCCAAGTGGCAGAGCAGCTTGCACAGCAGCCTGGACCTGCTGCAGAGCCTTCTCTTGTTCTGGACTCCACTCAAAACTGACAGCTTTTCAGGTCACTCAATAAATGGGCTGGAGTAACACACTCAAATGAGGAATGTGTTGCCTCCAAAATCCAAATAGGCCCACTAGGCATTGTGCCTCTTTCTTGGTTGTAGGAGGGGCCAAATGCAGCAACTTATCCTTCACCTTAGGAGGAATATCTCTACAGGCCCCACACCACTGGACCCTTAGGAATTTTACTGAGGTAGAAGGTCCCTGAATTTTAGGCAGATATACTTCCCATCCTCTGGCATGCAAATGTTTCACCAATAAGTCAAGTGTTTGCTACTTCTTGCTCACTGGATCCAATCCGCATAATGTCATCAATGTAATGGACCAGTGTGATATCTTTTGGAGGCAAAAACGATCAAGTTCTCTCTGAATAAGATTATGACACAAAGCCAGATAATTCATATACCCCTGAGGTAGGACAGTAAAGGTATATTGCTGGCCTTGACAGCTGAAGGCAAATTGTTTCTGGTGGGCCTTATGGACAGGAATGGAGAAAAAGGCATTTGCCAAGTCAATGGTTGCACACAAAGTACCAGGAGATGTGTTAATTTGCTCAAATAATGAAACCACATCTGGTACAGCAGCTGCAATTGGAATCATCACTTGGTTAAGCTTATGGTAATCCACTGTCATTCTCCAAGATCCATCTGTCTTCTGCACAGGCCAAATGGGAGAGTTGAATGGGAATGTGGTGGGAATCACCACCCCTGAGTCTTTCAAGTCCTTGATGGTGGCACTAATCTCTGCAATCCCTCCAGGGACACAATATTGTTTTTGATTTACTATTTTTCTAGGTAGAGGCAGCTCTAATGGCTTTCATTTGGCCTTTCTCACCATAGTAGCCATCACCCTACCAGTCAGGGAGCCAATGTGAAGGTTCTGCCAGCTGCTAAGTATGTCTATGCCAATTATGCATTCTGGCACTAGGGAAATGACCACAGGATGAGTCCAGAGACCCAGTGGACCCACTGTAAGTCAGACCTGAGCTAAAACTTCATTAATTACCTGACTCCCATAAGCCCCTAATTTAACTGGAGGACCACAATGACGTTTTGGGTCCCCTGGAATCAATGTCAGCTCAGAGCCAGTGTCCAGTAGTCCCTGAAATGTCTGATCATTTCCCTTTCCCCAGTGCACAGTTATCCTGGTAAAAGGCCAGAGGTCTCCTTGGGGAAGGATGGGAGAAAGATTCACTGCATAAATTGCTGGTAATGTAGTAGGGTCCTTCCTAATGGGAACTTGGCTTCCCCTTCATTCAAGTGGTTCTGGATCTGTAAACTGGCTCAAGTCTGGAAATTGATTAAGAGGCCATGATTCTATGTTTTTATAATTCAAATTAGTCTTTTATCCATTCGACCTAGAAGTTTTCTGCTTGTATAAATTAAGTAGGAATGCAGTAGGCTTTCTATCAATTTCACTTCTAGGAACATCATGATTAATTAGCCAATGCCAGAGCTCTACACGAGTCAGACTATTCTGATTGCCACTTTGCCTCTGCTGTCCATTATGATAGCGATGCCCACCTTGCTTTTGATAGCTGAGTGCCACCACTTGGCCCCTGCCACCTTGGGATCCAATTGTTACCATTGTATTTAAGTTTTGTAGTTGAGTGACTGTGGCTCCCACCATTAGATCTGACATACAGAGAAAAGCAATTGCAAGGCTCTTCAAAGATTCAGGTGCTGCCCTCACAAATCTATTTTGCAAGGCGTTGGTCAAGGGTGTATCTTCTGGACCCTCCCAGCTGGGATGAGTAGGTCTAAAGTGACTAATCCACTCCACCATCCCAATCTCCCTAAGCCTTTGTATCCCTTCCTCTACATTAAACCAAGGGAGATCAGGCATTTCCACCTCGCTCACAATGAGCCATCTTTTAATCCATATTTCAGCAAACCAATCAAACAAACAAACCATTAGAAACTTTTTTAATTCCCCAAGCTGCAACATTAAAAGCAGAGTTCCTACTTAGTGGGCCCAAATCAATAAATTCAGCCTGATCCAACTCTATATTCCTTCCCCATTATCCTATACCCTTAATATCCATTCCCGTGCCTGTTCTCCAGATTGCTGTTTATATAAATTAGAGAACTGAAGCAGATCTTTTTGAGTGTAGTGCACCTCCTCATGGGTCACACTCTCAACCTCACCTCTAGAGGCCCACCAGGACTTTAATCTAGTTACAGGTCTAGAAGCAAACAGAGGTGTTGGAGGGTAGCTCCTGAGGAGAATCAACATTATCTTGCCTGGCATCTGCCTCAGGGGAGGCCATCACTGTTGTCTCAGGCAGCACAGGGTTTATCTCTTCAGACAAAGGTGGAAAGGCTGATGGCAGCATGGGTCGGGGAGGGGATGTTGCCACTACTGGGGATGGGGAAGCTGTTTCTTCTGGCCAAAAAAGTTCATCAGCATTTATGAACTCAAGTGTCTCCAGCTTCATCAGGGTCCTCCCACATGTCCCCATTCCAAGTTTCAGGATCTCATTTTTTTCCAGTCAATGCACTCACTTTAACAGTAGACACCTGGTGAGGCTGTGCATGCATCTTTCGTTGCAGGTCAGCCACTCAAATGATAAGAGCTTGCATCTGTTTTTCCACAATTTCAGCTCTTTCTCTGAAAGAGATGAGACTCTCATTCAGGGCAACCTTAGCAGATTTGAGGCTCAGTATCTGCCTCTGAAGCCAGGAGATAGAATCCCTGAGTTTATCATTTGCTTTCATCACTTTGTCCACTGAACTTAGGAGCAACTAACCAGTTTCATTATGTTTCTTGGTTCTCCACATATGGTCAAAGGTATTATGTACAGAGTCACTAACTCCTTGCCTCTCACACGCGGTGAATCAGGAGTGTCAAATGCATTTATTTTGCATAACTTACTAAACAGTTTATGCCAAGGACTATCAGTGTTTTACATACTATTAGAAGTATAGACCTTAGCATTTTTGCACCTAATCATATTAAGCAGCCAAATCCAGAAACTGAAAAACCAATGAAAGAACTCCATCCTTAATATTCTGTTCCTCTAGAACCAATCCTGATACCAAAATCTGTATTAATCAGGGTTCTCTAGAGTATATATACACACAATATATACATATAAAGGGAAGTTTATTAAGATTAATTTACATGATCACAAAGTCCCACAATGGGCTATCTGCATGCTAAGGACCAAGGAGAGCCAGTCTGAGTCCCAAAACTGGAGAACTTGGAGTCTGATGTTCGAGGGCAGGAAGCATCCAGCATGGGAGAAAGATGTAGACTGGGAGGCTAGGCCAGTCTCACCTTTTCATGGTTTTCTGCCTGCTTTATATTCGCTGGAAGCTCATTAGATGGTATCCACCAGATTAAGGGTGGGTCTGCCTTCCCGGCCCACTGACTCAAATGTGAATCTCCTTTGGCAACACCCTCACAGACACACCCAGGATTAATGCTTTGAATCCTGCAATCCAATCAAATTGACACTCAGTATTAACCATCATGGGCAGGCTCTTTTCAACAGCCATCTCTTGGGCGAACTAATAAAGTGAGAAGTCACTACACCAGGGCATTAATGTATTCATGAGGGATCCACCTCCATGACCCAAACACCTCCCATTAAGCTCCACTTCCAACACAGGGGATCACATTTCAACATGAGGTCTGGAAGGTCTAATATCTAAACTATAGCATAAATATATCTCAAAAGAAATAAAATATGGCCATTCACTTAGGCAAGGAGCTCCCTGATTGTTGCTGTGTCCTAGAACATACACTGAAGTTTACAAAAACATTGAAGAGTAGTTGTATCTAAACAGATTTTAATTTTAGACAGCATGAACGCATTCCTTGCCATGAAAAATGAGGAGGTGGCTGCCTATGTTATCTTGTCAGAATTCATATCATTTACAGTCTATGCCAAAATTGTTTACTCTCATATTTTATAAATATAGTGGCTACCAGTATATATGATCAGAAACTTCTGATCCTAGCTTCTTTATTTCTAAGTTTTATTTATTTTATTTATTTTATTTTTTATTTTTTATTATACTTTAAGTTTTAGGGTACATGTGCACATTGTGCAGGTTAGTTACATATGTATACATGTGCCATGCTGGTGCGCTGCACCCACTAACTCGTCATCTAGCATTAGGTATATCTCCCAATGCTATCCCTCCCCCCTCCCCCCACCCCACAACAGTCCCCAGAGTGTGATATTCCCCTTCCTGTGTCCATGTGATCTCATTGTTCAATTCCCACCTATGAGTGAGAATATGCAGTGTTTGGTTTTTTGTTCTTGCGATAGTTTACTGAGAATGATGATTTCCAATTTCATCCATGTCCCTACAAAGGACATGAACTCATCATTTTTTATGGCTGCATAGTATTCCATGGTGTATATGTGCCACATTTTCTTAATCCAGTCTATCATTGTTGGACATTTGGGTTGGTTCCAAGTCTTTGCTATTGTGAATAATGCTGCAATAAACATATGTGTGCATGTGTCTTTATAGCAGCATGATTTATAGTCCTTTGGGTATATACCCAGTAATGGGATGGCTGGGTCAAATGGTATTTCTAGTTCTAGATCCCTGAGGAATCGCCACACTGACTTCCACAATGGTTGAACTAGTTTACAGTCCCACCAACAGTGTAAAAGTGTTCCTATTTCTCCACATCCTCTCCAGCACCTGTTGTTTCCTGACTTTTTAATGATCGCCATTCTAACTGGTGTGAGATGGTATCTCATTGTGGTTTTGATTTGCATTTCTCTGATGGCCAGTGATGATGAGCATTTTTTCATGTGTTTTTTGGCTGCATAAATGTCTTCTTTTGAGAAGTGTCTGTTCATGTCCTTCGCCCACTTTTTGATGGGGTTGTTTGTTTTTTTCTTGTAAATTTGTTTGAGTTCATTGTAGATTCTGGATATTAGCCCTTTGTCAGATGAGTAGGTTGCGAAAATTTTCTCCCATTTTGTAGGTTGCCTGTTCACTCTGATGGTAGTTTCTTTTGCTGTGCAGAAGCTCTTTAGTTTAATTAGATCCCATTTGTCAATTTTGTCTTTTGTTGCCATTGCTTTTGGTGTTTTGGACATGAAGTCCTTGCCCATGCCTATGTTCTGAATGGTATTGCCTAGGTTTTCTTCTAGGGTTTTTATGGTTTTAGGTCTAACGTTTAAGTCTTTAATCCATCTTGAATTGATTTTTGTATAAGGTGTAAGGAAGGGATCCAGTTTCAGCTTTCTACATATGGCTAGCCAGTTTTCCCAGCACCATTTATTAAATAGGGAATCCTTTCCCCATTGCTTGTTTTTCTCAGGTTTGTCAAAGATCAGATAGTTGTAGATATGTGGCATTATTTCTGAGGGCTCTGTTCTGTTCCATTGATCTATATCTCTGTTTTGGTACCAGTACCATGCTGTTTTGGTTACTGTAGCCTTGTAGTATAGTTTGAAGTCAGGTAGTGTGATGCCTCCAGCTTTGTTCTTTTGGCTTAGGATTGACTTGGCGATGCAGGCTCTTTTTTGGTTCCATATGAACTTTAAAGTAGTTTTTTCCAATTCTGTGAAGAAAGGCATTGGTAGCTTGATGGGGATGGCATTGAATCTGTAAATTACCTTGGGCAGTATGGCCATTTTCACGATATTGATTCTTCCTACCCATGAGCATGGAATGTTCTTCCATTTGTTTGTATCCTCTTTTATTTCCTTGAGCAGTGGTTTGTAGTTCTCTGTGAAGAGGTCCTTCACATCCCTTGTAAGTTGGATTCCTAGGTATTTTATTCTCTTTGAAGCAATTGTGAATGGGAGTTCACTCATGATTTGGCTCTCTGTTTGTCTGGTGTTGGTGTATAAGAATGCTTGTGATTTTTGTACATTGATTTTGTATCCTGAGACTTTGCTGAAGTTGCTTATCAGCTTAACTAGAAAATCTAGAAGAAATGGATAAATTCCTCGACACATACACTCTCCCAAGACTAAACCAGGAAGAAATTGAATCTCTGAATAGACCAATAACAGGATCTGAAATTGTGGCAATAATCAATAGCTTACCAACCAAAAAGAGTCCAGGACCAGATGGATTCACAGCCGAATTCTACCAGAGGTACAAGGAGGAACTGGTACCATTCCTTCTGAAACTATTCCAATCAATAGAAAAAGAGGGAATCCTCCCTAACTCATTTTATGAGGACAGCATCATTCTGATACCAAAGCCGGGCAGAGACACAACCAAAAAAGAGAATTTTAGACCAATATCCTTGATGAACATTGTTGCAAAAATTCTCAATAAAATACTGGCAAAACGAATCCAGCAGCACATCAAAAAGCTTATCCACCATGATCAAGTGGGCTTCATCCCTGGGATGCAAGGCTGGTTCAATATACGCAAATCAATAAATGTAATCCAGCATATAAACAGAGCCAAAGACAAAAACCACATGATTATCTCAATAGATGCAGAAAAAGCCTTCAACAAAATTCAACAACCCTTCATGCTAAAAACTCTCAATAAATTAGGTATTGATGGGACGTATTTCAAAATAATAAGAGCTATCTATGACAAACCCACAGCCAATATCATACTGAATGGGCAAAAACTGGAAGCATTCCCTTTGAAAACTGGCACAAGACAGGGATGCCCTCTCTCACCACTCCTATTCAACATAGTGTTGGAAGTTCTGGCCAGGGCAATTAGGCAGGAGAAGGAAATAAAGGGTATTCAATTAGGAAAAGAGGAAATCAAATTGTCCCTGTTTGCAGATGACATGATTGTATATCTAGAAAACCCCATTGTCTAAGTTTTATTTTGATTCACTTCTTCTTGTTCTGGGCTTTATGGTCAAGTAATTTGTTTTAGAAAACTTTACTGGGAGGTGACATCAGCAACATGGTGGCACAGGAGACTTCCACCTCTCCCTCCACCCATGGACACGTGGAATAAACACCTACACATGGATAAATTTTCTTTGAGAGAAAGTCAGAAAAAGTTGAGAGTCTCTTACACAGCAGACAACTGAGAAAATATTCACATCAAGCAGGTAGGAAAAGCTGAGGCACACGCAGGCACAAATATCACCCTGGGTACTGCACCATAAACCAGGAAAAACTCCCAACACATAACTTCTCCCTGAGGAGAGAAGGGTATGGACCACATGTATATGACCCTAGCTCCAAGGTTCCCACGGTTTGACTTTTAATTCACCTAGCTCTGGTAGTGGAAGGCACTAGGCCTACACAAGTCTCCCTAGACCACAGAACAAAGTGGCAAAACCCTAAAAGGAGTTTGTCGGTATACTCCTCCAACTTCTGCTAACAGCAGAGCTTCTAACTAGCCTGAATTAGGGAGTCAACCGGGCTGACAAACTGCAATATTCCTCTGTTATTGGTGGTTTTTCTTTCCAAAGTTTCAGTTAACTATGGCCAACTGCAGTCTGAAAATATTAAATGGGAAATTCCAGAAATAGACAGTTTGTAAGTTTTAAATAACTGTTATCACCATATGTTGTTATAATTGTTCTATTTTATAATTAGTTATTATGTTTCCTTCATTATTGTGCCTGATTTATAAATTAAACTTCATCATACATATGTATAGGAAACAAAGCATAGTATATACGGGGTTTGGTGCCATACACAGCTGCAGGAATCTGCAGAATGTCTTGGACTGTATCACCCACGGATAAGGGGGACTAGTGTATAGCCCTCCGGGAGGCTAAGCAGTAGCTCAGCACATCTTAAGCCTTCTCCTCTCCTGTGGTTCACCTGTGATATATCCAGATCTACCCATTCTTTCTGGAAGAGGTTTGTCCACACACTGACTGCCCCAACTTTTACAGCTCCCACCCAAAAGACTGCATCCTAAACTGTCTAACTCTGGGAATGAAAGCGTCTTGGCATTTGCTAGTCTCCCTAGATTATGGTACAAATAGGTAGTTTTAAAAGGGCAGGCAAGGTTGGGCGCGGTGGCTCACGCCTGTAATCCCAACACTTTGGGAGGCCAAGGTAGGTGGATCACCTGAGGTCAGGAATTCGAGAACAGCTTTGCCAACATGGTGAAACCCTGTCTCTACTAAATATACAAAAATTAGCCGGGTGTGGTGGCGGATGCCTGTAATCCCAGCTACTCGGGAGGCTGAGGCAAGAGAATCATTTGAACCCAGGAGGCGGAGGTTGCAGTGAGCTGAGATTGCACCACTGCACTCCAGCCTAGGCGGCAGAGTGAGACTCCGTCTCAAAAAAAAAAAAATAAATAAAAATAAGAAAGAAAAAAAATGGGCATGCAAGCACTTATAGGAGTTACACCCGCAAGGACCAATGCAGACAAGAGGTTAAATACACGCCTTCCAGTTTCTCCCTGGAAGGGGTTAGTCTGCACAATTTTCCAGTTATTGCTTAAGGATCAGGCTCCTATCTAGCCTGCATCTGGGAGCCAACAGGGCCGACAAACGATAGACCTCCAGGATTCTGAATGAGAGTTCAGGCACTTCCCAAGCCTTTCCCTCCACCTCACCCCAGTGATAAAACCAGCTCTGTAGATTCCTTTTAGAAGTAGTTTGTGCACCAAGTGCCACAACTTCTACAGCTCCCACCCAGAGGAGTGCCTCCTTAACCACCTAACTTTGGGAATTGGTGGGTCTCTGCATTTCTGAGTCTCCCTGGACGACAGAAAATAAAGAAGTGTACATTCAACAATCCAACTTCTAGTGACTATCAGAGGGTGCATTCTGCATGAAAATGCAGACACTTGTCACAGATCCTTCTTCTGACATAGGCATAGAGAGTGGGAGATAAACTCTTGCTCTTAGCTTCACCCTGAGCAAAGAAGAAACTGGAACATATATTTAACACTCCAATCTTTCCAACTGCATCTAGTTTCTATCTTACGTATCTCAAGGCACTGACAGGACTTGGCACATTGTAAAATTCTACGGTGGGCAGTCGGGGGGCACTAAAATCAGAGACAGTGGTTTGGACAAACCAGGATTTAAGAGGCACCTCAGAATCTCTGGACCGATTGGTGAGGGCCTTCTCCTACACTGACAGAACTGGGAGTCTCACAGTCTGACAGAACTGGGAGAGGCTGTTGTCTTATGTAATGCACGGACACTAATACAGAGAATCAAACGAAATAGAAAAACAGGGAAATGGGTTCCAAATAAAAGATCAAGATAAATCTGCAGAAACCAACCCTAGTGAAGTGGAGATGTATGATCTACCCAATGAGGAATTCAAAATAATGGTCATAAAGATGTTCACTAAGGTCAGGAGAAAAATGCATAAACAAATAATTTCAAAAAAGAGATAGAAAGTATTTCAAAAGCAGCCAATAGAAATTATAAAACTGAAGAATATAATAACTGAACTGAAAAATTCAATAGAGGTGTTCAACAGCAGACCAGATTAAGTGAAAGAGAGAACCAGTGAGATTAAAGACATGTCATTGGAAATAATCCAATCCTAGAAGTAAAAAGAATGAAAAAGATAGCTTACAGGACTTCAACAAGCAGAACAATATATTCAGAATTGGTAGACCAGGAGGAAGAGAGGGAGAAAGGGACACAAAACATATTCAAAGAAATGATGGGGAAAAAACCTCCCAAGCTTAGGGAAATAAATTGAAATCAAGATTCAGGAACCTCAGATGACGCCAAATAGGAAAAATCCAGAGACACATATTTGAGACATATTATAATCAAATTGTTAAAAATTTAGACAAAGAGAGAATTTTGAAAGCAACAAGGGACAGCAACTAGTTACACAAAAGGGATGCCCACTGTGTAAGATATCCATGGATTTTCTTTTTCCAGGAACTTTGTAGGCCAGGAAGGAGCTGGATGATATATTCAAAATCCTAAAAGAAAAAAAAATTACTGCCCAAGAATACCATACCTAGTAATACTATCTTTCAAAAATGAAGGCAAGAATAAGACTTTCTCAAACAAACAAAAGTCGAGGAAGGATATCACCATTAGATGTGCCTTACAAGAAATTCTAGGAATTCTTCAAGCTGGATAAAAAGGATACTAATTGATACGATAAAAATACAAAAATAAAAAACTTACTGGTAAAAGTAAGTACATTGTCAGATTCAAACTACTAATCAGGCAATGGTCCTGTGTAAAACAATTCTATCTCTAGTACGAAGGTTAAAAGATAAAACAATTAAAAACAACCATAGCTACAATAATCTGTTGAGAGATACAAATGATGAAATGATATAAATTGTGACATCAAAAGCATAAAATATGAGGTGGGGGAGTAGAAATGTAGAGTTTATTTATGCAATCAAAATTAAGCTTTTATCAGCTTAAAAATAGCTGGTTATAAACATAAGATGTTTTCTGCAAGCCTCAAGTAACCACAAAGCAAAAATCTATAGTAGATACACAAAAGATAAGAAGAAAATAGTCAAAGCATATCACTATAGACAAGCGTCAAACCATCTAAGATCAAGAACAAGACAAGGATGCCCACTCTCACCACTTCCATTCAACGTAGTACTACTGTCAGTCTTAGCTAGAGTAATTAGGCAAGAGCAAGAAATAAAAGGAATCCAGATTGGAAAGGAGGAAATAAAACGGTCCCTGTTTGCAGATGACATGATATTACATACAGAAAACCATAAAGACTACATCAAAACTACTAGAACTGATAAATAATTGCATTGAGGGAATTGTTTTGTACCCGTTTATGGTGGGAGTTACATAAAATATAATATATACTACAATAAATATAATAAATATACTCTATATTATAAATATAATATATATAATACATATAATAGCATTATATTTCATAGATCTGTACACCAAAGGAAAAGAAGTCTATTTTACATATGATGATTTTGAAAAATAAAAGAACGGAAAGTAGTATGGAGACTTCCATTTAATGATAGTAGATGCGTGTCATTTTTACTATACTCTCCTCTTTTAAAACTAGCCAAGAATAACAATGGAACAAAAAAGAAAATTCCAAAATTAGTGCAGCAGGGAAATTGCCATGAGCACCATCACATCCTGAATCTTAGCTTTGAACAACTTGTCTGCAACAAATGAAGAGAATGCAGAGACCCCAGATATGCCTTTCGAGGCCTTTGGTAGGTCACGTATTTCTCCAAATTCATGTCAGACCCAACAGTGCATGATTAAAACAGTGAGCAACCAATACAAGGAGGTGTCTGAGAAGGTGCTCCTGCCACGGTCATGAGGACACATGTGTCAGCTCCTCAACTGTTCCAAAAAGCATGAGAGATGTGAAGCAGAGCCACACAAGACCTTCAGGAAGGCAGGACCACTCCACCCACCCCACCTGCAACAGGCCACTCATCCCAGCCCAGTGTGGATTAGGAGAGAGTTCTGGGAGTTTCCTTGCACAGAAATAACTGATACCATGTTTATGAATTAGAGCAGTCATTGTTGCAACATATCCGTTCTCCACAAATTGATCTATAGATTGAGTGTGATTCCAGACATTTCAGCAGTTTTTGGTAGAAATGGACAAGATGACTTTAAAATGTAGGTAGAAATGCAAAGGGCCAAGAATATCCCCTAGGAGAGGAACAAAGTTGGAAGAGTTACACTATCAGATATCAAGAGTAATTTTTAAAATGTTCTAAATAAGACAGTGTGGGATTGGTGCAAGGAGGGACAAATAAACCAATGGAGCCACACAAAGTGCAGACTCACACATGCATAGAAGCTTGACTTATGACTTGTGCTTACCTTACGTTATAGCAATTTCACTTTTAGATATATAAACAACAGAGGTAAGCAACGCAGGTGCATTAAAAGGCAGGCACTGAAATTTCATGACAGCATTATTTGCATAGTGAAAAAGTAGAAAAAACAGTATTGTTTGGGGTATAATTGATGCATCATGCTATACTCACAGAGTGGAATAATATATAGCAGTGAAAAAGAATGAACTACTTCTACAAATAACACAAACATGAAGTTAAGTTCACAAACATGAGTGAATCACACAAACATGAAGCTAAGTAAAAGAATTAAGACACAAAGAATGCATACTGTGTGATTCAGCGAATGTTACATAAAGTCTAAAAGTGGCCAGGACTATTCTGTGGTATTAAAAGGTAGGATAAACTCCCCTAGGACTAGGGGAGGAGTTGGTGACAGCCAGTGATGTTTTTCCGAGGGCGGGTGATGTTTCTACTCTGAAAGCCCTTCGGCATGGCCACACTCATGTTGTGATAACCCATCAGGCTATACACTTAGCATACTTTTCCTTATGTATTTGATAGTATTGAGATTACAACAGCTGCAGTATTTATAGATAAATGCACTAAACAGGACACAGAGAGGTAGTAGACAATTATAAAAGGCATAATTTATGAAGAAGATGTAACAGCCACAAATCTCTATTTACCAAAAACATGGAACTAAATATTTGAACTGAGATCTACTAGAAATAAAAAAAGAACTAGACCATAGTTCTATGACAGTGGCAACCTTCAAAACACAGTTTCAGAATTGGACAAATTTAGTACAAAAAGCAAATATGGAAAAAACTGAATAATGTAATCATTAAACTTACTTTTTAAACAGAAGATAACGTTTTGTTTGTGTGTTCATGTCCCAATTACAAAAATCAATTTTGTACTTGGGAACAAAGTAAACCTTATCAAATTATAAAAAGTAAACACTTTACAGTCCACATTCTTTGATCTTAAGTCAACAAAGTTAGAAATAGTTAAAAGGTAACTCCCCCAATCTTCATTAATTAGAAATTGAAATCAGATTACTGAAAAAAGTAAGAACTTTTGAAACTGATGTACACTGGTGATGTCCTCATACCTATTATTGGAAGTGCCTTATTGCCAGCTTTTCACATTGTGCTGTCGTCATCATTTAACGGACTCTTTTGCAAATTGATCTAACTCTTGCAACATATTATCATTCAATTTCATACAAAGGTTATTCCCTGGCATGCACTTGAGGAGTCTGGGCTTTGTGGGAGTTGTTTCTGGGCATATATTAACCTACAAAATATACGACACAGAAGATTGTCCTTGTAAATAGAGTTTTAAGTTTAAAAAATACAAACTATGGAGTGTTAGATAGGACTCTATTTCCTAGGCTATGAATACAACTGACATATCTTCTGCATATGAAACTTCCAAATGAGATAAATATATTAAAAGCATCACAACTTCCACATGAATTAAATCCAGAAAATAATTCCCCAGGTTTCTGAAATGCTTCTCACAGTCTTGGCAATTTCAAGATGCCACTGGAGTATTATAGGATGTCTCCATGCCATGATTGTCCTTAAAATCTCAGAAATAGATCCTAGAAAATTTAAAAGATGTTGCATAAGTGGAAGTTGCTGATTCTCTCCTTATCTAGTGCTCTGTGGAGGGACACAATCAAGGAGGAACTTCTGCCTCTGAAAATTACAGGTGATCCCACAGCATTCCTGGAGCTTGGAAGGGCTGGGAAGACAGCGTCTGCCAAAAACTGAGGCTAAATTAGAACCTCAGGGAATGCTGTCCTCCTCCACACTCCATAATCTCACTGACAAGCATCATATAAAAATATCAGTGGAATAGAGCTGGTGGAGCTGCAAAAGAGAGCCTCTCTCCCAGGAGCAAAGAGAGAGCGAAAGCGATGCATGCAGACAAACTCGAAGTATGTCTAGGGGAATCAGGAGCTGCTGGTACATGTTCACACAGAAACAACAAACTTGCAACTCAGCCTAACCCCCATTAAGATGAGCACAAGCCCCCACACATAAAGAACTAGCAAAATAAAATGTGTGCTCTTCTCAAAGCATAAAACACTTTTGACCTTAGTATCTACTGTCTTACACAAGATGTCCAGTATGCAAAAAAGCAAGGAAAAACAGAAGACATAAAATAGTCATTACTGCTAGACTCGGATATGACACAGGTGGCGGAACTATCAGAAAGGGAATTTAAAACAACTCAGTAATATGCTAATGGTCCTAATGAAAAAGACAGACCATACGCAAGATCAGGTAGGTCATTTTAGCAGAGAGCTGGAAACTATAAACATGAACGTCATGGGAACAATAGAAATTTTAAACCACAGCACTAGAGAAGAAAGATGCCTTCAAAAGGCTCACCAGGAAACTGGCACAGCTCAGGAAAGACTAAATTAACTTGAAGATAGAGCAGTAGAAACTGTGTGACTCCATTTACATGAAATAGCCAGAATAGGTCAATTCCTAAAGACAGAACACAGACTGGTGATTGCCACGGACTAGGAGCAGGGAGAAATGGAGAGAAGCTGCTTGATGGGTATGAGGTTTTATTCTGGAATGATGAGGATGTTTTGGAAGCAGCGGTGGCGGTTGCACAATATTGTGTATGTACGAAATGCCACTGAGTTGTTCACTTTAAAATGATCCATTTTCTGTTAAATGAATTTCACCTCATACACTTTGAAAAATAATAAATGGGAAAATTAATGTAATTTTCTGCATTAACAGACTGAATAAGAAAAATTATATTGTCTTTTCAAAAAATACTGTAAAAACAATAAAATTCATCCTCCATTCCCACTAAAAATTCACAGCACTCTAGGAATAGAGAAGAATGTCCCTACCTTAACAAAGGGCAACTACAAAAACTTACGGCTAACATCATACTTGAAGATAAGTGGGTAAATGCTTTCCCCCAAGACTGGAAAAAATGTCAACAGTTCCTCTCGCACCACTTGTGTTAGTGTGCTCTCACGCTGCTAGTAAAGACATACCTGACACTGGCTACTTTATAAAGGAAAGAGGTTTAATGCACTCACAGTTTCACGTGGCTGCGGAAGCCTCATGGTCATGGTGGAAGGCGATGGAGGAGCAAAGTCACATCTCACATGGTGGTAGGTAAGAGAGCTTGTGCAGGGGAACTCCCATCTGTAAAACCATCAGATCTCGTGAGATTTATTCACTACTGTGAGAACAGTCTGGGGGAAACTGCCCCATGATTCAGTGATCTCCACCTGGCCCTGCCCTTGACATGTGGGGATTATTACAATTCAAGGAGAGAGTTGGGTGGGGACACAGCCAAACCATATCTCCACTCCTATTCAATACTGTGCAGTAAGTCAAGAAAAAGAAATAAAAGGCAGGCAGATTGGAGAAGAAGAAATAAATCTGTTTTCATTCATAGGTTATATAATTATCTATATGGAAATCCCTACATATTTACCCCCCAAAACCTACTGGAAACTAATAAATGGGTTTAGCAAGACTAGAATATAAAGTCAATGTACAAAAGGCAATTGTATTCCTATGTACCAGCAATGAATAACTAGATAGGAAGCTAGAATTTTTAAATAAAATTAAATGTTTAAAAAACATTTACGATAGCAACATATGAAGCACTTAGATATTAATTTAATAAAATATATGCAGGATATGTCATGTTCATGGGCTGGAAAAGATTCTTGTTAGTGCATCAATTGTCCCCAGTTTTATCTATAAATTCAATGCTATTCTAATCAATATCTTAGCAATCAGATATTGATCAAATAATTCTAAAATTTATGCAGAAAGGCAAAGGAACTAGAATGGTCAAAACAACTATGAAAAAGAACAAAGTTGTAGGACTCTCGTTACCTAATTTACTCCCGCTGCCCAATTTAAAGATGTAAACTGGGTAGCGAGAGTCCTCCAGCTTAATGTACAGTAAAAAAGAGTATGATTTTGGTGAAAGACAAAGACAAGTTAATGGGTCAGGATAGACAGCCCAGAAATAGACCCAGACAAATATACCTGAGTTTTTACATAGGTGCAGTAGCAACTTGATGGACAAAGGGTAGTCTTTTCAACAAACAGTGCTGGGAAAATCGAGTGTCCACATGCAAAACAAATAAACCTTGACATATACGTCATACTTCATTAAAAATTAAACTTTCCCAGTGCTTTGGGAGACCAAGGTGGGAATATCGCTTGAGGCCAGGAGTTCCAGACCAGCCTGGGCTACACAGTGAGACCCTGTCTCTAAAAAAAAAAAAAAAATTAACCAGGCTTGGTGGCACGCACCTGTAGTCCCAGCTACTTGGGAGGCTGAGGTGGGAGGATTGCTTGAGCCTAGGAGATTGAGGCTGCAGTGAGCCAAGATCTCACCTCTGCACTCCAGCCTGGGCAATAGAGGGAGACTGTGTCTCAAACACACACACACACAACACCTGGTTCTTCTTTTTTTTAAAAAAAATTAACAAGATAAAAGTAGGGAAGGCAGGAGACCTTTGAGCCCGAGAGTTTCTATCCTGAACTTTGATTGTAAGGATGTTTTAATTCAGGTGATATTTGGACATACGTATGCAACTTTAACACTGAATTATGCCAACATTCATGACTTTTCTTTAAATTCTCTCAAGCTATTTAATATCGTATCACGTTTTTACACAGAGTAGTTGAACTGTCTGACTTTTTTGCACTTTAATTTTACATTAATGGTTTTAATCTAGATTAGTTTCTCCATTTAAATTATCCAATGAAGATTTGGTTCCTTAGTTTTTTTGTGGGGGGTTCATATCCATTATTTTTAACTCATTATGACTTCTGCCAATGTGAATTTTCCTTTGTGGCCAATATTTCTTCCAATCCTATATTTAAAGGAAAAACTTTATTAGACAAATTAAATTTAACAGAGTTTAATTAGGCCAGAATAGGCTCAGAGAGACTGCAGTGGAGCCACGTGGTGGAAGATTTATGAACAGAAAAGAAATGTAGAGAAAATGAAAATGAGGTCTAGAAACAGCTGGATTGTTTACAGCTCTGTGTTTGCCGTATTTGAACACAGTTTGAACAGTTGCCTGCTCTCAATTTCTGTACAGCCTCGTCACCGATGGTCTGCATACCACACTCTAGGGAGCACTGTGCTAGGCCATACAGTGAGTTCAGTAAACTGTACAAAATTTATATACACACCACATTCTCTGACAACAATGGAATTAAATTAGACATCAGTAAAAGTATAAACTAACAATCTTCATAAAATTATTTTATTTTTAGCTGTGATATTGGCATTGTAAGTAGTTTGAGAGAGATTAGAGAGAGTAAGGTCTTAACTCTAAAGATGCAACAAAATTAACTGCATTTTGACCATTGTTGAATTTGAGTGTTAGCTATGTGGGGGTGCTTTATCTTTCTCTCACTGTTTTTTCACATTTGAAATTTTCTCTAATTAAAAAATAATTTCTATATATTTTGAAAAATACCCCATTTGCACATGAATCATGAATCAAGGGATGGAGATTAAGAAAGCACACAGAGCTCAGTGAATAATGGAACCGTTAAATATCAGCACTTGGGGAAACAGTAACAGAAGATCTTACAGGTAAATATATAATCATAAGTCCTTGTACTAAGAAAGACGGACTGAAAATTAATAAGCCAAATGTCCAACTGAAACTAAGCAGCATACTGGACCCAAAGAAGGGCAAGGGGCAAGATAACAAAGGCAGAAATCATGAAATACAAAATAGTGAGGAAATACAGAGGAATACAACCAAGGCTTGCTCTTTGAAAAAGATTAATAAAGTAGAGAAACTGCTTCTGAGACTACTTAAGCACAAAAAAGCACAAATAAACAATGTTTGGGATGTAAAAGGAACATAATGATAAATACAACCATGATTGTAAACATAAGACAATACTAAAACAAATTTATGTGAATAAATTTTACAGCTTACAAGAAATCACAATTCCTAGAAAAAATGTAGTTTTCATAATCAATTCAAGAAGTGTAGAGCCTGACCAGTTATGCTACTCTTAAATACATTGAATTATTAATTCTAAATGTTTTCACAAATAAAAATACCATATGGTTTCAAAAGTGAGTTCTTCTAAACCTGTTAGATCATTTCAATCTTACATAAACTCTTCAAAAGGATCAAATATGAATGAATGGTCATCAAATCATTCTTTGGAGCCTGGATAATTTTGATATTCAACACAGAGAAAGACAGAAGAGAAAACTATGGGCCAGCCTCATACTGAACATAGATGCAAAAATCCAAAACAACCTGTGAGTAAACCAAATGCAGCTGCCAGCCAGCCCTTCCGCTGGGTGCAAATCCGTCAATACATTAAAAAGACAAAGTGTCAGGACCAAACTGTGTTTATTCCAGGGTCTCAACAATGGTTCAACAGTGGAGGATACATAAATTTATTCACCACTTTCACAAATTAAAGGGGAAAATCATCTGAACATTTCAAAAGAAGCATTTAGTACAATTCAACATCTATTATTAACTTAAAAATTCTTAGTAGACTAGAAATAAAAGGCAATTTCCTTAAACTCAAAAAGTATACCTATCAAAACCTTACAATAAACATCATTCATAAAGGGGCAATGGCTACTGAGCGTCCTCTTAGAGAACTTCTGAGATATTTCCCATTAAAATAAAAATCAAGGCAACAGTGTACTGAGGATCTGTTTGTGCAATAAGACAAGAAAAAGAAATTACAGGAATAAGGATTGAAAGATATAAAGCAGAACTCTCATTGGTCACAGACGACAGGATGGTCTACTGAGAAACCACAAAAGAATCTGCACAGAAATTATTGGAAATAAGAGAGTTTAGGAAGGGGGCTGCCTCTAGGATCAATAAGCAAAAATCATTTGTATTCCTATACATTAGCAATAAATAGTTGGAAAACATAATTTATCAAGAACTCTGCTTAAAAAACTCAACGTTAACTAAGAGTAAGGTTAACAAAAATGTGTACAATTTACATGTGGAAAATTATAAAATTTATTGAAAACATTTTAAAATGGCCTAAATAAATGGAAACAGATTCCACATCATGGATAGGAAAAATCAGTATTTTAAAGATATTTAATTCACAGAGTTTATGTGATTCTGATCAAAATCTCAAAAGACTTTTTGAGGAAATTTAACTAACTGAGTCTTAAACTTTGTATGGAAGAACAAAGACCCAAGGCACTCTTGAAATAAAAAATGGTGGTGGGACTTGAGGTATTGCTCCTCACAAGAGGGCATTAGCTGCAGGGGTGTGCCCGCAGACCCTGACCCAAACGATGGATGAATAAAACGTACACTGACACAGAGATATTCTGCTTTGCCAGTCCAGCTCAGTGTCCGACAGCCTACACACCAAGAGAGGTTTGTCACTGTGGCTGGCTCTGAGCAGCTTGCACTTCAGGCATTTATTTAGTATACGCTTAACAACAGAAGCTCTGAGTCAACACACTTGTGGATAATTAACATGGTTAAGACGGTAGTTCTATGAATGATTAAAGCTCAGGTACCACGGTTTAAATACCATTAGGGGGCAATTTCCCTGGTCAACCTCCTCTGCACCAAGAGGGCCATCTGGCTCAAAGGTTAGTTAATGGAGGTAGGGTAAACAGACTTAACTGGGGAAGCCTCTATTGTCCCTAGTATTTACCCTATGACCTAATGCTCTAAGGTAAGAACCCACTGCCTTCAGCCTGTTCAATGGTTACAAGCTATGTAACCTTTCAGCCTTCCAAAAAGGTTTGTGACTATTCCCTATAACTTTCCCTAATATTTCCCTTTAATATTTCTGCCACCATCCTGAGTGAATCACCACAGGACTTGCACTATTTGATATCAATACTACTATAAAGCTATAATAATTAAAATGCTATGGCATTGGACCAGGGAGAGACAGGCCTCTGATGCATCCCCTGCGTAAGAACTTTGTCTTGTTCTGGAAGATGATTTGGGGATCAGAGACAGGATCCTGGGACAATTCATATCTATATGGGAAAACAAACTTCCTTAGTCCTTACTATGTACAAAAATAAATTCTACATAGATTTGGGGCATAAATGGGAACAGTAAAACCTTATAAGTAAGCAGTTATCTTTATCATCTTTCTGGCTAGGAAAGGATTTTTCTTTTTGAGACATGGTCTCACTCCAACACCCAGGCTGGAAGAAGGGATTTTTTTAAGCTCAAAAAGTGCTAATCCAAAAATGCAAGACTGATAACTTGAGAACATCTGTTGATAAAAAGAATGCCATAAATAGTATAGAAAAGTAACCTAAAGAACGGAAAAAATTATTGCAACACATAGAACTGAGGACGGATCAGAATAAAGCATTCCTGCAAATAATGAGAGACCAAAACCCCAAGGGAAGAGGAGAGCAAAATACATAAAATACATGAGTAGGCATTTCAGAGAAAAGTATGTATAATTTTGACAAGACAGAGATAGAGAGGGAGAGAAAGTTTCTCTACTTTATAATCAGGGAAATGCAAAATGGGATCACAGTTAAATATCATTTTATATTGACTAAATGGGAAAATATTAAGAAATTTATTAGTACATACTGTTGGGAATAACAGGAACACTTAGACACCACTGGAAGCAGGTAAATGGTTCAAATACTTGGAAAACAATCTGGTTCCATGTGTATTAGGTTGCCCAGGTATACACTTGGCCTAGAGATATTCTTACACAGTGCTCCAGGAATCATGTTCAAAAATGTTCCTAGTCTGCAGTAGCAAAACCTTGGGAATAATCGGACAGGACAGTGGTTAAACAAAGTGCCACATACTCATATCTGTGGAGTCACAAAGTCGAGGAACTGCAGCAACACCTCACGACGTGGTAACGAAAAACGATGAGCAAAAAAATTCAAGCCTCCCGGAATATAAATGTTATGAAATCCCTTTAAAAATCCAATTACACAATATAAAAAAGAAAATCACAGGGAACATTCAAAGCAAAATTCGGGACAGCGGCTACCTCTGGAGGGAGGCAGTTGGATGTGAGAGCTTCTGGTAGACGCAGCTTGAATGAGATGTTGTTTGGGGTTGGGAGTGGGCTGCCTGGTGTTCATACGTCGCCACACTTGATAATTTACAGAAGCCTTTCACACGTTTTTTCCTGCGTCTCAAACGGGGTACCAGGAGGCTCAGGGAAACAGCGCAGGCGCCTCCCCGGTGGCTTCTCTCTGGCGCCCTCTGGTGGGCGGGGCCCAGGTGAGCGGGGTCCCCTCGGGGCCTCAGGGAGCCGCAGCCCCGGCGGAACCAGGAGGGCGCCCTCCTCCACCCAGCCGCGCTGCCACTTCCGGGTTGTTTGCTCCCGGAGCCATAACCGCAGCTCAGCGTGCGGGCAGAGCCGGCTGACAGGAGACAGGACACAGCACAGAGCCCCGCGCCCCCTGAGGCGGGAGGCTTCGTTCCTGCACCAGCGTGGCTTGCCCTTTGGACGCGGCGAGGTTGTGTGTTCTCTGCTTTTGTTTTACTTGGAACAGATGTTTGGCTTTTGTCAAGGTCGTTATTTCCAGTGAAGTATGGCATCGAACATCAGATAGTTGCCCACACAAATGTCTGTTTTAAGGTTCTCAACCCTTTTGACAATACAAAACAAGAGGAAGTTTCCAGGGGAAAGCCCTCAAATCAGCCATTCTGAGCATGTTTTCAGCCCCATCCGTACTCTCCTCCCTTCTTATCCAGAGCCTTTTGGGTGCCCAGAAGAGTAATATTCTTCTGCCTCGTAGCTCTGTGGTCCAAGGGTTTATGGCTACTGATTATCCTCCTAGAGCACTTCTGAGATGTTTTATGCTTCCTACTTGTGAGTGTGAAGGGAGGAGAGGCAAGTTTGCTGTCAGTCTGACAACATGTTTTTGCCACGTGATCTGCCACTGAAGAGAAGTTGGCTATGGAGGGAGGTCAAGTAGCCCAGGGAGGTGGGCATTCCAAGTGTACCTCCTCGTGCAGCCCACCCTCTCCACATAAAATTGGGTCCTGATTTTATGTGGAAGATGTTGTGTGTCTAGGAGCAGGAATCCATGGAAGACAAGATATGATATAGAAGAAACAGGCAAAGGGACTGGTACAGCATATATTTGAGGGCAAATAATCACTCGATAGGTGGCTGAAAATGTGAATGCCTTCGATAAAAATTAATTTATAAAACAAGTATATTTGAACAAATTTAAAACTAATATTCTAAAACTAAAATTCCTGAGATTTGGGGTAGAGTGTATATTGCAAGAGAAGTAGAGAAGAACAGTATGCTAAGGTCCCTTCTTGTTCAGATCAGAAGATATTGACAAATTATTCAAGTGAATAAAAAAACTATAGGTCTATATGTGTTTTCAGATTCAAGGGTAACCACTGGTAGAATAACAACAGGAGTCCAAATCATCAAGCAAAAAGAACAAACAAAAAATGATCAATCCGAACATAGGGAAAGGAAACACACATACACACACACATATACATACATACACACATGCACACACACACATGCACACACATACATTCACATCGTAACAGCCAAATTTAGTGATCGTGATAAATATGACCGTTTAATTCTATAAAAAGGAAAAACTTTCCGTTTATGTCAAAGCTATAGAATGTTTACAGGACACCTATCAAGAACAAAAATAACATAAAGATACTTTAAATATTATGATGAGCAAAGATAGACCAGGGAAATACTACGAAAAGCAAACACATGTAGCAACAGTTATCAGGGGAGTCAAAAAGATGCTTATGTAACAGTAAAAGGTACAATTAGAAGATTAATTGCCAATTTTTAATACATATTAACATATCTGAGTAGATTTTTAAAATAAAAGATAATGTAATAAAACACGATTCTAGTCAGAGAAATCAAGGTACCTTACCTAGAAATGACAAGATCACATAGATCTTTTCTAAAGGCGACTTTTTTTTTTTTTTTTGAGACGGGAGTCTCGCTCTGTCGCCCAGGCTGTACTGCAGTGGTGAGATCTTGGCTCACTGCAAGCTCTGCCTCCCGGGTTCACGCCATTCTCCTGCCTCAGCCTCCCGAGTAGCTGGGACTACAGGCACCCGCCACTTTTTTGTACTTTTAGTAGAGACGGGGTTTCACCGTGTTAGACAGGATAGTCTCCATCTCCTGACCTCATGATCCGCCCGCCTCGGCATCCCAAAGTGCTGGGATTACAGGCGTGAGCCACCGTGCTCGGCCATAAAGGTGACTTTTAAATTAAAAATAATTGATGGGGAAGGTCTTTTAGAAAACATTGTCTAAATTCCAAAGGCCATAAAGGAAAAGTCTGAAAAGTTTAACTGTATAAAAATCTAATTTTCTACATGGGAAATCAAACAAGAGACTGGGAGGAACTTCCAAACCATCAAACATGAAAACAACTACTATTTATTTGATAGACAAAGAGTCCTTAAAATCTGAGAGGAAATATGTAAAATCCCAATATGAAAAGGGAAGGAATTGTTTCATTAAAAAAGAAATTCAAATAAATAATCAGTAGATGAAAAGATGCTCTACTTCTTTATTGACCAGAGAAATGCAAATTAAAGTAATGACATATGAATTTTCAGTTATCGGTGACTGGCAGTATCTAGTGTTGGAGAAGATGTGTAGAAATTGGCACTCCCATCCTACTGTGGGGGGTTTTAAGTGTTTCAACCTTTTGAGGAAGCAGTTTTATATACCTATTAACATTGTAAATCCACATATCCAGTGACCTAATCGTCCCACTCCCACAAAACTGACTTACAGAGATAGGTGCATGTCCGAACAAAGATACATCTACAGGGCACCATTGTGGCACCTTTTGTAACATAAATAGTTGGGGAAACCATTTGAATTGTTCATCAACTCAAAATAGGCAAATTGTGAAATACAAAATGTAGTATGTGTGTGTGTGTTTATATAAATTGTTTTTGAAGTTTGGAAGAATACACAGAATACTTACAACCATAGTATGGTACACACTATTGATTAGTAATCAATCCCATTCCTAATTCCCTTAATATGTTGACACATTCACTTAAAAAGTCTTTCCACTTTCCAGCCCCTCTTGCACAGAGGAGTGGTGACATTCTAACCAAGAATTAAAAAAATCTCAGATTTTCTGGAAGTTTCTTGGAAAGCTCTCATTTTCCTGATAAATAGGATAGACAAGAGAAGCACTTCTAGAATGGCAGGATAAGAAGCTCTGAAAATCTGTTCCTCCAGAACTGCAATGTGAACACCAGCTAAAGTGTTGAAAAATGAATGGAGCCTCAGAGACCTTTGGGACATCATCAAGGGTATCTAACAGGTACAATGGGAATCACAGAAAGAGAGAAAATAAGGGGACAAAAATACTATTTGAAGAAATAATGGGTGTAAATTCCCCAAATTTGATGAAAAAGATCCATCTACATATCCAAAAGCTTAATAAATGAATATTCATTTATTGTCATTTATTCATTTATTCTCAAAATAGAATAAATGAAAGGAGAGCCATACCTGCACACACTGTAGTCAAACAATCAAAGGGAAACTGGGAGTCCTGGAAGCAGCAAGAGCGAGATGAGTCGTCAGGTAAATCAGCCCTTGATAAAACAGCAGGAACCTGTTCACCCAAAACCAAAATGAGTTGTCAGGTAAATCAGCCCTTGATAAAATAGCAGCGCCTGTTCACCCAAAACCGAAATGAGTCATCAGGTAAATCAGCCCTCGATAAAATAGCAGGAACCTGTTCCGCTGAAACCAAATGAGTCGTCAGGTAAATCAGCCCTTGATAAAATAACAGCACTTGTTGACCAGAAGCCATGGGACCAGCAGGCAGTGAGATGACACAGTCAGGGCACTGAAGAAAAACACTGCTAACCAAGAATTCAATATCCAGAAAACATTCTTCCAAAAAGAGAGAAGTATTACAGCTCTTTAGAATTTGTCTAGCAGGTTTTCTGGTACCCTCCCCCATTAATTTATTAATTAAAATTTAAAATATGTCAGCCTTTTGGCTAAGATCAAATGTCAAAAAGAAAGAGAAATTAAGACATTCTTGGATAAACAACACCGAGAGAATTCACAAGCCTGTCATAAGAAATACTAAAGGAAGTCTCTTGGGTCAAAGTCAAAGAACACTAGTAACTCAAATGTACATTATACACAGAATTAAAGTAAGTGCCAAAAAGTATTTTAGTAGGTACAAAATTAAAACTGCAAATAATAAAAAGAGAATCAGCAGAATCTTTCTCAATGGGGTTTAAAATATGGAAACTGCCTTTGTAGGGTGAATTTGGGACTCACAGTTTCCACTTCACCCACTTTCGTGTTGTTTGCATTCGTTGAAAGGAGATATTTTACTTCCCCAATTAAAATTATCTTTCTAATCTTTATAAACAATTATTTAATTCCAGTAAATCTTCTCTATATTGCTTTACTAGTGAGTTCTATTAAAATTTTGAAGCACAGAAAATTCCCCTACAGTATAAAGTATCCCCAGTCACAGAGAAGACAGGGGTTTTGCAATGATTTCTAGAATAGTGCAATTTTTATGCAAGAACCTAATATAACACAAAAATTATAGCCCGATTTTATTTGTGGGTATAGATGCAAAATTACTAAAAATACTATTAACAAGTTGAATCCTTAGGGTGTTAAAAGAGTATCACTCCATGAACGAGCTGGTTGTGATTTGGAACTATGAGGTACTTTTATGATACAATATAAAAGTTTATGGTAATTTTATGGTACATTGTGAGACAGTGTTTTCTTCTAGCATCATACTAGCAGGTCTACGGAGAAAAATCACAGGATTGTCTCAATCAAAAAGAGATTTCATTAACCCAACTCTCATCCCTGATAAACACTGTTAGTTATCTAGAGAAAGAAGAAAATTGTCCCAATACAGTCACCTCTTTGCCACACCCAACCAACAGCAGACGTGATGGAAGCCTGAAGAACACCCTGCCACGGGCACAGGCAGAGGCAGAGGCACAGGCACCCTGTCATCCTGAGTATTTCACCTTGTCACGGGCAGAGGCACAGGCACCCTGTCATCCTGAGTATTTCACCTTGTCACGGGCAGAGGCACTCTGTCGTCCTGATTATTTAACCTTGTCACAGGCACAGGCACACACACTCTGTCATCCTGATTATTTCACCTTGTCCTAGAGTGTCCTGCCAATGGGACAGATGCAAAACAAATAAAAGCCCCAGCTTCTGAAAAGAAGCACACAGAAATGTCATTATTTTCAAACGAGGTGTTCCCGTATATAAAATTTGATGTTGGTTGGGCATCTGACAGTATTATGGCCAGAGGACTCAGACCACAGCTGCATCCCTGTGAGGCACAGACTCTCCAGGGCACGCGGGTCCCGCCTGGGATGTGCACACTCAGGTGAGCTGCACAGACAAGGCGTCCTCAGCCCAGGGGAGCCAGAGGCCTGCTCTGCCTCTCCACCCTGATGCTTCCTGTTCTCACCCCACCAAAGCCAAGGCTTCAATTTCAGTCTGCGGGGAGCTGACTCTGCTGCTCTCAAGCACTAGAAGAAGGAACCAGTAAGCGAGGAAACTTGTGGACCCCAATGGGTGTCTGTCCCGGCCAGGCCTGACTGGGCCCACACAGGACAACAGGATGCAGGGGTCTGGACAGCTGTTTCTGCCCAGGGAATTGTCCCTGCCACCTCACACTGGCCACTGGAAAGGAAAGACAGGAGGAGGCGGCAGGCTAACCCACCCGTGAGCCAGTCGAGTCTACATTGTCAGTTCTCACCTCGAGGGGTGCCAAAAACCAGAGGGAAGCAAAGGCCCCTGAAGCCTCTGCCAGAGGCCAACGCCCCTTCTTGGTTCAGGAGAGGTGCAGTGTTAGGTGCAGCACAACCAATGACTTGTTTATGTGGCTAATAAAATGTCAAGAGAAAAACTGGGTTAGAATGCAATATATAGTATGTAGTCTCATTTTTGTATAAATACAAGTATAGAATGGCATAACTCAAAATCCACAAGTGATTTGGTTGGATTGTAAATGACTTTTATTTTCTTCATTTCTCATCATATTTTCTATTATACATAAAGATTCATTGTTAATATAAAAGTACAAAATTGCAACCTATGAATTAAGAACTTCTATATATTGCCAGTTAGAAGACAGAATGAAAAACATTCTCTTCATTCTAACCACACACACAAAAAAGCTCCACAAAATACCTATGGACTACCTTCATAGAAGGTGGAAGAGGGTCTGTATGAAGAAAATAATTAATACATGAAAGAAGAAGCTAGTCAGTGTGGAGCTCTATTGTGTCCTGGGATCAACAAAGACAAGATATCTTTAAAATCGTCTCCCAAATTTACCCTAATGTAAAACAAATCCAATAGAACTCTAATGTAATTTTTTAAGAATTTAAATTTGGAATAATTCCAAAGAACAATTTTTCTTAATTTTCTACAGCCAGAATATATACCTTTAAAAAAAATGAAAACAGAGATTAACTTTCTCAGAATTGGTTGACTCTTTCTTTCCTTTTATTTTTCTTCCATGGAATTTTCCAGTTAACTTGAGAAAGTGGAATCGAATTCCGATGTTGAATTTTCCTTCTGGCCCCATTCATGTGGCAGGTGGTGATTCAGGTACTACTGGGGGCTGCTCAGACAAACCTCCTCATCAGACATCAAGAGGCTGTTGCACCAGGAGGGCCGGTACCGTGTCTAGAGGTGGTCGGCATGGGGTTGGAGTTGTATTACATAAACCCTACTCCAAACAAATGCATGGGGATGTGGCTGGAGTTCCCCGTTGTCTAACCAGTGCCAAAGGGCAGGACGGTACCTCACCCCACGTTCTTAACTGTGGGTTGGCAACATGTTCCTGGATGTGTTTGCTGGCACAGTGACAGGTGCTAGCAACCAGGGTGTTGACACAGCCCAACTCCATCCTCACCAGGTCACTGGCTGGAACCCCCGGGGGCCACCTTTGCGGGAATCAGCCTTTGAAACGGTGGCCAACAGCAGCTAATAATAAACCAGTAATTTGGGATAGACGAGAAGCAAGAGGGCATTGGTTGGTGGGTCACCCTCCTTCTCAAAACACATCATAAAAAGCCTTGCGTTTCCACAGGATTGTCCTCCCAGGCTGGCAGCAGGACCCCAGCGGCACCATGTCTGCTCTCGGAGTCACCGTGGCCCTGCTGGTGTGGGCGGCCTTCCTCCTGCTGGTGTCCATGTGGAGGCAGGTGCACAGCAGCTGGAATCTGCCCCCAGGCCCTTTCCCACTTCCCATCATCGGGAACCTCTTCCAGTTGGAATTGAAGAATATTCCCAAGTCCTTCACCCAGGTAAGAGAAATAGTGTTGATTTTGGGAGAATAACTCAGGAATTGGATCTGGTATGTGTGTTTTCAACTCATTTGCAGACAAATTGTGGTTGTTCAATACCAGCCTGTTGTGAATTACCTGAATTGATAGCATCCTGGAGCGACACTCAAAATGTGTCGCCTGTGGTACAGCTGGAGCCCAGAGCCTGCGTGCCAGGCCCCGGAGGCCCCCGCCGGTGCCTTGTCCTGGGGCTGATGATGGGGAGGCCGGCGAGGCCGGGCTGCTGCGACGCCAGGATAACCGGGCTGGCGGCCAGATGCGCACTCGCTGGGCGTCAGCCTGTGTTTGCCAAAGCACGAGTTGAAACGTGAAGTGTTGGGCCAGCCCGTGTGGCACCAAACCCTGCCGCCTACGACTGTTGTGAACACTGAATGGGCCAACAAATCTAAACGTTAAATGAACTGATAACGCCGTCAGCACGGAGCAGGCGCTGGGTGTTTGCGATCTTGAGCGTGCGCTCTGTGGCGCGCAGGCTGGCGGCGGGCGGGGGTCGCCTGCTCCAGCTCGGGCTCCCGCGCCAGAACCGGGTCCAGAACCTTGATTCCGGAAGCGGGCAACGGGGTGGTTGGTGGGCGCGCCTGAGGGAAGGGACGTGAGGAGCCGGAGTCCGCGGAGTTGCCGCGGAGTTGTCCGCGGAGTCCAGGCGGGTGGGGAGCAGAGCAGCTGGAACCCCTCGAGCGCCCTGCAGACGCAGCAGCCTCTTGAGGGGAGGGTCTCCCCCACCTCGGGCTGGACAAAGACAGCTTCTCCCCACATCCCTCTGGGTTCTCTGGAGCAACAGCAATACCCGCCCGGCAGGGGTGTGGCTTAGAGCCCCGCACCTCCTCGCCGCGCGGCGGGCCTGACTTCTAGCCACGGGTCTCCGCAGCTGGCCCAGCGCTTCGGGCCGGTGTTCACGCTGTACGTGGGCTCGCAGCGCGTGGTGGTGATGCACGGCTACAAGGCGGTGAAGGAAGCGCTGCTGGACTACAAGGACGAGTTCTCGGGCAGAGGCGACCTCCCCGCGTTCCATGCGCACAGGGACAGGGGTGAGTCCGCGTCCCTGGCACGGAGCGGGGGGCGCATAACATGCCCCGGGACAGTTACGGGCGCTAGCCACGTCGGCGATGGCCAAATAATAAACTAACAGTAATATTATAGTAACAGCATCCGAAGGATGAGATCAGGATTAGGGCGATGGCCCCCGCGCGTTGCCTGCGGAGCGAGGCGCACTGAGTGGCCCAGGAATCCGGCCTCTCGGCGACTGTGCGGGAGAGTTTATGGGGATGGGCGGGGCTGCTTCTGAGCAGGAGTCGCCGCCCCCACCCCCACCGTTCCGCCTCTGGGCCCGCAGGCTCCTCCCGGGAGCGCTTTCCCCTCCTGTTCAACCGCCTGGGTACAGGTGGCTTCGTCCCCCGAGGTCCCCTCACCCAAGCTGAGGCGTCGGAAGCTGCGGACACTGCTCGCTTCAGGACTTTGCTCAGCTGCAGCTGGTGACCTCCAGAGAGGGAGTCTCTGATGTCCCGCTGGGGTGGATGTCCTGAGACCGGGAAGGGGGAAGAGACCCACTGAAATCCTATCTCCCAGCCTCACCTCTGCTGTCTCCTCCACGCTTCCTGTCTCCAGAGTCCCGAGTTCAGCATAAGCAGAAAGCGGCCTGTTCCCTCTCTAGGGAGAGGAGGGTTGGGGTCTGGAGGTCTGGCTCGTCTTTATCTGCGCATTCTCCCAGGCTCCTGGCTTCAGACCCCAGCAAGGCGGCGGCTGCCAGCCGGCTCTCCTCTTCCTGCTTGCAGACCTGGCCTGCTGCTTCTTTCTCCTTCCTCCCTCCCTGCCCTGCGGTTTCAAAGTAGATTAGAAATAACACAGTGTCCCACATGGAAGCCTCTACTTCTTCCTGGGTCAACTTTGATGACGAGGCTCCAGAAAACCTTTGCAATGCTGTGTGGAATTTTTAAATCGGTGAGCTCGTGCTCTTGCCCTGTTTATTTGTCCAGCGTACATTTCTGAACATTGTGAACGTCGAATGGGCCAACAAATCTAAAAATTAAATGAACTGATAAAGAACGCCGTCAGCACAGAGCAGACGCTGGGTGTTCGCGCTCTTGAGCGTGCGCTCTGCGGGGCGCGGGCTGGTGGCGGGCGGGGGTCGCCGGCTCCAGCTCAGGTTCCCGCGCCAGGACCGCGTCCAGAACCTTGTCTCCGGAAGCGGGCAACGGGGTGGTTGTATCACGATTAGTGGCATTTGGTTTTCCTTCTTCTGCATTGTGGGTTTTACTTCTCTGGGGTTGCCAAAAACAAAATTAACCATCTCAGTCCTTGTCGTTAACGCAGGAGAAGCATTACTGGAGGAGGCTCTGGGGTTCTGTGGTTGAGGAGCTCAGTTCTGGTTCCGGGGAGCCCTTATCTGCCACCCACGGGTCCAAGGCACAGTCGGAGGCAGCAGGGAGGGGAGCGGAATTCACATCAACACAGATGGGGCTCAAGGGGACTTTGCTGCCCCTGCCTGGAGGGTCTAAAGTTTCATTTTCATATGACCCGCAGGGCGCAGACTGGCGGAAAATTAGCAGAGCCCTGGGCATGGGCTGCACCTGGCCCTTGAGGGACAATGATGGAAATATTCCTTATTAGCACAATACTGAGCACAGGCTGTGTGATAATGTGTCAAGGGAACTGCAGACATCCTTTCAGAAAAAGTTCATAAAACGGAGAAAGTTTGGTTCCCGACCTAGATTTTTAACCTGTTGAACTCTGTCTAAATGGGTCATCTCGGGATGTCCTCCACTCAACATGACCACGTCTGCCCCTCTGTCCCACCTGTCTCCTCAGTCCTTCCTCCCCACCTTTCAGTATGAAATGAAACCCTCAGTCCAGCTGCACCCCTGCCCCACCCACCTCATCTCATGTGCCCCCCGCCCCTCTCAGGCCGGACAGCCTTGCTTCTGGAACACACGAGCACAGCTTCACCAGGCACTTTCTGAGCACCCTGCAGGCGCCTCCCAGGAGTGGTCAGTGGTCAATCAGCTAATGAAGCTGCACAGGACATGACCCTTGTTTACCGCAGAATGCCCAGAGCTGGCAGGATGTCTTATATGCAGGAAGTACCCAAAATGTATTTATTGAGGAAGTGATGATGGATAAGAGGAAGACGGAGAGCGAGGGAGAGAGGGGCTAGCGGCCCCTGAGGTGTAAAGGGGGTGTGGCTGGGAGTGTGCAGGGGAACAAGGATAATTTCAAGGTTCCTATCTGGGAGAAAATAAAAAGGTTTACAGTTAGTTGAGATAAGGGTGGGAATATGCGAACATTTTTAAAGAATAAAAAGTTTAGCTTTAAATTTGTTGATTGCAAATGTGTTCATACTCCCAGGAGGATCCATCAGGCAACTCTTGGGAGGAGAGACAGGGCAGGGCCAGGCCTTGACAGCTCAGAAGGGCGCAGTAGGGACAGTTCTTGGTTTTCCCAGCTCTGATGCTTTGCACAGTCAGGGACTTGTGTGACCTGCAAGATTTTAGTGAAGAAACTTGCTGTGGAGTCGGAAAGCTGCAAGTTGAGGTGTGTGTGGTATGAGGGTTAAAAATCTGTGAGAACAGAATGAATGGCTTTTCAAGAATGTTGTCCATAGACAGGAGAGAGGTGGGAGGTGTTCTTGGAGTGGCCATATGTGGTTTTATGTAGCATGGGGAAGACTCAGCAGAAAGGAAAAAGAAAGAAGGTAAATTGACAGCATGAAGAAGAGCACCCAGGAGAGGCTACATGTGATGAAGAAACCACAGTGCAGACTGTGAGGACCCCAGAAAGGCTCCTCCCCAAAACCTGACCAGTGGCCGGTGCTGGCAGCTCCCAGGCTGGGACATCCCTCTGTCTCTCTGTCCCTCTGCCCCCTCTGTCACTTCTTTACACACCTGTAAATCCTGCCCTGCTCTCCAAGGCCCTCTGTAGCCCATTTCTCCCCAAAATGGGTATTTAGAATAACCTTCTGCTGGCCCCTCTGCCTTAGGAATCATTTTTAATAATGGACCTACCTGGAAGGACATCCGGCGGTTTTCCCTGACCACCCTCCGGAACTATGGGATGGGGAAACAGGGCAATGAGAGCCGGATCCAGAGGGAGGCCCACTTCCTGCTGGAAGCACTCAGGAAGACCCAAGGTGTGTATCTGCTGCCTAGCAGGGCCCAGTCCTCTTGCAGACCAGCGGTGTGGGGAACCCTGGCTGGGACTCCTAGACTGCATCTGAACCACAGGGACCTACGGACAAGGAGAGGGTCTCGTGAGTCCCCAGATACTGCATTTTACAACTGTAGTTTCCAGCTACATAGTTCAGGGAGCAAGGGTGGCCATTAAACAGGTGACTTGTATCCTAAATACTGTTGAAAAGCAAAGGAAACTCAAACAGGTTCAGACATTCACTATCTTTCGTAAACTGGCAGTTTTCAGGGCACCTTCTCACAGGCCTTGGTGAACCTCAGCGGGTGACTGAGCAGGTGGAGGAGTCTCCTCACCCCCGTCTTCTGATTGCCCTGACTGCCTGTTTTGTAGGCCAGCCTTTCGACCCCACCTTCCTCATCGGCTGCGCGCCCTGCAACGTCATAGCCGACATCCTCTTCCGCAAGCATTTTGACTACAATGATGAGAAGTTTCTAAGGCTGATGTATTTGTTTAATGAGAACTTCCACCTACTCAGCACTCCCTGGCTCCAGGTGAAGCCACTTTCCTCTTACATCAGTCATCAACTGTAGAGTTTACGTTAGAAAAAGAAGGAAAATTCAGGTTATATGTGATAGACAGGACTGCAAAAGCCAAACAACATAGCTTCGAGGGGTGTTTGATTAGACAGCCCAAATATTCCTCCCAGAGACATCTCTGGGGCCCCATGCACCCCCTTTCCTAACGTCAGGATGTGTATCGACCTGTGTGTGCACATTTGCCATGCAGAGTTTGCACTGCTGAGGAGAATGGTGCCCAAGAAGGACACTGTTGACCCAAAATATTCCAAATAAACAATGATTACAGCCACAAATTCAGGTTTGGAGAAAGTTGTTGGTCCAACACACACAATTATGTTGCATCCAGAAAAAAGTAGTAAAATATTTTTTTCCCTCTCTAGCTTTACAATAATTTTCCCAGCTTTCTACACTACTTGCCTGGAAGCCACAGAAAAGTCATAAAAAATGTGGCTGAAGTAAAAGAGTATGTGTCTGAAAGGGTGAAGGAGCACCATCAATCTCTGGACCCCAACTGTCCTCGGGACCTCACCGACTGCCTGCTCGTGGAAATGGAGAAGGTAGGCTCGGCCCTCCCATGATGTGGGCTCTCCGGGGTGGGCAGAGAATGCACAATTTCAAATTTACAGTGTGACCTGCACTCGCTGGTGTCCAGACCTCCCACCGCAGCACGCTCTGAGTTTCATACACACACTCTTGGGTTCAGCATGACCACTGGACGCAAGTCAGCCTGCCTGGCTGCCAAGCTGGCCTGGGGCTTTGGGGTCACATGGGCGGGACGCTTAGCTCTCTCCAGGCCCTGCTGCTCAACCCTTTCTAGTCTGCAGACTTTGAGAATTGCATTTTGTCTGAGGAGAAGCCCTCAGCCTTCCTTGTGGGCATGTACTCCCCAACTGTGCGCAGCTGCAGGACTTCCAGGCCTCCCCAGCTTCATCCACCTGCAGGTGCTCAGGATCCTGATCCCCTGCCCCCTTCCCAGCTTGGTGAAACTTCTTGTATCCTTGTCTTGTCCTTTCCTATGGCTTGTGGCTCAAGAACAAATGTGGAGCCCACACTGATTTCCCAGGACTGTCTGAGCGTCTTCTCCACCAGTTTGGCCCCTTGTGGCAGCAGACACTAGCCCTGTAGCAGGAGGGGTTAGCAGGAGCCGTTTAGCTCCTGCCTGAGCTATGACCAAGGTCAGGGGTATCTCACCTCTCCCAGGATGGCCCTCATGCTGTGGAGGGAGACAGAGCCCTGGCCTGCCCTCAGCAGATTTCTGGGAGCCTCAGTTTCCCTGGCTGTGAGGTGGAGATGACTCTGTCTGTCACAGCTCCAAGTCACAGTTCCACTGGGAGAGCCTCTTGGACACTGTCTCCTGTGTCCCTGTGGAGCTGGGAGGTGGCTGGTTCTGTGCTGAAAGGAGACAAGCAGCTCCTTCTCCTCCGGTCTGTCTCCGGCATCACAGGAAAAGCACAGCACAGAGCGCTTGTACACAATGGACGGTATCACCGTGACTGTGGCCGACCTGTTCTTTGCGGGGACAGAGACCACCAGCACAACTCTGAGATATGGGCTCCTGATTCTCATGAAATACCCTGAGATCGAAGGTAGGCAAGTGACTGAAGGGACACCGTGCATGCGGCTGCATCTCCCTGGATGGCCAGCCTTGCACATTTTAGGCTGCAGCTTTCTGTTTGAAGCTGCTTGTTAACCCTCATGGTGATGTGGTGAGATGGCTGGATGCACTGCTGTGAGGGGAGGTGTTATGGTCTGTGCTGGACACCTGGTACTCTTGCACACTGGTTGGTCCATACCCCACTAAGACGCCCCTGCTTGCAGAAAAGAACATCCCAACACCAGAGCGGAGACAGGTGGCAGGGTCTGCATTCTGCTCCATAAATAACCTCTTTATGACAGAGAAGATAATGTCCCAGTTCCCCCCAAGTAAGACCTGGTCTTTTAGGCAGAGCAGGTGGGGAGGTTGGAGCTGGAGGGGAGGGTCCTTGCTGGGGCGTCTTCCTCAAATGCGGACATGAGGAGGGAAGTCCAGGAAGAAGCAGCTACAGCTGCCCTGGACCCTCGTCGTTCCTTCCACAGGGCTCCTCCCAGTGGCACCTGGGGCAGTTGGGACTCTGTGCCTGGAGGAGGTGTGGAAGGTCTGGGTCTAGGTGGGCAGAGGGTCGTGCCCTGAGAAACACCCATCTGGGCCAAGTAGAGGTGATGTGAGGGCACCTGCATGCAAACAGGCCGGTCAGGGCTGGGTCCAAGTAAAGGGGAGGAAAGGGAGCTGCAGCCTGGCTGGAGAGTGCCAGGGGGCCCAGAGCCCCTGCCTCTCGCTGGGCTGGAAACAGGGCTGGGCAGCCTCTGCCCGAGGCAGTTCACAGCCTGAGTGGTGTGTGCCGCCCTCCTCATGAAGCTGCTGCTAATGGTCACTTGTGGTCTTAAGGCTCATCAGTTCCTGAAAGTAGGTATTATAGGCTATGAAGTTATTTCCCCCAAGAAAGTCGACATGTGATGGATCCAGGGTCAGACCCTGGGCTTTTCTTGTTCTTTCCTTCTTCTTCTTCTTCTTCTTTTTTTTTTTTTTGAGGGGACAGGGTCTCACTCTGTTGCCCAGGCTGGAGTGCAGTGATGCAATCATGGCTCACTGTAGCTTCTACCTATTGGGCTCAAGCAATCCTCCCACCTCAGCCTCCCAAGTAACTGGGCCACAGGTGCGCACCACCACACCCAGCTGATTAAAAATTTAAAAAAATTATTTTGGCTGGGGACGGTGGCTCATGCCTGTAATCCTGGCACTTTGGGAGGCTGAGGCAGGCGATCACGAGGTCAGGAGTTCGAGACCTTCCTGGCCAACATGATGAAACCCTGTCTCTCCTAAAATACAAAAAAGTAGCCGGGTGTGGTGGCATGCACCTGTAGTCACAGCTACTCAGGAGGCTGAGGCAGGAGAATCGCTTGAACCTCAGAGGCACAGGGTGCAGTGATCCGAGATTGCACCCCACTGCACTCTAGCCTGACAACAGAGCAAGAATCAGTCTAAAAAAAAAATTGTAGAGACAAGTTGTTACTATGTTTTGTAGGCTGGTCTTGAACTCCTGAGCCCAAGTCATCCTCCTGCCTTGGCCTCCCAAAGTGCTGGGGTTACAGGTGTGGCCACCTTGCCCCATCCCTGGCCTTTGCTTTCTCAATCACATGGAAACGTGAAGGGTGAAGGAGCCAAAAGTTTAGGGAAGGAATCATTGTATGGATCTGCAGTGATTATAAGAGAACTTTCGACTACTCTGCACTAGGGGAACCATGGAATCAAAAAATGTTTTAAATTATTATTTATGAGGAGGTTCCAATATAGACAAAAGGAAAATAAATATGATTGACATGTATATATCCATTGCCGAATTGAACGTTTATTAACATTTTGCGATACTTACATCAGAGCTCTTAAAAAGAAAATGTGTTACAGAGCCAGCCAAAGTCTACCTCCTCACATCTCCCCACCTCTCTCACCAGAAATGGCTTCAGAATTGCTGTGTGGCTTTGCACTTTTAACAGTTGTTAATTATCAGCACAATATTCATATTATTGCTGTATGTGTTTAATATTTTACCTGGGTACTGTACATAACATTTTGCAGCTTGGTTTTTCACTCAACATATGATGATGTTCCATGGGAAACTCCAAACATGGGAAGGCTAGGCAACTTGCTCAAGGCAGCTGTTACCTCTGTCAGAAAGACAGAGACTTTCAGACTTCAAGAAGTAGACCCTGCATGTCTGATTCTGTTCTGTAAACCCCCTTCATACTCAGAAGCATGCAATAAACAAGCCTGGGGTAATTATCAATGCAAAGGTTACCCTCCCAGAAGAAATTTCCAAAACACTTTCATTATTCTCTGCTCTTGACATGAAGAGAACTGAATAAGCCATAATCAACTGAGATAATGGATACCAAAACATCCTGTAAATAACCTCATAGAGCTTAGCTCTCACTAAGTTTTTGGAGCATTTTCCAGTAATTCAAAGGACCTGGGGAACCTTAAGCACTGCTTAGGATGCTCCATAAACATCTTCTGCATGGGTAGGGGAGTGGATGGATGGCTGGATGGGTGGGTGGATGGATGGACGGATGGATGGATGGATGGATGGATGGATGGATGGATGGATGGATGGGTGGATGGATGGATGGGTCAATGGATGTGTGGATGGATGGAAGGGTGGGTGGATGGGTGGATGGTTGGATGTATAGATGGGTGGATGGGTGGATGCTTGGATGGATGCGTGGGTGGGTGGATGGAGGGATGGCTGGATGGATGGGTGGGTGGGTGGGTGGGTGGGGGATGGATGGGTGGATGGGTGGTTGGGTGGATGGATGGATGGGAGGGTGGATAAATGGGTGGATGGATGCGTGGGTGGGTGGATGGAGAGGGATGGCTGGATGGATGGGTGGGTGGGTGGATGGATGGGTGGATGGTTGGATGGATGGGTGGGTGGGTGGATGGGTGGGTGGATGGATGGGTGGGTGGGTGGATGGTTGGATGGATGGGTGGGTGGGTGGATGGGAGGGTGGATGGATGGGTGGTTGGATGGATGGGTGAGTGGGTGGATGGGAGGGTGGATGGCTGGCTGGCTAGGTGGGTGGGTGGATGGATGGATGGAGGATGGATGGATGGATGGAGGGGTGTATAGATGGAGGGGTGGATGGATGTGTAGGTGGGCAGATGGATAAAAGCGTGATTGAATAGATGGGTGGATGATGGGTGGATGCCCAACTGGCCAGGAACCAATCCCTGAAATTCGTCCCATTTATATCTTGGCAGAGAAGCTCCATGAAGAAATTGACAGGGTGATTGGGCCAAGCCGAATCCCTGCCATCAAGGATAGGCAAGAGATGCCCTACATGGATGCTGTGGTGCATGAGATTCAGCGGTTCATCACCCTCGTGCCCTCCAACCTGCCCCATGAAGCAACCCGAGACACTATTTTCAGAGGATACCTCATCCCCAAGGTTGAGCGTTAGCCTGCAGCACACAGCATGAACACCATCCTATCAGCTAATCGCCTTCCTGCCAGGGAGCAGGATGGGGGCCCCAAGACCCTTCCCTTTGGCAGGGGTCACTGAGTGGAAGGGCTGGCCCCACTCCCACCCTGTGGGATACTGCATCTCCAGGAGTGCTCACATTGGCCTGGTGACCAGAGAGGTGGAGGAAATCTGGAAAAGAGCCTCAGCAGATAGTGCCTGGGACTGTAGTGAATTCTAATGCCAGGAACAAACTATCACAACCAGCCCTGGGGTTAATCCTGTGAGATTAGGGCTTTCATCTTCATTTAGACCTGACCCCTGACTGCTTTCTATCTAATCCTTCACTAAGCAACTCCTTCAACTGGAAATATACTATCCTATATAGCAAAATATTCAAAACAACATTCTTCACTGGGGGTTTCCAGATGAAAGCCCACATTTTGTTAACATGACTCACTGAGACAGTCTTTGTTTCTCCTAGGGCACAGTCGTAGTGCCAACTCTGGACTCTGTTTTGTATGACAACCAAGAATTTCCTGATCCAGAAAAGTTTAAGCCAGAACACTTCCTGAATGAAAATGGAAAGTTCAAGTACAGTGACTATTTCAAGCCATTTTCCACAGGTGAGAAAGATCAGAGGCAGTACCTTCCCTTGAGGAGCAGCCCACACTCCTCATCTCCACTCCACATGTGCTCTGCCCTGGTCCCAGGCACCCACTGACACTCCAGACCTCACTGTGTGCCCTGTTTCTATTGACAACATGACCCAAATGTGCTCTTCCCTGTTCAGAGAAGTTACATAACATCTTTTAGCAGCAATCCTGGGAATGAAGTGTTGTAGGTGGATTTTTTTTTCCCCGAGACTAGACATTTTACATCATTCATTGCTAAATTTTGTTTCTATTTTAACAAGACTTAGTGAAAAGCTCTCAAAGCCATATTACCCAATTCTCCCTAATTTTAAACCAGAGCTACTAAACAAAACCTAACCTTTGGTTACGTAGAATCATCACAGGAAGCATCAAAGCCTTCCTGGGATGTGACTCAGTGATTTTCTTTGAGGCACTTGTCCTCCTTCCCAGGGCCTCATCTTAGGGATTGTTGTGGGAAGATCATACAACCAACTCCATACTTTTCACACCCAGTGCTGGAGCCCCAGCTTCTAACAGGGCACTATTTCCCTCCTGTAGGCATCACTGATGAGCACTGGGGGTGCCTTCTTTACTGGGCAGACACGGTCTTCCCAACTTAACACCAGTTTTTTGCAGCTGAGCTCTGGATAATTGAGATTGTATGAAGGCTGGTCCCCGAATTAGTCAGTGTCGCTGGTATCCTTCCACTCAAGTACATTTTGTGCTTCTTTTAATAGGCAGAGAGGGGTGAGTCCTGCCTTGTGATGGCCGTTTGCCCACAGCCTCCTCCTCCCCGCTTCCCCTAGTCTCACTGTTGACAGTGTCGTGTCTCTGAAACTCCCTCAGTGTCTCATCAATACCATTGTTACTTCTAGGAAAACGAGTGTGTGCTGGAGAAGGCCTGGCTCGCATGGAGTTGTTTCTTTTGTTGTGTGCCATTTTGCAGCATTTTAATTTGAAGCCTCTCGTTGACCCAAAGGATATCGACCTCAGCCCTGTACATGTTGGGTTTGGCTGTATCCCACCACGTTACAAACTCTGTGTCATTCCCCGCTCATGAGTGTGTGGAGGACACCCTGAACCCCCCGCTTTCAAACAAGTTTTCGAATTGTTTGAGGTCAGGATTTCTCAAACTGATTCCTTTCTTTGCATATGAGTATTTGAAAATAAACATTTTCCCAGAATATAAATAAATCATCACATGATTATTTTAACTATATGTTAAGTCATGGAATATCTTAATTGTTCGAGTGATTCTCACAGAGAGGTTTTTTTTTTTTTTTTTGAGAGTTTTGCTCTTGTTGACCAGGATGGAGTGCAGTGGCATGATCTTGGCTCACTGCAACCTCTGTGTCCTGGGTTCAAGTGATTCTCCTGCCTCAGCCTCCCGAATAGCTGGGATTATAGGCACCCACCACCATGCGAGCTAATTTTTTGTATTTTTAGTAGAGACAGGGTTTCACCATGTTGGTCAGGCTGGTCTTGAACCCCTGACCTCAGGTGATCCACCTACCTCGGCCTCCCAAAGTGCTGGGATTACAGGCATGAGCCACTGCGCCCAGCCAGAGAGAGGTTTTAAATATATATGTTTACTTTAATATTAAGTTATAACATAATTTTCATGTTATTGAAAAGCTCTTCCATCTAGGATCACACCACTTCAGTGTCAGAATCATATTGAGGTGGGGAATTTGTATTAGTCAGTTTTCTCTAAAGGGACAGAAACAGTAGGATAGATGTATATACGAAAGGGAGTTTATTAGGAGAATTGACTCACATGATCATAAGGTGAAGTCCCACAATAGGCCGTCTGCAAGCTGAGGAGCAGGGAAGCCAGTCTGAGTCCCAAAACCCTAACAGTAATCCTTTCCTAATGTCAGGATGCGTATCGACCTGTGTGTGCACATTTGCTGTGCAGAGTGTGCACTGCTGAGGAGAATGGTGCCCAAGAAGGACACTGTTGACCCAGAATATTCCAAATAAACAATGAGTACAGCCACAAATTCAGGTTTGGAGAAAGTTGTTGGGCAACTCACTTTATGGGACAAGTTAATAAATAAGATTTTGCAAACCCAATTGCACTATCATCCTCACTATTCTGGAAAGGTTGAATGGACTAATGGTATCTTGAAGCTAAAATTAGTTAAACCAATAGAATCAAGTGTTTTATCTTGGTCAAAAGTTTTTACCACTAGCCTTAATGGTAATTAGATTAACCCCTGTGGGAAAACACAAACTAACCCCTTATGAAATAATTACTGGAATATCTATTCCTTTGATAATACGATGTTGTGTATTCCCTGTACTTGTTAGCTCTGATGTGACTCGACAATGCAAGGCCTTGATGCATTTTGCAAATGTACATTTCCACCAGTTGAAGTAGGCTTTCTATGAACCACCAATTGAGAATGTTCAGATCTTCCATCACCTAGAACCTAAAGATTGGGTCTTTTGGAGATGACACGAGAGAAAAACTGCCCTTGAGTCTCACTGAAAAAAACCATACCAGGGTCTTCTTACTACTCAACACTGCAGCAAAGCTTCAGGGTCTTGCGTCTTGGGTTCATGTCTCTGAACTAAAGAGAGCTCCCTTGGATTCTTGGACTTGTCAACCCATAGGTGACTTAAAATTGAGAATATCCAAGGGAAATCTTTTTTAGAAACAGATGGCATCGCAAAGTTGACAGCTTTCCCAAAACGGTGCACGGAGACTTCATTTGACTCTTTTTCATTGACTAAGATTTGTTTTTGTTTTGCATTAATGTAAAGATGTTCAAACTTCCTCTTTTGTTAGGAACTTTCACTACTCAAACCAAACATCCTCTAAGGTCTACTGTGCAGAGTATAGCCACTCTCACTAACTGAAGCAATTGCTGACTATGTCATCTAGTTATATGGGAAGAATCAAAAGTAATATTAGAACCTCATCCCATACACATTTGGGTGAGCAATTCAGGAAGCTGACTGTATCAAAACGTTTGGTATCCTTCCCTTGGCAGATTGGTTGATTTTTTTTCAATGTATAAATATTATCATTCTGTGTTTGTTTCTTGATTGTGAAAACATTTGGAGAGAACTGATTATTATAATCAGAGCTAGGAAGATTATCAAATAATGTTGCTGCTGCTATTTGAAGGGGTGGCCTGCCTCTCCACACTTGTGGGCGTTTCTCGTTGGGTGGAACGAGAGACTTAAGAAAAGAAAGAGACACAGAGATAAAGTATAGAGAAAGAAAAGTAGGCCCAGGGAACCAGCGCTCAGCATAAGGAGGACCCACGCCAGCACCAGTCTCTGAGTTCCCTTAGTATTTATTGATCATTATCAGGCATTTCTCAGAGAGGGGGATGCAGCAGGACAATAGGGTAATAGTGGAGAAAAGGTTAGCAGGAAAACATGTGAACAAATGTCTCTGCATCATAAACAAGGTAAAGAAAAAAGTGCTGTGCTTTTGATGTGCATATACATAAACATCTCAATGCCTTAAAGAGCAGTATTGCTGCCAGCATGTCCCACCTTCAGCCCTAAGGCAGTTGTCCCCTGTCTCCGTAGATGGAATATACAATCGGGCTTTACACCGAGACATTCCATTGCCCAGGGACGAGCAGGAGACAGATGCCTTCCTCTTATCTCAACTGCAAAGAGGCCTTCCTTCATCTCTTAATAATCCTCCTCAGCACAGACCCTTTATGGGTATTGGGCTGGGGGACGGTCAGGTCTTTCCCTTCCCATGAGGCCATATTTCAGACTATCACATGGGGAGAAACCTTGGATAATACCTGGCTTTCCTAGGCAGAGGTCCCTGCGGCCTTCTGCAGTCTATTGTGTCTCTGGGTACTTGAGATTAGGGAGTGGTGATGACAAGCATGCTGCCTTCAAGCATTTGTTTAACAAAGCACGTCCTACACAGCCCTTAATCCATTTAACCCTGAGGTGACACAGCACATGTTTCAGGGAGCACAGGCTTGGGGGTAGGGTTACAGATTAACAGCATCTCAAGGCAGAAGAATTTTTCTTAGTACAGAACAAAATGGAGTCTCTTATGTCTACTTCTTTCTACATAGACACAGTAACAGTCTGATCTCTCTTTCTTTTCCCCACACTATTGTATTTTACTTTTTATTTTTAAAATATTTTCATCTCCATAGGTTCTTGGGGAACAGGTGGTAGGTATTTGGCTACATAAGTAAGTTCTTTAGAGGTGATTTAAAAAAAAAACTTGCTCATGCATCTTTATAGCAGCACATTCACAATTGCAAAAATGTGGAACCAACCCAAATGCCCACGATTCAAGGAGTGGATAAAGAAACTGTAGTATATACATACGATAGACTACTACTCAGCCATAAAAAATAATGAGTTAATGGCATTCACAGCAACCTGGATGGTATTGGAGACTATTATTCTAAGTGAAGTAACTCAGGAATGGAAAATCAAACATCGTATGTTCTCACTCATGAGTAGGAGCTAAGCTATGAGAATGCAAAGGCATAAGAATAGACTTTGGGGACACACAACGGACTTTGGGAACTCACGGGAAAGGGTGGGAATTGGGTGAGGGATAAAAGACTGTAAATTGAGTTCAGTGTATACTTCTCAGGAGATGCGTGTGCCAAAAATTTCACAAATCACCACTAAAGATTGGTTGATATTTATGATCAACTAGTTTGACATTGGGAAGAAGCTACAGAACCAAAGGGATAGCCTATAATTACTACTGGTTTTCTTTCTCTCCCTCTTTCTTTCTTTCTTTCTTTCTTTCTTTTTCTTTCTTTTTCTTTCCCTTTCTTTCTTTCTTTTTCTTTCCCTTTCTTTCTTTCCTTCTTTCTTTCTTTCTCCTTTCTTTCTTTCTTTCTTTCTTTCTTTCTTTCTTTCTTTCTTTCTTTCTTTCTTTCTTTCTTTCTCTCTCTCTCTCTTTCTTTCTTTCTTTCTCTTTTTTTGAGACGGAGTCTTGTTCTTTCACCAAGCTGGAGTGCAGTGGCTAGATCTCTGCTCACTGCAACCTCCGCTTCCCAGATTCAAGCGATTCTCTTGCTTCAGCCTCCCGAGCAGCTGGGACTACAGGCAAACACCACCACACCCAGCTAATTTTTGTATTTTTAGTAGAGACAGGGTTTCACCATGTTGGCCAGGATGGTCTCGATCTCTTGACCTCGTGATCCGCCCACCTCAGCCTCCCAAAGTGTTGGGATTACAGGCATGAGCCACCGCGCCCGGACTTCTACTGGTTTTCTTAAAGTATTCATTTGCTCTTAATGAAACTGCAAAAGGTTTTTTATTTTTAGTTCTGCAATCTGTGTCTTTTTGAAATATCTCAGATTTATATCCCAGGAATTCAACCTTTGTGATACCTCACTGAATTCCAATTTGCAGGCCATACATATTGCTTTCTGTTCTTTATCCCTTTGAAAAGGTATGTTTTTTCCCTCGACTATGATGATAACTGTCTCCTTCCATCTTTTTGGTCAACTCCTGTAACTTTTTCTCTGGTTATAATTCTGCTGTTACGGCCTGACACTAAAACGTTTATTTTCAAGGTCTAGAAAAAGCAATGTTTTCCTCCAGTATCACTTGATTCTGTACCCTTGGCTTTTCTTGGTATGTCTGAATTGTTCAATGTAATCGGGAAACTTACCATGCTGTTATTAAGAGCTATGTATTCCCTGATCAAGGTACTTGTTTTCTTGTTTACATTCCTCTATAATATGGTGTACACTCATAACACTGGACACACTCTTCCTGTGTCTGGTTAAAGCACCCTTTTCATCAGGTTTGACTTCCAGGTTATCTAAATGGGCCTTTAGCATTCATATTTCTAGCAGGAACCTTAAAACGTTCAATCTCTACTTACCTATTACCCAGTTCCAAAGCCATTTCCACATGTTTAGATACTATCACAGCAGTACCACATTCCTGGTAACACAACTTGACTTAGTCTACTTGAGATGCTATAACAAACTATCGTAGGCTGGATGGCTTTAACAACAGAAATATACTTCTCATAGTTCCGGAATCTGAAAAGTCCAAGATCAGGAGCTGGCTGATTTGGTTCCTGGTGAGGGCTCTCTTCCTCGTTTGCAGATGGTTGCATTCCTATCATGTCCTCAGATTGCACTTCCTTGGTTCATGCATGTGGGTAAGGTGGGGAGAGGCGGGAGAGGGGAGATTTTCCTGCTCTTATAAGGCAACTGATAAGGGTCCCACCCTTGTGACTTAATCTAAGCCTAATCACCTTCCAAAGACCATACCTCCAAATATGACCACACCGGGGGTTAGGATGTCAACATATGCATTTAAGGAGGGACATAAATATTCAGTCCTTAACACAAAGGGGGTGGTTGTGGTGGCCACGGTCAAATACTCAGGACAGGAATTCATGGTGGAAAGCTGCAGTAGGGAAATAGGAGAGGCACTGGGAAGCGGGCTGTCCTCTCCTCAAGGACAATTTCCTCCTTGTGAAAGCAATAATCTTCATTAAATGTTAAAAAAGGGATGGGTAGCAGTAACCTCTACCAGGTTTCCTCTTAGGTCTGGGAGTGTGGGGTGTAGGTTGTGGCAGAGAGCCAAGCCAGGATCATGACACAGTTGTGTAATTTGAAGGTTTCTTACTTAGTCTGTTTAGTGTTGCTATAAAGGAACACCTGAGGCTGGGTAATTTATAAAGAGAAAAAAGTTTATTTGGCTCGTGGTTCTTTAGGCTGTACAAGATGCATGGCACTAGCATCTCCTTCTCATGAGGGCTTCAGGCTGCTTCCACATATAGTGGAAGATAAAGGGGGAGCTGCTGTGTGCAGAGATCACATGGCAAGAGAGGAAGCAACAGAAGGGGAGGGAGGTGCCAGGTTTTGTTTTCTTTTAACAAGCAGTTCTCATGAGAACTAATGAGTGAGAACTCACCCACCCCAAGGGAGGACATTAATCTATTCATAAGGGATCTGTCCCTATGGTCCAAACACCTCCCATTAAGTTCCATCTCCAACACTGGCAATGAAATTTCAACAGGAGATTTGAAGAGGTCAAACAAACCAAACTACAACAGAAGGGAATATTGGGCCTGGGAGTCTGACTGGCAAATATCTTTTAAGTCAAGGAGCTGTGTGGGTGCACAGCTTGCAAAGGCAACAATGACATCTGCAATACCGTCATAATGAACCGAGGTGCAGTAACCCAACTGGCAAAGTGAGAGCCCCAATTAAGGGTGGGCAAGCAAACAGTTTTCCACATTCCAAGGTTTTGCCCCCATATGGGTGATGTTCTATTGCAAATAGGTTTTAAATCATATGGCCTGATTTGGGCGTGTGTTGTTAATAGGCTGTGAGGTTGTTTGTCAATTAAAACATTGGCCTGTGGGCAGGCCCTGTGGCTCAGTTGTTGGTTTGTTTGGTCACACACAAGCCAGGAAAATCTCTAGGTTGTAAGGCTTATAGTAGCCAAAATTGATGGCTTGTGGTCCTTAGCATTCATGGTGTTGGTTTAAACAATGGCTTACTTGGAAGGTTTTAGCCTCTGGCTTGCAAACCAATGAAAGCACCCAGACCAATATAGTAAGGAGATCAATAGTACACAGAACAGTGTGCAGCTGTGTTTGACTGGCTTTTGTTGTTTATTATTGAATTTCCTCCAGAATGTACTACTGCCAAGAAGGGGTTGCCTGGTTTTTTCATTATTGTATATGATGTTGATTTTATTATCTCCAAATTTTTATTTACTAAGTGGAGTTTTCTACCTCCCTTTTTGATAGTCCATACTGATTGTGGGAATGGCCCTGTAGTACTAATTTGAAACTTCTTGAAGGGAATCAGAGGGAGATCCTGGATTATTTATCTTCTTATTACTGAAATATTCAGAAAGTGGGGGAGGGGCCAAGATGGCCAATTAGAAGCAGCTCTAGCCTGTGGCTCCCACCTAGAAGAACAGAAACGGTGAGTGAATCCTGCATCTTCACTTGAGGTATCCAGGTTCTCACTGGGACTGACCTGGCGGTTGGCGTGATCCACGGAGACTGAGGAAAAGCAGGGCAGAGTGACGGCCCACCCAGAGGCTGCACAGGGTAAGGGAAACTCCCACCCACAGCCAAGGGAGGTGGTGAGTGATTGTGCTACTGCATCAGGGAAACCACGTTTTTTCCATGGATCTGTGCAACCCACAGATCAGGAGATCCCCTCATGAGCCCATGTCACCAGGGTGGATCCCAAGCACAGAACTGTGAAGGCTCTTGGTGGCTGCTTGGGTTGCAGCCAGCAGCAGCACACTGGAGACTGCCTAAGATGACTGAGTTTCCAGGGGGAGGAGTGGCTGCCATCACTGTGGCTCCATGTGGCCGTTTTACCCTGCCTGTGCCAGGGAGACTGGATGGTTTGGACTGGGAGGAATTCCCCACAGTGCAGCACAGAGGCTGTGGCAGACTGTGGCCACACTGCTTCTTTAGATGGGACCCAGTTCCATCTCTCCTCACTGTATGAGGCCTCTCTGCAGGAATTTCAGAAACTCCAGCCAGATGTTTGCAGACAGAACTCTGATCTCCCTGGGATGGAGCCCCTGTGGGAAACGGCAGCCATGGTCTCCAGTTCAGCAGACTTAGTCTCTCCTGCCTGCTGGCTCTGAAGAGTCCAGGCAGTCCGGATGAGGGGGATTCCAACCAGTGCAGTGCACCCACTCTGTCAAGGAGTAGCCAGAGTGCTTCGTTAAGCCAGTCCCTGATCCCGTGCTGCCTGACTGGGTGAGATCTCACAACAAGGTTTGCCAGACACCTCATACAGGAGAGTTCTAGCCGGCATCAGGTTTTTGCCCTTCTGGGATGGAGCTTTCAGAGGAAGGAGCAGGCAGCCATCTTTGCTGTTCTGCAGCCTCCACTGGTGATAGCTCCAGGTGCAGGAGGGACCCCAGCAAATAGGGTCTGGAGTGGACCCCCAGCAAACTGCAGCAACCCTGTGGAAGAGGGGCCTGACTGTTAAACAAACAGAAAGCAACAACAACAACATCAACAAACAGGACCCCACAAAAACCCAATCCAAAGGTCAATAACATCAAAGATTGAAGGTAGGTAAACCCAAGAAAATGAGAAAGAAATCAATGCAAAAAGGTTGGAAATTCAAAAAGCCAGAGTGTCTCTTCTCCTCCAAATGATCACAGCACCTCTCCAGCAAGGGCACAGAACTGGGATGAGGCTGAGATAGATAAATTGACAGAATTAGGCTTCAGAAGATAGGTAATAACAAACTTTGCTGAGCTAAAGGAGTATGTTCTAATCCAATGCAAAATTCTCTCAGTGAGAATTAGAAGAGACTGGGGGCCAATATTCAACATTCTTAAAGAAAAGAATTTCCAACCCAGAATTTCATATCTGGTCAAACTAAGTTTTATAAGTGAAGGAGAAATAAAATCCTTTTTAGACAAGCAGATGCTGAGGGAATTCATCATCACCAGGCCTGCCTTGCAAGAGCTCCTGAAGGAAGCACTGAATATGGAAAGGAAAAACTGTTACCAGTCACTACAAAAACACACTTAAGTACACAGACTAATGACACTATGAAGCAACTACATTAACAAGTCTGCAAAATAACCAGCCAGCATCATGACAGGAACAAATTCACACATATCAATATTAACCTTAAACGTAAATGGGCTAAATGCCCCAATTAAAAGACCCAGAATGCTAAGCTGGATAAAGCGTCAAGACCTATTGGTGTGCTGTATTCAAGAGACCCATCTCATATGCAAAGACATACATAGGCTCAAAATAAAGGGATAGAGGAAAATTTACCAAGCAAATGGAAAGTGAAAGAAAGCAGGGGTTGCCATCATCATTTCTGACAAAACAGACTTTAAATCAACAAATTCAAAAAAGACAAGGAGGGGCATTACATAATGGTAAAGGAATCAATTCAACAGGAAGAGCTAACTATCCTAAATATATATGTACCCAATATAGGAGCACCTAGGTTCATAAAACAAGTTCTTAGAAACCTACAAAGAGACTCAGACTCCCACACAATAATAGTGAGAGACTTTAACACCCCACTGTCAATATTAGACAGATAATTGAGACAGAAAATTAACAAAGATATTCAGCTCTAGATCAAGTGGACCTGATAGATATCTACGGAACTCTCCACCTCCAAACAACAGAATATACATTTTTCTCCGCACCATGTGTCACTTATTTTAAAATTGATCACACAATTGGAAGGAAAACACTCTTCAGCAAATGCAAAAGAGCTGAAATCATAACAAACAGTCTGTCAGGCCACAGCGTAAACTAGAAGTCAAGATTAAGAAACTCACTCAAAACCACACAACTACATGGAAATTGAACAACCTGCCTCGCAATGACTCCTGGGTAAATAATGAAATTAAGGCAGAAACCAAGAAGTTCTTTGAAACTAATGAGCACAAAGAGACAATGTACCAGAATCTCAGGGATGCAGCTAAAGCAGTATTAAGAGGAAAATTTATAGCACTAAAATGACCACATCGAAAAGCCAGAAAGATCTCAAATTGACATCCTAACATCACAATTAAAGAACTAGAGAACCAAAAGAAAATGGATAAATTCCTGGACACATACACCCTTCCAAGAGTGAAACAGGAAGAGGCTGAATCCCTTTATAGATCAGTAATGAGCTCTGAAATTGAGGCAGTAATAGCAGACCAAAAAAAAAAAAAAAAAAGCCCAGGACCAGAGAGATTTACAGCTGAATTCTACCAGAGGTACAAAGAGGAGCTGGTACCATTTCTTCTGAAACTATTCCAAACAATTGAAAAGGTGGGGCTCCTCCCTAACTCATTCCATGAGGCCAGCATCATCCTGATACCAAAACCTGGCAGAGATACAACAAAAAATGAAAACTTCAGGCCAATATTCCTGATGAACATTGATGCAAAACTCTTCAATAAAATAATGGCAAACTGAATCCAGCAGTGCATGAAAAAGCTTATCCACCACAATCCAGTTGGCTTCATCCCAGGGATGCAGGGCTGGTTCAATATATGCAAATCAATAAACATAATTCATCACAAAAACAGAACTAAAGACAATAACCACATGATTATCTCAATAGATGCAGAAAAGTCCTTCCATAACATTCAACATCCCTTCATGTTAAAAACTCTCAAAAACCTACATATAAAAGGGACATACCTCAAAATAATAAGAGCCATTTATGACAAACCCACAGCCAATATCATACTGAGTGGGCAAAAGCTGGAAGAATTTCCCTTAAAAACCAGCATAAGACAAGGATGCCCTCTCTCACCACTGCTATTCAATGTAGTATTGGAATTTATGGCCAGGGCAATCAGGCAAGAGAAAAAAATAAAGTGTATTTAAATAGCAAGAGAGAAAGTAAAATTGTCTTTGTTTGCAGGTGACATAATCCTGTATCTCAAAAACCCCATGATCTCAGCCCAAAAGCTTCTTAAACTGATAAGCAACTTCAGTAAAGTCTCAGGATACAAAAATCAATGTGCAAAAATCACACCCATTCCTGTACACCAACAACATACAAGCAGAGAACCAAATCATGAATTAACTCCCATTCACAACTGCTACAAAGAGAATGAAATACCTAGGAATATAGCTAACAAGGAAAATGAAGGACCTCTTCAAGGAGAACTACAAATCAGCTCAAGGAAATCAGAGAGGACACAAAAAAATGGAAAAACATTCCATGCTCATGGATAGGAAGAATCAATATCATGAAAATGGCCATACTGCTTAAAGTAATTTATAGATGTAATGCTATTCCCATCAAACTACCATTGACATTCTCCACAGAATTAGAAAAAACTACTTTAATTTTCATACGGAACCAAAAAAGAGCCCATATAGCCAAGACAATCCTAAGCAAAAAGAACAAAGCTGGCAGCATCAAGCTACCTGACTTCAAACCATACTACAAGGCTGCAGTAACCTGAACAGCATGCTACTGGTACAAAAACAGACACATAGATCAGTGGAACAGAATAGATAACTCAGAAATAAGTCCACACACCTACAACCATCTGATCTTCAAGAAACCTGGCCAAAAAAAAAAAAAAGTAATGGGGAAAGGATTCCCTATTTAACAAATGGTGCTGGTGGCCGGGCACAGTGGCTCACACCTGTAATCCCAGCACTTTGGGAGGCCAAGGTGGGTGTATCACGAGGTCAGGAGATCGAGACCTTCCTGGCCAACATGGTGGAACCCCGTCTCTACTAAAATACAAAAAATTTGTCAGATGTAGTGGCGCGTGCCTGCAGTCCCAGCTAGTCAGAAGGCTGAGGCAGGGGAATCGCTTGAAATTGGGAGGTGGAGGTTGCAGTGAGCTGTGATCACACCACTGCACTCCAGCCTGGTGACAGAGCAAGGCTCTGTCTCAAATAAATAAATAAATAAAATTGTGCTGGGACAACTGGCTAGCCATATGCCAAAAATTGAAAGTGGACCCCTTCCTTACACATTATACAAAATCTAACTCAAGATGGATTAAAGACTTAGATGTAAAACTGAAAACTATAAAAACCCTAGAAAAAATCCTAGGCAATACCATTCAGGACATAGGCACAGGCAAAGGTTTCATGACAAAAATGTCAATAGCAATTACAACAAAAGCAAAAATAGACAAATGGGATCTAATTAAAGAGCTTCTGCACAGCAAAAGAAACTATCATCAGCACAAACAGACAACCTACAGAATGGGAGAAAATTTTTGCAACCTATCCATCTGACAAAGGTTTAATATCCAGAGTCTACGAGGAACTTAAACAAATTTACAAGAAAAAAAACCCATTAAAAAGTGGGTAAAGGACATGAACATACAGTTTTTGAAAGAAGACATTTATGTGGCCAACAAACATATGAAAAAAAGATCAACATAACTGATCATTAGAAAACTGCAAATCAAAACCACAATGAGATACCATCTCATGCCAGTCAGAATGGCGATTATTAAAAAGTCAAGAAACAACAGATGCTGGTGAGGCTGCAGAGAGATAGGAACACTTTTATACTGTTGGTAGGAATGTAAATTAGTCCAACCACTGTGGAAATTCCTCAAAGACCTAGAACCAGAAATACCATTTGACCCAGCAATCCCATTACTGGGTATATACCCAAAGGAATATAAATCATTCTATTATGAAGATACATGCATGTGTATGTTCATTGCAAGACTATTCACAATAGCAAAGACATGGAATCAACCCAGATGACCATCAATGACAGTCTGGATAAAGAAAATGTGGTACATATACACCATGGAATACCATGCAGCCATAAAAAGGAATGAGATCATGTCCTTTGCAGGGACATGGATGGAGCTGGAAGCCATTATCCTCAGCAAACTAATGCAGAAACAGAAAACTGTATATTCTCACTCAGAAATGGGAGCTGAACAATGAGAACACAGACACATGGAAGGGAACAACACACTCTGGGGCCTATGGGGGGGTGACATGGTGGGAGTGAGAGCATCAGGAAAAATAGCTAATGCATGCTGGGCTTAATACTTAGGTGATGGTTTGATAGGTACAGCAAACCACCATGGCACACGTTTACGTGTCACAAACCTGCACACCCTGCACACATACCCTGGAACTTAAAAAAAAAAAAAGAATATCCTTAATACTGGACCTTAATTGAAAATGCTACATATCTTTAGTAAAAAAAATATTTAAAAAAGAGAAATATTCAGGAAGGACTTAGGGATGGTGAAAGTTAAGCTTACGTGGGTCCTATTGCAGATGGTCAGCTACCTGGTCCATGGGACATTCTACCGTTAATGGATCTGGCCTCTAGCCCTTATGGGATGGGGACAGGAACAAAATTTTATAAAGATAGGAGACATTATTAAAGGTCCTCATTTATAAACAGTCTTTATATACGTAGAGATGAAACATATCCCACTTCAAATATAGGAAAGGGTGATGGGAAGGTTTTTCAAGTTGGTATAAGGTGTGAGTCTACAAAAAACCCTTCAATTAAGAGAGTAAGGTTTGTGGCAAGACAGAGACCTATGTAGGGATCCATTACCGAATTGAAATTTGAAAAGGGGTTGTTTTAGGAGACCACTATGCCTCTTTGTTAAATCAGCTATTTTGGGCCTATCAGGGAAATTAAAGTTTTACTGAATGCCTCTTTCAAGAGTCCAGCGTTGTGTATCCTGACAAGTGAAACTGTTACTACAGTGCCTTGGTTATTATCAGTAGTGACTCCAACTCCAGAAGGAATAATGAATGATAAGGATATATCTGTATACACATTTGCTTGCAGACAATGCTTCTGCCATTACTACTACTGGTGGACTTACAGAATGCCTTTTCCACAACCATGGTATTACAACACAGCATTGCTGGGGATCAAGGAACTCTCTTCACAGCAAAGGAAGTACCTCAGTGGGTCCACGCTCATGGAATTAACCTGTCTTACCATGTTCCCCACCACCCTGAAGCAGCTGGTTTGACAGACTAATGGAGTGGCCTTTTGAAGACCCAAAGTACTAGCTAGGTGGCAATACCTTGCAGGGATGGAACAAGATTCTCTAGAAGGCTGCATATGCTCTGAATCAGTGTCCAATATTTAGTAGTTTCTTCTGTAGCCATAATTCACAGGTCCAAAAATCAAGGGGTAGAAATGAGAGTGGTGTCCACATTACTACCTCTAGCGACCCATGAGTAAAAGTTTTGCATCCTGTTCCCATGATTGTGCTCTTAGGTCTTAGTTCTAAAGGAAGAAATTCTTCCACTCAGACACCCTAGTGATTCCACTGAACTGCAAGGCTGCCACTGGCCACTTCGGGCTACTCATGCCTCTGAATCAACCAGCAAAGAGGGAGTTACTCGCTGGGGTGATTGATCCCGACTACCGAGTGGAATTTGGACTACTCTTTCATAAGGAAGAGTATGTCTGGAATACAGATTTCTGCAAAATTTTATTGAAATTATAATGGACTTATACGTCCTTAGGCAGGAAGGACATCTTTACAGTAATGAGTTTCCATTAATGAACACGACCTTTCTCTCCATTTATTCAGATCTTTTAAATTTTCTCTAAAGTTGTTTTGGGGAAATAATATACATCTGTCACTATATTAATTCCTTGGTACATGGTATTTTTATAATACTGCATTTATTTTAAAGTTTATTTTTGCTTTTTGTAGCTGGCTATTAGTTCTAGCAGGTATGCAATGGGCTGAGCTCTTTTGCTGGAATGAGATGTACCTGCATGGCAGTGACCCCTAACTGAGGTGTCAAAAATACATACTAATAAGTGAATCCAAGCTGAGTTTGGGTGTGGTTGGTCCCATCTCATCACCATTGCTATTGGTAGTAGTAAAACTGATGCTTAAATAGTTCCCACCTGGTCTTGGTGAAAACATAGGAGGGGATCTTCTGTTGGGAGCTGGTTAACCGTGAGAATATGTCTACATGATCAGCAGGGTATATAAGAAGCCCAGCTTACACTATACTCCTACACTACGCTCCAAATAGAGTGTAGAGAACCAGAACAGTTCTCCCGTTCTGAGGTATTCTACACACACAGCTGGTTTCTTATCTGAGGAAGAACATCCTGGCAGAATCCTGCAGAGAGAAAAAAATAGAGCTCGTGCCAGCCTCTCCTGACCCTTCACTGAGGCAGCCTTTGGCTGAGATGCTTATCCTTATCTGATGCATACCATTTTGTTACTGGTTTATTGTATCCTTTTCTATCAACCAACCGTAGATTCCTAAGTGATGTGTTTTGTGGGTCCTGTGCCCTAGCATTGAGACATAAAGGTGATTTTAAAATATTGACCTGTATTTAGCAAACTTTTATACTCATTTAGACATTCTGAAATTTATCTGTAGATTGATTCACAAAGCGTATAATCATAAATCTGTCTTAACTATTTCACTGTATAGAAATTCCAGTATAATGAACAGTATTTGAATATTGCAGACATCCTTGAGTTACTCCCAACATGAAATTCTTCAAACATCTCACCAATAAATCTAAGGGAAGCTGACTATTTATTAGTCTTTTTTTTTTCACATGAATAGGTGAACTGTGTCAAAGGCCTTTTATTCATTAACTGAACAATCATTGGTTGATTTCTTAAAAAATAATTGTGGTGAACCAATAAAAGCTAAAGTTCCTTCTAATTGTGGGCTTAACTGAATTACAGTTTTAAAATGTGGTGTCTTCATTGCCACTCAGTTCAATATCTTTTCTAACTTCCACTTGATTTAAAAGTCATGTTTGATAGTGTATTGCCAGTTTGTTTAAGACAGGTATGATTAACTGCATCTGAGAGAACTCGTCTGTCCTGGACTGACTGAAGAATTTCTGCACTTTGCCATGTTCCATTTTTCCATGGAAACAGTGCTCTGCAGTGAGCCTCTCTCTTCAACTCCACCATGTCACTGGTCTACCTGGTCTGGGAGCCTGTCAAGAAAAGGGATCGCTTTGTCATTACTTCAATGCATTCTGACTCAGGAGATGCAGACTTTGACTCCCACCATTGGTCTTGATTGGGTCAACACATTTCAGTGAATTTGAAACATGTATCAGATGCACATGACTTACATCCTAGTTGATTGACTCCCTGCAAGCTGAGGATTTCTATCCTCTTCCTGTCCAAAAGTGCCTGAGTTATACATTTTGTGTTCTTGAGAGCACAAACTACACAGCTAACCAGTGGGGACTACCATATGGAACCGACTGATTTTGAACCCCAGCTCACTGATCCTCATTTTTAATTTTTTTTTTTTAATTTCAGGGAGTCTGTGTAGTCCAGACCTGTAATGAAGGAATTGAAGAAATAATCACAAGGTATGTGTATGTGTGTATGCAGGTGGGTTCCAGACCTCCTGGGCCCACTGTGAGAGCGTCTCGGGCCTGCATCCCTCTGCCTGCGGACCCAGAAGAAGCTGGCAGGTCCCAGAGATGAGCAATCCAGAGACCAGGAGGTTAAGGAAGCATTTATTGAAAACCTGTGATGTACCTCTGGCCCAGACCAAGAGGCAGAGTCAAGCCAAGGCTTCAATCAGTCACAGGAGACTGGGGGTCTTGGGCCCGACCCCTACTCCTCACCAGTAGACTTAGCTGAGACGGGCTGTATCAAAATAGCTCCTTTATTTCCTGAAAGCCCCTTGGGCTAAGGTCGGGGTGGAGTGTGTCCTCCTGGCCTATGAGGACATCAGGCCCTGCTTGGTGTGCAGCTCCAGGTCTTTCTCCTTTTAGGGGCTTGGGACTGGCCTGCAGGAGGTTAGTGTCCAGGGTGGGAATTTACACCCATCCCCATGGCCACATGGTCCCCTCCTGCCCCATCACCACCTTGGGTGGACCCAGTATGGGAAAGGCCCTCCCCATAGACCATCCTCTGAGGAGTCCCAGGACCCCCTCCCTTGTCCTCCCGCCCCTTCCGCTGTCCCTTCAGTAGCTGTCTCTGTTCCCTGACGCCCACTTCTGGGGCTTACCACATCTCCTGGGCCAGCCTCTTCCTCTTGTGTGCTCTGGGCTTGGGCAGGGACTTGCATTCCATGCTTTTCCAGCTCTTCCTTCAGCCTGGACAGGAAGAGGTAGGATGGGGGAAGGAAGAGGAGGAAAGGGTGGAGGAGGGACAAGAGGTTTTCAAGAGTCAGAGAGACAGAAGGTGGAGAGAGGAGATACAACATCGGTCATCTTCCTGGTGGGGGTTGCGGGGACAGGGCCTCCACACGCACCTCTGCCGCTTCTGCTGCTGTTGTTGGCACTTCTGCTGCAGCTGCTGGTGGCGCTGGGCAGCAGCTGCTAGGAGCTCCTCAGCCTTCCTGTGCTCTTCCTGAAACAGCTGCCTGGGGGGCCCAGTAGGGGGTGGTCAGCACCAGCCACTCCCTCCTCCCACCCTCTTCCCCTCCACATCTTACACTGTGGCTGCAGCCTCCTGGCTGCGGAGAAAGAGTCCCTCATCAAGGGTGGAGGGGCCCTCAGCCCCACACAGGGAGCACAGCTGATGCTTCACGTCTTCCAGTGTCGCCTTGACCAGCTTCTCTGCAGCACAAAGGGGCAGGTGAGCACATGAAGGCACATGAGGTCAGATATGGGCCATCCACCTTCCCTGGTCTCACCTTCCATGAGCAGCTGCTCCTTGCTGCTGTCCAGGGCACAAATCTCCCTTGCCAGCCGCTCTGGCATCTGAGGGGCAGAAAAGAGGCCTGTCCACTCCTCTTGGCTTTCCCCCATGCCTCAAAGAAGGCTATCTGGATCTTGTTTCGTACTTACTCACTATGCCTCACTTCCAACAACTCTGCCCCTCTGTGCACACCAGCTACAGTACAGCCTCAGGGCCATGGCACTGGCCATTCCCTCCCTGTGCACTTCTGTCATCCCACATCTCTGCGGTACTGCAGTGGGGATGCTCATGGATTGTTATTTACAACAGATAAACCTGCAAGCACTGTGAGTCTTGGCTGTTTTCTGGAGGATCAGGCACCGGTTTAGCTCTGCAGCTCCTCCCCACTCCCCTCTGTCCTGGTGTGACCTCCTCACTGAGCCCTTACTTCCTAACACTCACTGTCTATTTTCTTGTTCAGTGCCTAGGATCCTCCTGGGGGACAAACACGGGCTGCTTATCCTCGTTGTCTCCTTTGTGCCCGTGATGGTCCCAGACACATCCACAGACAGTGATGGAAGACTTGACCTTGGCCTCATCAGAGATCCCCCTGACCACTGAGCAGCAGGGTCACAAGGAGGTGACAAGGGACTGGATTCAGGCAATGTCGATCTTAGCACCACCAGGGCTTGCTTGGCGACTGGTTGTGGCAGGTGAGAGGAAGAAGTGACCATTTGGGCCTGGTGCTGCTAGGGAAGATGTGGAAGGGGGAGGAGTGGCTTTGAGGGACTCACGTGGAAGTCCCAGAGGTCCTTGTGCTGGCCCATCAGATCTTCCAGCTGTTCCTCGAATGCCAACCTGGGAAGCAACCACAGGCATGAGGGGATATGGGCTGAAATCATCACCTTCACAGCCTGTCCAAGTCTGTGGTTCTTCAGGCACAGATTTTGGGGTGCTTTGCCCATGGTTTCTGCTCCACTGGGAACATCTTCACCACCTTGAACCTCCATGGCTTAGTGTAGCCAGCTTTTCTAACCCCCATCTTTGACATTATATCCCAACTACTGGCCATCTAAACCTCCTGCCTCAGATGCTAAGGTTTACCTCAGCTGTCTCTGTTTGTTCTTCTCTTCTTCAATCTGCAAGTTCAGGGCAGAAATTCTCTCCTTGCACTCCTGCAACATGGTGTGCTTCCTGGGAGAGGTGAGGCAGCCCTCAGCCATGTTCTCTTAAGCCCCAGGAGGGCACTGGGCTGGGGCTTCTGCCTCCCTCTATTGAGGCTATTTTTTCCCTCTACATTAAGGTCCTTCTCTGTAACATGTGGTAAGTAGGGAGTGACATGACCATTTGCCCCCTGGAAGTATTGTTGTCAGGTTAAGAGAGATTAATGTGGATATGGTCAAGTGAGCAAATGCACACACATCTTAGTAACATCTCGTTTTCCCAAACAGCTGAAATCTCAGTGTGCCAGGGCCTGGGGCCTCTGGTAACAAATGAGCTAAATCAGGAGGTGGAGCAATGGATGGACAAATCGATGGGTGGATGAAAAGATAATGGATGAATGGAGAGAGGAGGGGCAAATGGCTGGCTCAATGCCTGAATGAACAGACAGATGAGTGAACAGACATCCAAGGAGTATGACAAAGAGTAAAAGGCAAAAAATAAAAACCAGCTGAAGAAATTTAATTGACAATTTAGCAAATGAATGTCTTGCCATTGAGAGAGTTACCCTTAACACTACTGCCAGCTGTTGGAGCCGAAGGGGAAAGACATTCTTTGGACTCTCCATTGTTTAGAGGGAAACAATGAGAGCTGTGGGTGTCAGATTCATCTTCCTGCCTCTTTCTGCTCTACCAGAATAAAGAGGTAATGCAGTTAGGCTCAGCTGGAAGCTCTTACCTGTGTGCCTCACTTTCCTTTTCCTGGCAATGCAGCCGGAGGATCCTCAGGGTGTCTGTAGGGAGAGCAACAGGGCCCTATGAGAACCTGTCAAGGTATCGGGTTTTGGCAGGGGGAACACAGCCAGATCATGTCAGGTCTGTGGACACCTGATTGAGCTTTAACATTTACTACATGTCTGGTGGAAGCCACAGGAGAGAGGCAAGCTGGGACAGGTTTCAAAAGGCTTCAGCTGCCATAGGGAGAGTGGGCTTCTGTGGGTTGGCAAAGGCACAAGCCTGGAGACAGGGGAGCGGCAAATACCTTGTTTTTTGCTCAAGATCTCCTTCAGGTGTACTTTCTCCCCATGCACTAGAAAACAGTGACACATTTTGGCATCAGGGACTATGCACTGCACCCTCAGGGATGGGGCTTGCTCACGGTCACATGGGAAGCTGGGCACAGCCTTGGCCCCAACCCAAATGTGAACCCCTTGAGGTGAGCCCCTCCCTACCCTCTGGTGCCCACATTCCCTGTAAGCACCAAAGGGCCTTCACATTTACAGAGGGTGGCTGTGAGGGCCCTGGAGGATGCCCATGCTTTTACATGGGGAGGAGAGAAAAAATACCAACACCCATGAAGTGGGATAAGGGCTATAAAGAAACACATCAAATAGGATGGGGCATGTGACCAGATGGAGGCAGGGTGCCATCTTTAAATGGGATGATTGGGGAATGCCAGTCATCCTGTCTGGGGACATTCTAACTTAGAGCTGATGATGTGAGGAAAGAGGAACCTGTATTATCCGAGGAAGCACAGACAGCGTCTGGCAAAAGCCCTGAGGTGGGAATGAGGTTGGAGGGTGTTTCCTGAACACTCCCACAAGCAGAGAGGAGAGGGGGAGATTGGCAGGACATGAGGCTAGAGAGGGTACAGGACCCTTGGCCATGGCAAGGATGCCGATCATCTGGAATACAGGGTTAGGGGAGGCTTAAGACACTGTGGGGACCTCTGGGTGACCCCTGGCTCTCTTACGTGAGTCCAGTTCCTTCTGCAGGGCCTCACAGATGGTCCGGGCCTCTCCTAGGTCTTTATTGGCTTTCTTTTTTGCTTCACCAAAGAGCAGAAAAACATTGTGTGAGTGCAGCCTCTATTCTCTCGCCAACAGTGACATTTCTCATTTGCCTTCAGGTAAATCTATAGTGGCCTAGATTTTATGAGTAGGAAACGAGGCTTCCAGCTCTCCTTGCCAGGCTCTGCTGATAGCAGGGCCAGGATCATGGGCATATAACTATGGCAGTCGCATGCTGAAATGCCCTGTACTTAATTTAAGGCTCTGCTGTTGCTGTTGTGAATAACCAGTAACTTTGGAACAAGGGACCCTGCATTCTCACTTGGCACTGAGCCCCGCAAAGCATGTAGCTGGTCCTAGCTGGCAGCCAAGGCCCCTGAACTCACCTTGCTGGACCTCATTAATCCGGTTAATCAGGACCTCAACTCGGGGCTCTAGGCTTCCCACTGCAGGGAGGAAAGGAGGTTGAGTTGACAGGGCAGGCAGAGTTGGGGCGGTTGCCAGCCTTGTGTCTCTGCTGCTTTCACGCAACACAGATCTATTGAGTACCTCCTGCAAGCAGGTGCTCTGTGGGGCCCTCACGGGGCTCACATTCTGGGTGGGCAAGACTGGGAACAGACACAATAAGATACTGAATGGGGCTGTGGTAACCGTGTTCAAGAGAAATAAAGTAGGGCAAGGGGGGCTAAAGAGCAAAGGAGTGGGAAGTGCTCCTGAGATATGGGAAGGTACCATGAGGGCCCCAAATCAAGTGGTGGGGGGGCAGGCCCTGCAGCAATTTGGGTGGGGTTGGGAGGTAGTCAGTGCAAAGACCCATCATGAGGTGGGAACATGGCTGGCAGGAGCCTAGCGAGCAAAGAGGGAGTAGCGGGTGAGGGGAAGGAAGGGAAGTGAAGGCGGCAACTTCTGGATCTAATGGACTGCAGTGGAGCCAGATGGGTGACCAGCGAGAGGTTTGGGACAGGGTTTTGGGAAAACATTTTGCCTTCTATACCCTTTTGCTTCTTTAATTTTGAATCATGGGGCCCTATTTTTAGTTTAAGTAATTAAGTTTTAAAAGAAAGAGAAGGTGAAGAGGATTATTTCCCAAATTCGTACATTGTGGGGCCTGAAATTAAAGCCACATCTGCCTGGCCCCAAACCTCAGGCTGTGCCTCACACAAAGGAGACACATGACCTTTCTGCAGCTTTTGCACCATTTCCATCAAGTCTTCAATTTTCTGTGAGGACGTGTCCTGCCCTGTGGAGACAAAACCAAACATTTCAGAATCAAGCAGGGCGAGAGGCCACCCCTGGGCTGAGACTGAGGTAGGCTGAGGGCAGGACTCCAGCCAGAGTGGTGCACCTTCTCCTTGTCCTGAGGTGGACAGTACACTAGATGAATCGGGCTCCTCCATGGTCAGCCTTTCCCTATAAGGTAAAATTATACCAGATATCCTCTTTGTAAAACTCTGGGTGAGGGCAGGGGTGCACTCTCACTGCTGAGGCTGTTCAAAGTAAGGTCAAAGCTTCTGATATAATTCAAGAAAAAAAATGAGGGTATAAAAAACTGGAGCAAGGAGTCAAAAATCACTGTAACTGGCAGATGACATAATCTAGGAAGTTCTTAGAGAGTTTTCTACAAAACCATAAGGATTAGTAACAAAATGCATTAAGATGTTAGGTTAAAAACATATATAAATACAAACAAGCTTTCCTACATACAACCAATACTAACCCTGAAATTTCCCCATAAAATATTTCATGTTAATTTTTTATAATCACTATTGGAACCTATTTTTAACACTAAAATTAGTAGATGTAAGAAATTACTATTTATGGCATTAACATTGTGAAAGGAAAATAAATCTTTTTATAAATAAATCTTTGAAAATAAATCAATTCAAAGTCATCCCTCTGCTCACTGAGATACATGCATATCTGATTTTGTAAAATAAATATCTGAAAATAATTCAGTCATCCTTCTTCTTACTCAGATAAATGCATATCTGATTGCCTCCTTTGGAAAGGCTAATCAGAAACTCAAAAGAATACAATCATTTGTCTTTTATCTACTTATGACCTTGAAGCCAACCCCCCTGCTTCGAGTTGTCTCATCATTGCTTTGAGTTGTCCCACCTTTCCAGATCGAACCAACGTTCATCTTACATATGTTGATTCGTGTCTCATGTCTCCCTAAAAAGCATAAAACCAACCTGTGCTCTGGCCACCCTGCCACCCTGGGCACAGGTCATCAGGACCTCCTGAGGCCGTGTCACAGGCATGCATCCCTAACTTTGGTAAAATAAACTTCCTAAATTGACTGAGACCTGTCTCAGGTTTTTGGGTTTCACATTTTGGCAACCACAAAGGGATTCTGAGTAGAGGTGCCCCTGACCTTTGACAAATATCCTATCAGTGCTTGCTAGCAGCTTGAGCTATCTTTATGGCTCAAACTAATATGACAAGTTGCTGAGTTCTGGAAGTCCCCCGTCCAGGGAATCCCTCATTTCCCAAAATTCGCTCCAGATCCAAAGTTTATTTTTCTAAACAACTCTACTCTTTTTTTGGAGTTTTACTTGCTTCCAACAAGGAAGGCAAGTTTTCCTGCTCCCATGAAAGTTCCTTTCTGGAGTTTGAACTCGCTCCCAACAGGGAAGACAAGTTTGAGGGTTTTTTTCCTGCTTCTAAGATGATAGAGAGCAGTCTTCAGCCTAAGACCCATCCCTAGGTAGGTAACTGAATTGGGGTTTGTCTTGGCTAAAGGTAAAATTAACAACCAGCTGGTCTTAATTTTTCCTTACCATTAGAGTGTCCAGTAACCATACAAGTTGTGTGATCATTTGTTTGTTTTGCTTAACTGGTATTTTTGTTGTTGTTGTTTCTTTCTGTTTTTGTTGTTTTGGTCCTTTTCCTATTGGGTTTGGCCAATTCTGACTTGATCAAATCCAAAGGAAAGTTCCAAATTATGTGGAACAAGGCCTCTGAAGTGGCTAAATTCCCACCAGAAAAGGGGTGGTGGGGGAAGAGAAAACAGCCAGCAAAAGGAAAAAAGGGGGGGAAGATTTTTGATTTTGACTACTTAAGGGGATTTATTTACATAACAAGGCCACCTTTTTGCTAGCCAGGCCAAACTGAAAGAGAAAGGATTGTCACCCCAACTGCAGTTCCATAGCTAAGGTTGTCTTCTTTTTTCCATGACAGCCTGGGTTTGGTTCCTAAATCAAGACCTTTCTGGTTTGATACTTGGTACTTCTGAAATAGCAGATATTTGTCCTAGCTGAAATATGTTGATGAGATCTTAAAAATTTTTTAAAAAGAAACTCAAATGGTTAAAAGTCATCTTAATTAAAAGCTAACATCCAAGATATGTGTGTGTGTGTGTGTGTGTGTATTTAAAAGGGCTTCATGATTTTTCTTTTTTCTCTCTCCTAGGACCTTGTGTTTTTTGGGCAAAAGTTTTTTTTTCTTTTCAGTTGACTGAATGCTATTTTCTTCATTTAGTTCTGCTGTCTCTCCTTTCCCTTGCACGCTCTGCTGCATGAGGGACCTAAAATAGTTTATAATAGCCTGAGGTTCCTTAAAGAAAATGGAGAAGGCACCAGACTCCCTTTTGTGGAGAAAATTGTTTTTCCTTGTGTATCCCCAAGAGTGTAAACACACAAGTTCATGTCAGCTCTTAAACTGCTTGCTTTTGTATTGTGTTACCTGATTTTTTTTGTTTACTAATTATTGCAACAGAAGCTACTCCTGCATTTTTAAGGAAGAGTATATTTTAGACACTTAGAAATATTTTTTTAATGTTTTTTAAGTACACTGTAAAAGCATCCATGTGGTCGAGCCTCATAATAATTCTCCCTTTTTGGAGACCCAGGATTCAGTGTGCCCTCTTCCCAGAGCTCAGAGATCCAGTTAAAAGATAGGTAGTCACTATCTAAATAAAATTGGTCTCCTGTGATCCAACCACCTCCCACCAGGCCCCAACTCCAACATTGGGGATTACAATTCAACATATTTGGGTGAGGACACAGATCCAAACCATATCACAGGCCAAGGCCAAGGCATGGTTGAGAAGGCTCAGAGGCACCTGACCAAAGTTTGTAACAGTTTTGACTGACAATACCAAATTACCTTCCACTGATGTATACAAGATGCCCAGTTTTTCATTTTTACCAATCACCTATGTTTCCAAATGTGTTTATCTTTGTCAACCAGATATGCAAAATTAAGGTGTCTCCTTACAAACTTTCTGATAGTAAATATCAAAAGTTTGGGTGCATCTTATTTTCTAAGACTACGTCCTAAGTAATTCTGGATATGGCTAATGGGCAAGGTGTTAATCACTGTATTGCTTATAATAGTGAAAAACTGGAAGAAGCCTAAATATGCCTTAGGGGATTTGTTAAATAAATTATAGCACATACACAGGATGAAATCATTTACAGCCATTAAAAATCATGCATACATGCATAAGGCCAGGCTCAGTGGTTCACATCCATAATCCCAGCACTTTTGGGAGGCTGAGGCAGGAGGACTGCTCGAGCATAGGAGTTCAAGAGCAGCCTGAGCAATGCAGCAAGACCCTCTCTCTACAAATAAAAAATTTAAAAAAATTATCTGGGCATGGTGACATGTACCTGTGATTCCAGCTACTCAAGAGGCTGAGGTGGGAGAATCTCTTGAGGCCAGGAGGTCAAGGCTGCAGTGAGCAGTGATTGTACCACTGCACTCCAGCCTGGGCAACAAAGCACAATCTCGTCTCAAAAAAAAAAAAAAAAAAAATCAAGCATAAAATTTTGTGAAATGCTTATTTTTGAGTTTATGGAGTCCCCTCATTTTGGTCCCACCTGAAATCTTACACAAATTACTGCTCATAAATTTTTGCATTAAGTTTTAAATTATTCAAGTAATTGGCATGTGTGAAAAAGCATGAAGAAAAAATTGAAACACCAACATTCCCTTTCCCCAGTCATTCCCCTTTCTAGTAATAACTGCAGCCAGTTAGGTGAAGACTAATAGACCTTTTACTAAAATGTATCTAGTGTCACTGACCCTAGATAACATCCCTGCTTCCTTTTTAAAACAGATAGACTAAAACTGGAATCTTGTCCTTTAAATTTCTTCTGTAGCTGGTCACTATAGACTGAATGTTTGTGCCCCCATCCATAGTTCGTATGTTGAAATCCTAACCCCCTAGTGTGACTGCATTAGGAGGTGGGGCCTTTGGGAGGTGATTAGGTCATGAGAGTAGGGCCCTCAGCAATGGGATTAGTGCCCTTATAAGACCAGAGAGGTCTGCAGCAATTTCCCCAACATGAGGACACAATGAGAAGACAGAAGTCTATAGCCAGGAAGCAGGCCCCCACCAGACGCTGAATTGCACCTTGATCTTGAACTTCTAGCCTCGAAAACTGTGAGAAATAATGGCATTTCTGTTGTAGCAGTTTGAACTAAGGCACAAGCGACATTGGTTAAAACTTATCTAAATATACTAGGTTATGTGAGGAACATGGAGCCATGATACTGAGAGGCTAGCACACTGGCGGGCCAGCAGGTGCTTAACGAAAGGGATACGTTTGCGTCTGTCCTGTTTACTTGCTTTGTCCTTCGCTGGGGCTTTCACTGTGCCACATCTCACTGTAGGGATGCTTTCTGTGCTAAGCTTGTTTCAGTATTCAAACCTTCATTTTGTAAGAACACGACAGAGCACCTGCCATGGCATTCACGCAGGTAGGGCTGGAGGCAGCCACCGATGTTTGTTAATTGCAGAGTTTTAACTCAAGGGGGACAGATGATCTCAGGACAGAATGACAAGCTGAGTGACAGCAGGAGGGACGTCACCGTACAATTCTCTCCACTTTTCTGTAAGTTTGAAAATCCTCACAGAACACCCAGAGGCACACAGTGTCCTCAAGTGGAAACGGCCAGGATAGTGTCCTTTCTCTTTGTTGGGCTGCAATTTCTGGACTTCTGTACAACTCTGACCAGCTGCCTGTCCCCTCCCTTCCCAGGGTGAGGTAGGAGCCACTATGGCAGGTCGGGGTCAGGGAGAAACAAACGGGGGATCTGCGTGGAGTCGGCCTCCCCCGGCTCCCCGGGGCGTCGGGATGCTGGGTGGGGGGGTCCCACTGTCAAGAACCAGTTTAGTGCGACTGGGAAATCTGGCCACTTGCTGGTTCTAGGGAGAGGAATGTGGAATTAGGAATTCCCTTGAGATTGGGAGCGTCAGGAAAATGTCCTTTTTGTTTTAAGAGGTGTGTATGTAAAGTCTGTGGGACAACGGGAAGGGATGTCTTTTGACTAATTACCTAAACCAAAATTGGAGCAACTATGATAACAGTTCAATGCTTTAAGACAAAGTGGGGGGTGTGTGGGCAAGCACTCCCTCATCTTGGCCGAAATTTTTCTGAAGAAACCCGCTAAGCCTCAATCAGCAGCATCAGGACTGACAGGAAGAAGCAGCCGCCACCCGCGCCCCAACCCTGCCCCGCCTCGGCGAGGTCAGACCCTCACGCACAGTTCCCTGCCTCCCACCACTACCTCCGGCCTTCTCAGCCCTGTCCACGGCTCCTGCGGTGGGCTCGGCCTTCGATGTCAGGGACCTCCCCGCCATTTCCTCTCAGCTCGCCAGCGAGGGTGCCTCGGGAGGGAGCCTCCAGTGGTGAGTGGAGCAACCGCTGCTGGGGGCAGGACTCCAGGCAGCGCGCCTGCGCAATGCACTCCTGCGCGCGCCTGGAGCTGTGAGGTAATTCTGCGGCAGGCCTGCCTGGCACTAGTGCGCATGCGTAAAGGCGCGAGGGCTACAGACGCGGCGGGAAGCCCGCCAGGGCCACGTGCGGCCGTCCAGGCTTGCGATTGGCCCGCTGCCGGGTGCCCCCGCGCATGTGCGCTGGCTTCCGAGGGGACGGGCGCTGGTTCTGGAGGCCCTCCCCACCAACGAGCAGTACGCATGTGTGGCGCCGAAGCTTCCTGTGAAGTGTGCGTGTCTGACGGATGATGACTCCACAAGGCGCTGTGGCCCCGGCAGCCTCATGAGGTTGCGGCTCTGCGGGACCACACCGCCGCGGGAGTGCACGGGCCCCAGCGAGTGAAATCTGCGGCAGCCCCCGCCGGGCCCGCTGTTCCTGCGCGCGCAGAGGAGCGTAGCCTGCCCCTAGGCCGCGTTCCCGTGAGCTCCATGCCCACAGTGGCCGAGGCCGGCCACAAGCCCACGGTCCCTTCCGCACGGTCCCTGCCGCGCTGGGGCCACCGTGGAGGCCCGGAGGGCCCTGGGAGGAGGGAGGAGGAGCCGAGGCTTTCGGGAGAACCCAGCCCTTCACCGGCCAGGGGAGGCCGCGAGGCATCGCGACTGGTTGTGAAGAGCCAGGGGAAGAACTTTACCGTGCAGGTGAGTGGGAGACATCAGAACACCTGCCTGTCCTAAATACGAAGCCTCGAATCCTAACCTATAAAAGGTTACCTTAGGGTTTAGGGTTAGGGCTACAGATTAGAGCTAGGGATTAAGGTTAGAGTTAGGGTTGGGGTTGGGGTTTGTGTTAGGGTTGGGGTTAGGGTTTAGGGGTTAGAAGTTAGTTTTGGGGTTAGGAGTGGGGTTAGAATTAGGGTTTGGGGTTAGTGTTAGGGGTAGGGGAAGGATTGGGGTAGGGTTAGGGTTGGGCTAGGGTCGGGGTAGGGGTAGGGTTTTACGGTTAGGGTCAGGTTTTAGTGTTGGGGTTAGGGTATTAGGGTTAGGGTTTGGGGTTAGGGTTTGGGGGCTAGGGGATTAGGGTCAGGGGTGGGGGTTAGGGTTCGGGATTTGGCTAAGGTTTGTAAGGGTTAGGGTTTTAGGGTAGTGGATAGGGGTTAGGGTTACGTGTTGGGGTTGGGATTAGGGTTAGGGGTTACAGTTTAGGGTAAGCGGTTAGAGTTAAGGGTTAGGGTTAGCATTAGGAGTTACTGTTGGGTTAAGGGTTAGGGGTTAGGCTTAGTGTTGTTATGGTTAGGGTTAGCTTCAGGGTTCGGTCTCGGGTTAGGAGTGGGGTAGTGGTAGGTGTAGGGGTAGTGTTGCGGGTTAGGATTTGTGGTTACGGTTCGGGTTAGGGTTTTAGGGGTAGGGGTAGGTTCGAGTTTGGGTTTGGGGGTTAGGTTTATGGCTAGCATTAGGGTTAGGGGTTAGGTGTAGGAGTAGGGGTTGAGGTTATGAGTTGAGGTTAGGGTTAGGGGTCAGGGGTCCGGTCAAGGGTTGGTGTTGGATTTAGGGATTAGGGCTAGAATTAGGGGTTAGGGTTAGGCGTTTGTGTTGGGGTTGGGTTGGAGGCTTGGGTTCAGGGTCAAGTTTAGGGTTGGGGCTAGGGCTTAGGGTTATGGGTTAGTGTTAGCAGTTAGGGTTAAGGTTTAGGCTTAGGGTTTAGTGCTTGAGGTGGGGGTTAGGTGTTATGGTTTAGGGTTAGGGGTTAGGGTTAAGGGTTAGTGTTTTGCATTAGTGGTTAGAGTTAAGGGTTATGGTTAAGGGTCAGCGTTAGGGTCAGGGGTTAGGGGTAGGGGTTGTGCTTAGTTTTAGGGTTAGGGTTCCTGGACGGATGGTTTTCCTCCTTGGGAATGTTCCTGGGCTGTGAGATCCATTCAAATGAAGGAAACTAAAAAGTAATGGAGCAAGGTAGAGGAAAAAGCAGTACTCACTTGAGCACATCCCAAAAGAATAACATTTCAAATGTAACTAGGAAAAAGTATGCTGAAGTTTGCAATACAGAAATAATTATTAATAAGATAGCTTTAAAGCCCTGCTCAGCTTTTGAATGTTGGGAATTGACCCAGAGGTGGCTGTAACCTAAGATGGTTCCTTCAGTAATGACCATTTTTTCTTTTTCAGGATGATGATTATTCCCCACCTTCTAAGAGACAAAGACCAACGAGCCACCACAGCCACCAGTCCCAGAACCTGCCAATGCTGGGGAACGGAAAATGAGGGAGTTCAACTCTGGTAAGTTCTCAGCGAAATCCATGACCTTTTCCTTTATCTTCTGGACTCTCAATGTGACTGATGAAAGTTACCACATGCTCTGCAGGGGGAAATGGTTTAGCATGTGTTACTACATCTTAATCACATCTTTGTAAAGCCAAGAGCATTTTACAAGTCACGTTACAGACATTGTTTAAACATAGTCTGTATTTACCAAAGTATAGGACATTGTATCATCTCATATTAATTAGTTGGCTCAAAATTAGTGCTAATGACTTAGTAATTCAGTGATTTCTGTTAGCTTTAAAACTTTTCAGAACTATTTCACCTCTTGGTTTTCATTTTTGCTGTGTGTCACTGCCTGCCGGCTGCTAATTTATTAACTCCCAGTGAATCATGTGTCCTGTGAAGGGACTCAATATTAGTGGCAATTTATGTTGATGATTTGTATTTTGAATAAATAGTTTGAATACATAGAACATTAAGCTTGTATACATTTTGAAAATAGTATTTTAATATTCTACTGTGTCATAGTTACAATGATTGGATATATATTGAATTTATATGTACTTTAAGTTGTTATATGTTTATGGTCTTTAGCATTCTAACGTGCAATTGTATATCTGTTAAGTCTTTTTTTTTTTTTCAAGATTAGACTGATTTATTGAGGCATCTGTTTGATGCCACATTAAGTGGCCCAGGCTTTGTGTAGGGGTTGAGGTTAAAGCAGGAAGAAGGGTGGTGAGAGGCGGGGTACCAGGATTAGGTTGGAATACCTGGGGGTGCTCTGAGGCTCCCCAAGTTTCCCTGGTCTTGGCCGGCTGTGCTGCTGGCCTGGGCATCTGGTGGGCCTGCAGGGGTGGTCCAGGGGCTAGGGCAGGGACTTTGGAGTCACGCTGTTGGCTTTGAATCCAGACTCCTACACTTGGTAGCTGTGAACTCTCCATGCCTCAGGGACCTGCAGAACTGAGCTCTGTCTGAGCCAGTTTCCATCCAGGCACTGCGCATCCATCCAGAGGGGCACTGCCTCAGGTTGCTCGCTATTCACTGCCTTCTCAAGCAGACCCTTGTCTCCTTCTAGGCCCTCACAATCCAGTGGAGGAGACGAAACTCATCTGCCTCTGTCCCTCTGGGCACGCCTCATGCCAGGTGCATCTGTGGACAGGGGCCATGCTCCTGGGCTTCCAAAGTTGGAGAAAGCTGCCAGGCTCAGGTGGGTACATCACAGCAGCTGCTGCCCTCTGAACACAGTGACAAAAGAACACTCTGGGCCTGGAGCCCTGGTCTGGGGCATTGGGCAAGGCTGTTGCACTTCTCTGATCCCATTTCCCCATCTGGAAAGTGCGCTGATTGTATCTCCCTGTGGGCACTGAGGGCTCAGTGTTAGTTTGAGAGCCAGCATCTGGGGTTTGGGCTGTAATTCCCCGTCAGCCCCATAGCTGCGGGGAACCAGGGACTTTGTTGGGATTACCCTAGGCATCAGTTTAGCTTCCTGCCCCTGGCTTGGGCTCAGCACCTGAAGTAGTCTAGGGGGTAGGTGGTCCTGGTGGGGACTGGGGCTTTTACCCAGACTGATGTCACACCCAGAGCCAGAAGTCTTGGTGCCTGCTCTGGGCAAAGGTGCCAGCCTGTGCGACAAGAGCGAAACTCCGTCTCCAAAACAAAAACAAAAAACCTTGCATCATTTCAGGGGGCTCACACCTCCCTAAGGGCCTGGTAATTGGCTGGCTCTGGCCTGCATCTGGCCCCGAGGGTGTAGGTAACACCCCACCTTACCTGGTTTCTTCCTGCCAGGGCCAATCTTCAGACCTCAGGACTTTGCAGCCTATCCCACCTCCCCTCTGGCCAGCCTTGAGCCCTTGTGGGTCCAGCACTTTTTCCAGGCTGTCTCCTGGTTGTCCTTCTGCCTCGAGGCCTGGCTCATGCTGCTCCCCCTCCCACTCTCCAAGACCCACAAGGACCACTCCACACCCAGCTCAGCCCCATCCCCTCAGATAGTCCTTTCTCTTTCCTCAGGTGGCCAGGTGCATATCTTGGTGTGAGGACCTTCACTGTATCTGGGAATGCCTACTGGTTACCTTTGTAACGGAGAACAAGGCATTTACCTGATATGAGTGCCTTGGTTCACTGTCTACATGGCTAGGGAGGGAGTCAATAATAGGCTTTTCACTTGCTGCAAGGGCCAGTTCTCCTGGCCCCATGGCTCTAGGGATGGAGGACGCTGCAGGAGATGCACCGCTCACTTCCCAGCTGAGGACTGTGGATCATCTCAGGGCGATTTCACAGTCCCCACATGCCCCACCCCCTCAGCTCTGCAAATACCAAGCAGTGCAGCCTGCCTGGGGGATGATGGGCTCGAGAGTGCCCAGGTAGTGCCCAGACTGCCCTTGGCAGGCCCCTCACCTAGCTACTTCCACAGCTCTGTAGCAAGAGTTCTAACCTTTTTTGACTGTGAAGCCTGCTGAGAATAAGAGCTGTGGACTGTTTTCCCAGAAAGGCATGTACATGCTCTCCACACAAAACCTTTCATCGTGGCCAAGCACAGTGGCTCATGTAATCCCAGAACTTTGGGAGGCGGAGCCAGTTGGATCACCTGAGGTCAGGAGTTCAAGACCAGCCTGCCCAACATGGCAAAACCCTGTCTCTACTAAAAATACAAAAAATTAGCCAGGCGTGGTGGCAGCCACCTGTAATCCCAGCTACTCCAGAGGCTGAGGCAGGAGAATCACTTGAACCTGGGAGGCGCAGGTTGTAGTGTGGTGAGATCACGCCACTGCACTCCAGCCTGGGCGACAGGAGCGAAACTCTGTCTCAAAAAACAAAACAAAACAAAACCTTGCATCTTTTCAGGGGGCTCACACCTCCCTAAGGGCCCAGTAATTAAACCCTTTGGGCCTGAGGGTGAGAAACTTTGTCTCAGTTCTTCCCCAAGTGATCAGCCCAGGGGTAAGGAAGGAGAAGCCAGAAAGCAGGACCCATGAGAAGGGCCCCCTCCTGGAGTTTGAGGCCCACTCCCTCCTGCCCCTGCCTCTCCTCTGTCCAGGACTCCTCCCTGCTCTGCCCCACTCCTGGGGCCATAACCATGGGGAGCTGTGGTTTTCTACAGGCCCCTGGGCACAAAGTGGGCAGGCTCACCTGGAGGCGATCAGAGTAACATGGCAGGAAGTGAGGGGGAAAGCCGCCCTGGAACTGCACCTCTCTGCCCCCTGACGTCACTGGCGTGCACTCCTCCCTCCCCTCAGGCAGTGGCATGAGTTCCATGTGAGCGCTGTCCTGCTCCCTCTGCTGCCTCTTTTTTTTCTTGGGGCTGCCATAACACTTTCCCTTCCCCAGCCCTGCCAACCTGGTGGGACATTGGGCTTCCCTCTCACAGGGTCCTGGGGACAGGCCCATCCTTTATCATACCCACAGAGAGACCGTTTTTTTCTTCAGGACCTGGGAAGCAGCCAGGTTCCATGAGTTAAATGCAGATCTGAGCCAAGCTGGGATTGGGGTACACACTCTCCTCTACTGAAAAGTAGCTAGGGATTCCAACTAGGTGAGAAGGAGAGTGGGGCAGAGCCAGACCAGACAAGGACTGATCACCTGGAAAAAGCCTGCCATCAAAGGTCTTGGCAAATGCTGGGTGCAGTGGCTCACTCCTGTAATACCAGCACTTGGCGGGGCTGAGACAGGTGGACTACTTGAGGCAGGGAGTTCGAGTCCAGCCTGGGCAACATGGCAAAACCGCATCTCTACTAGAAATACAAAAATTAGCTAGGCATGCTACACTCTTGTAATCCCAGCTACTCAGGAGACTGAGACAGGAGAATCACTTGAACTGGGGAGGCAGAGGTTGAAGTGAGCCGAGATTGTGCCCCTGCACTCCAGTCTGGGAGACAGAGTGAAACTGGCTTCAAACAAGAAAGAATATGGCCTTGGCAGAGAGGGGCCAGCCCAGCAGTGCCTTCCCTTGGGTTTCTCCTGGGTAGGCCTCTGCCATGAGAAGGTGCTTCCTTCTGCCTGTCCATGGCCCACAGCAATGGAATGTCTGCTTCTGGGGCTTGGGTGGGAGACTGCTGGCAGAACTGGAAACCTTCAGGTGGGGTTTTTTTGTTTTGTTTTGTTTTCGAGATGGAGCGTCACTCTGTCACCCAGGCTGGAGTGCAGTGGTGGAATCTCAGTTCACTGCAACCTCCGCCCCCCTGGGTTCAAACAATTCTCCTGTCTCAGCCTCCTGAGTAGCTCAGATTACAGGCATGTGCCACCATGCCCGGCTAGTTTTTGTATTTTTTGTATAGGTGGCATTTCACCATGTTGGCTGGGCTGGTCTCGAACTCCTGACCTCAAGTGACCCACCCACCTCGGCCTCCCAAAGTGCTGGGATTACAGGCATGAGCCACTGAGCCCAGCCCCTTCAGGGGGTTTTGAGGCTTCATTACAATACTAGTTTCCTGTGGCTGCTGCAACAAATTACCACACACTTAGTGACTTAAAACAACCAAAATGTATTCCCTTACAGGTCTGAAGGCCAGAATTCTACAGTGAGTCCTACTGAGTCAAGGTGGGAGCAGGGTCGGTGGCTTCCGAGGCTCTGCGGGATAATCTGTTTCCTGGCCGTAGAGGTGGCCTGCACTCCTCAGCTTGTGCTGCCCGTCTCGAATGACTGGAGTTTCCTGCTTCTGTCACTACACCTCCCACCCTCTCCATCACCTGCTCTGCTCTTACAAGGATCCGAGTGAGTACATCAACCCCAAAAGCCAAAGACCCTTAACTTTATTATATCTGCAAAGCCCCTTTTGCCATATAAGGTCATGTTCACCAGTTCCCGGGATTAGGATATGGGCATCTTGGGGGCATCAGCCTGCTACAGCTAGGCTGCAAAACTGTTACACTCTCCTGGTGTTTCAATGATTGGGAGAAAAAGGGTTGGCATTTTTTGCTTAGAGGTCCCTCTTAAACTTGTATCTGTAAGGTCGGGGGTCCCTCTTAATCTTGTGTTTTTGTTTTTGTTTTTTTGAGGTGCAGTCTTGCTCTGTCATCCAGGCTAGCAGTGGCGTAATCTTGGCTCACTGCAATGTCTGCCTCCTGGGTTCAGGTGATTCTCCTGCCTCAGCCTCCTGAGTAGCTGGGACTACAGGCGCCCGCCACCATGCCCTGCTGTTTTGTAATTTTGGTAGGGACGCGGTGGGGGTGGGGCTAGGGAGGGGGGTTTTGGCTATGTTGCCCAGAGCTCAAAGCGATCCGCCTGCCTCTGCTGCCAAAGTGCTGGGATTACAGGCGGGGAACCTGCACCACTGCACTTGGCTACTGTAAAGTCTTACTTCACACAGCTGAGACATGTTTTAGGAAGGTTGCTAAAAGGCCCCTGGAGACCGCCTCATTGTGACCTCCCTGTTATTGTGTTTAATTTGATTGAACTTTTCTGCCTTCCTGCTTTTCAGCTTCTCTAATAGTCTCCCATTAAACCAATTCTAAGAACCACCAAAAAGGGGAAATTTTTTCTTGAAAGCAGTAAAATGATATGGACTGTTAGAATGTAAAATATATGAAATCAGTCATTATACGTTAGTGCTGCTCTGACATAGGGACGTATTATTGAGAAGCAACTTTTGCTTGATTTTCAGAGAAATGGAATCATCGTATCGCTGATCTACGTAAACAAATTGAAGAATTGTCTGAAAGAAAATATGGTATGTCTAAACTGGAAAAGTCCTGTAATCTTATGTTCATGGGCGTTTACACAGTGGAGTTACTGTTCATCATGGGGGTACCGTGGACAAGCCCAGGGCTGCTGGCGAGTCATGCCATCCTTACACGTTTCTCCTTGTAAGGTGCTTTGTTTCTAGATTGCTGCAAAGCTGAGGAAAAGTTGTATTTCTTTAGTTATTAGTTAGCATTTCTTTTAAACTTTCAGTATGGAGATTGGAAATTTATTTACATATTTATTGCAAAGCCCTGGATCTTAGGGATTTCATTGAATTATTTATTTATTTTTTTTGAGACGGAGCCTCACTCTGTCGCCCAGGCTGGAGTGCAGTGGCACGATCTCGGCTCACTGCAACCTCCGCCTCCTGGGTTCAAGCAGTTCTCTGCCTCAGCCTCCTGAGCAGCTGGGATTACAGGCACCAGCCACCACGCCTGGCTGATTTTTGTATTTTTAGTAGAGACGGGGTTTCATGATCTTGGCTAGGCTGGTCTTGAACTGCTGACCTCCTGATCCACTCACCTCAGCCTCCCAAAGTGCTGGGATTACAGGTGTGAGCCGCCATGCCTGGCCAAATATTATTTTTTTAAATGAATTGTTTCTCTTAGTCTGCTTTGTTAAATTTGGAATTCATCTGGGCGCGGTGGCTCACACCTGTAATCCCAGCACTTTGGGAGGCCAAGGCAGGCAAATATCTACGTCGGGAGTTCGAGACCAGCCTGACCAACATGGAACCCCGTCTCTACTAAAAATACAAAATTAGACGGGTGTGGTGGCGCATGTCTGTAATCCCAGCTATTCGGGAGGCCAAGGCAGGAGAATCGCTTGAACCCAGGAGGCAGAGGTTGCGGTGAGCCGAGGTTGCACCATTGCACTCTAGCCTGGGCAAAAAGAGCAAAACTCCATCTCAAAATAAATAAATAAATAAAATGTTCAGTACTCACCAAGGTGCCCCTATTGTCTCTACTTTTATCTTGATGCATCACTGAATTGATGTTAGATTTCAAATTCATCGTTGCCCTGATACTATTCTATCCTGAAGCCACCTTTATATAGTGATGAAAGAAATTAGCAATTTGTTATTATCCTCTCTCTGTTGGTATACATCAAATGCTCACCTAAAAAGAGCAACAACCAGTGGAAAACATGATGTTTTTATTTGGGTGACTATTTACTTGTAACCTACTAGCAAACTATAAAATTGTATGATATGCAGAATTTTAACTGAATTGCTTTAAGTGAACATTTAAACATGATAAACAATATTGATGGTATTTATGTTAATGTCCTTAAAATGAACATTTTTCTTCATTATGAGTAATATAACCTACTCCTCAATGAAAACCTAGCACTAAATTTGCTAATGAATTCAATAACATTTCCATAATATTTTTAGTTACATGCTTAAGGTTCTCTTAGTGTTTCTCCCACTTTTTAATAGCTTATGCCTTTTTCACCTTTGGTTTATTTTGGTTCATTTTAAAGCAAAAACCTCACAACATGTGATATCTGGAAACACTGTAACCTAGTGGTAAGACCATAGGCCCTGGGGACACAGGCTGGCCACGTCTCTTCTCCTGTCTGAGCTTTAGTATCCTCTTTTGTGGTCATGAGAACTGAAGATCTGTCCCGAAGATTTGATAAGATAGTAAAGTGCTTCACATAATACCAGACATATACACAGTAAATGCTTCCTCCTTATATTTTTATTGATTGATTGATTGAGACAGAATCTTGCTCTCTTGCCCAGGCTGGAATGCAGTGGCATGATAATGGTTTCTGCAACCTCCACCTCCTGGGTTCAGGCAATTCTCCTGCCTCAGCCTCCCAAGTAGCTGGGATTACAGGTGCCTGCCACCATGCCCAGCTAATTATTGTACTTTTAGTACAGACGTGGTTTTACCATGTTGGCCAGGCTGGTCTTGAACTCCTGACCTCATGATCTGCCTGCCTCGGCCTCCCAAACTGCTGGGATTACAGGTGTGAGCCACTGTGCCCAGCCTGTCTTTTCTCTTCACACCCGCAGTTCATGATGAAATATTAAATATGTACTAGTGGATATTACTTTGCTGAATATTGTCTAGTGAATATTAAGTATTTATTCTCACCTTTCAGACATGAACTTATGAATTCAACAGGTGAAGATTTACAACTTGATAAATCAGCTTTGTGAGGTACATCTTCAGTCTTAAGTCAGATTAGAAGATTATGTGAGGTAATTAACACTTAATATTGATTTAATGGTAGCTTCCACATGAAATAGTATGCCTCTAAGTATTAATTATGTCCTAGGACAGGAGAATTCATGTTGTCAAAATTCTCATACTCTCTAGAACAATAAACTCATTTTCTTTTTATTAGTAAATATTGCATTTATGGGTAGACAAAACTGAACGAACAATATTTGTTCTACTTTTGAGATGCAAGATTCATCTGGCATAATGCATCGAACAGGTTATTATTGAAGTCTACACCAGTCAACTGAATAAGCATTCATCAAATGTCCATGATATGCAGGACATAAGTTTTCTTTTAGAGTATGGAACCATGCATATTATCTTTTAATTAGATGATTTAGTTAGATGTGTTTTTAAAGAACTAGAAATATAATTGATTTTCTTGTTTTGGCTCTGGAGTGGAGTGGGGATGAAACAGAATGGATTCACACTGTTTAGATTTACTAAAATGGAAGGATTGCAGCAGGATCATATCCCTAGTCTCCCCATAGCAAATGTCACCTGCTAGCTGTTTTTTTTTTTTTTTTTGGAGGTTGAAGTTTTGTTCTGTCGCCCACGCTGGAGTGCAGTGGTATGATCTCAGCTCATGGCAAGCTCACCTCCTGGGTTCAAGCAATTCTCCCTGCCTCAGCCTCCTAAGTAGCTGGGATTACAGGCCTCTGCCACCACGCCTGCCTAATTTTTGTATTTGTAGTAGAGTTGGGGTTTCACCATGTTGGCCAGGCTGGCCTTGAACTCCTGACTTCAGGAGATTCACCCGCCTCAGCCTCCCAAAGTGCTTGGGATTATGGGTGTGTCACTGCACTTGGATTTAATGGGATATTTCACTACAGACTTTGGTAAACAGAATATTAGCATTTTTGGTGTTCTTTTTATTTTACTCATACTATTTTTCTTTGGACTCAATCACAATAACAGAATTAAAGATAAAAGTGTAAAAGTTAAAGACCAGTACAGATTCAATAATTATTCTTTTCTACATACTGTGTTTAAATGATATCCCTTTTTCTTTTTGTTCTTATAGCTCGAGCTGTAAAAGCCAAAGGTCTGGTGATGATCCCATACCCTTTTTTCCAGTCTCATGTTGAAGATTTTTATGTAGAAGGCCTTCCCAAAGGAATTTTTTTTTTGAGATGGAGTTTTCACTCTTATCGCCCAGGCTGGGGTGCAATGGCGCAACCTTGCTGGTCACTGCAACCTCTGCCTCCTGGGTTCAAGAAATTCTCCTGCCTTAGCCTCCCAAGTCGCTGGGATTACACGTGCCCACCACCACACCAGGCTAATTTTTGTATTTTTAGTGGAGATGGGGTTTCACCATGTTGGCCGGGCCAGTCTCGAACTCCTGACGTCAAGTGATCTTCCCGCCTCGACTCCTGACATCAAGTGATCTTCCCGCCTCGGCCTTCCAGAGTGCTGAGATTACAGACGTTAACCCGTGCCTGGCCAGGAATTTTGTTTTTTAGGAAGGCTTTCTACTAATGGAATTCCTGGCCTTGAGAGGATGTTACTTTCGAAGGAAAGGATTTTTTTGTTATTAAAAGGTAAGATTCCTGGATTCTTATTGGACTGTTATCTCTGTTATGAGTAATCCATCTTTAGTCATTCACCACTAGGGTTGTATTTAATTAAGTCTGAGTTATTTTATGGTGGTTTTGTTTTGTTTTGTTTTGTTTTGTTTTGTTTTTACCGAATTTTGTTCTCATTGCTGTGGCTTGAGGGCAATGACGTGATCTCAGGTCACCACATTCTCTGCCTTCCAGGTTCAAGCAATTCTCCTGCCTCAGCCTCCTTAGTAGCTGGATTTACAGGCATGCGCCACCATGCCTGGCTAATTTTTTGTATTTTTAGTAGAGATGGTGTTTCACCATGTTGACCAGGCTGGTCTAGAACTCCTGACCTTGGGTGATCCACCTGCCTCGGCCTCCCAAAGTGCTGGGATTACAGGCATGAGCCACTGCGCCCAGCCTGGGCCTGCTTCTTTCTGTTTTTCTTTTTTTTTCATTAGCAGCTTAAAATTGGTGCCTTATTCAGACACAAGCAAAAGGACATTAGCCCAGCTTTGGAAATAGGTGAGAGCCCATCTATGATTTTCCTAGTTTCTCCTCCCCGTTTGCTTTTTGCTCTCTTGTTAGTATATTAATTGTTTTCACTCTCTGAATCTTTTTTTCCCATTTCTTTGGCAGACATTTTTACTTGTCTTGGAGGAGTAGGTGAAGAGCTGTTTTTAGGACTCTTTGAAAGGGTACAGTATGGGTGACAGTCTTGGCTAATGGTAACATCCAGGGAGCTGGGGTCAGCGTGAACTGGAATCAGTTCAAATTAGCAAAGCACTGGCACTCAGTGGCAGGAATACAAGTGACTGCAAAGTGTTAAACACATCTGGAAAGGGATACTGACATCATCCTCAGAATCTGTGGGGAGTTCACATAGCCAGTTAAGACCCATTCCTCTTTGACCCTATAAAGATTCTTTAAAGAATAATACCCTTAGTGGTTTTCTAGCCAGCTTGCCTGCTCATTTATCTTTGAGGACGACATGCCTTGTGGAGCTCCACAGGCCCCAGAGGGGTATGGATTCTGCATTTAAAAGTGCTGAAGCTGAGAGACTGGGTCTTGGTGGACCCCGAGAGTTCTGTTTCTCCTCTACTCATTGTTCCTTTTTTCCCCAACAGCTGGCATTGCTGTTTAAATGGGTTGTTCTTTGCTGTTTTAAGTTGTTTCATAGTGGTGTGTCAGGATTTGGGTTTTCTTAATACTTTCCAAGCTGGTGACTTGAGTGGTGGTTAGGGAGGAAATGTTTTAGGGCTGTTCTGGAGCTATTGAGGTCAGGTGTCTAGATACTCCCAGCTTGTCTGTTGAGGAGAATGCTGTTCTCATTGTGCTGCCTTTGGTGGTGCTGTGTGTGGCTCTTTAGATGTGGGTGGAGGTGAGCTGGGGGAGTTAATGAGATCTTTTTTAGGTGCTTTTGATAAAGTAGCCTGCACTACAGGATTCACTGTGACTTTTTTCCTTAACCTATGCATTTCTCTCTGCTAGCTTTTGCTGTCTTTCTCATGCCTTTGATTTTCCCAGCTCCTCTTAGTTGAATTAACCTAAGTGCTCTGCTATGGTTTAAATGTGTCCCCCAAAGTTTATGTGCTGGAAACTCAATCCTCAATGCAACAGTTGGGATGTGGGGCCTAATAAAATAGCCTTCATGAATGAGTTAACATTGTTATTGTGGTAATAGATTAGTAATCACAGAGTGGGCTTATTATAAAACAGAGTTCAGCCCCTTTTGCCCTCTTGCTTTCTTGCACTCTCTTTTCCTTCTGCCTTCTGTAGTGGGATGATGCAGCAAGAAGACCCTTACCAGATGCAGGCCCCTCAACCTTGGACTTCCTAACATCCAGAACTGTTAAGAAATAAAATTTATTCCTTTCCTTTCCTTTTCTTTCTCCTTTCCCTTCCCTTTTCTTCCCTTCCCCTCCCTCCCTCTCTCTCTCCCTCCCTCCCTCCTTCCCTCCCTTCCTCCTTCCCTCTTTCTCTCTTTCCCTTCCTTCCTTTCCTTCTTTCCCTTCCTTCCTTTCCTTCCCTCCTTCCCTTTTTCCCTCCTTCCCTCCTTCCTTCCTTTTTTCTTTCCTTCCTTTTTTCCTTTTTATAAATTATGCAGTCTGTGGTATTCTTTTATAGAAGCATGAAATGGACAAAGACTCCATTTTCAAGAGCAAGCACTTTTGTAGTTTCTGAGCGAATTATGACTGCAAAGGAAGTTCTATAGGTAGCCTCAGATCCACTACCTAGGAAGCATGCTACCAAGCAGACCTAGGATCTAGGATTTGATCAAGTGCTGGGCAACATGATACCTCTGCAATTTAGCACTTCCCTATATACCTCCAGTTGGCTCAGCCCATTAGGGCTAAAACTACCCCTCATATCCTGGTGTCTCTTGTAGGCAGAAGCTTTGCCTAAACCCTAAGCTGCTTGGCTCACATTCTGTCTTGTGGTTTTTTTGTAGGGGGTTCAAATATACACAAAAGAAATATGTTGAACCTCCATGCACCCAACCCGCAGATTAAGCAGTTACCTCCATTTTTCCAGATTTGTTTCGTCTGCTTCAATCTCCCTAAAAATTTATGTTTGTACAGGAAAGACTGAATAAATAGCTAATTCTCCACCCTACCTCTCATCTTAAGTCACTTTTCAGAGTAGTAAGTTAGTGACCTAGTAACCTTCCCTCTAATGACCAGTAGTTTTTTTTTCTGAATACCATTATGAACTCATAGATTATTGTTTGCATTTGATGTATTTCAGGCCATTGCAGTCTTTATTGTTTTGGATGCTTACATTGTCTCATCTAGGTTAATAATTATCTCTTCAAGTTGACTTTCATGTCTTTTTGACGTGATCCTGTTGGACTTTGATGGCTTCCTTGCTTTCTGGCAAAAAAGATGTTCCAGGATCAATATACTGCACCATACATGGAGTCAGCCATTTCTCTAGGGAACCTTGATTCCTTTTAGTAGAGAACACAGTTTGAGGTCTTGGACTGAATGACTTTTGTGACCCTCCTCTCCTGAGACTACAGCCTGCATCCCTGCATATAGCCCATTTGGAGCTCTTGCTGGGCACCAACAGATCTCCTAAAACTGCTGTGTAGTTCTGCCTCACTCTTACAAAGATTCATCTCTGGAGAGTTTTGTGCTCTACCCCCAGATGTGGTCTTTCTGGTTCTGAAGCTTTTGCTTCAGTCACCCTGAATTTTGCCAGCCCTATGCGTGCTATACCTTGGATTGCCAACTTGCCCTCACTGAAGCCAGTTTCTCTTGTTAGAATAGTTGCCCAAACCCATGCCTAATACTCTAGTAAATAAGGTTCTACCTAAGTTCATCAGCCTCCATAAGTTCTGGAATTACAGGCTGCCACCATGCCCGGCCTTCACCAACATTTGCCATTATCCGTTTTTTTTTTCTTCCTTTATACCTTAAAGCAGTATAAGAACAAGTGTCTTCAATTATAGGAAACAGTATAATCCCAGGGCATTGGGAGGCTAAGACAGGAAGATGTCTAGATGCCAGGAGTTTTTTTTTTTTGGTTGTTGTTTTGTTTTTGTTATTGTTGTTGTTGTTTTTGACAGAGTCTTGCTCTGTCACCCAGGGTGGAGTGCAGTGATGGGGTCCACTGCAACCTCCACCTCCCAGGTTCAAGTGATTCTCCTGCCTCAGCCTCCCGAGTAGGTGAGACTACAGGTACACGCCACTACTGCCCAGCTAATTTTTGTATTTTTGATAGAGTCAGAGTTTCACCATGTTGGCCAGGCTGGTCTTGAACTCCAGACTTCAGGTGATTTGCCTGCCTTAGCTTCCCAAAGTGCTGGGATTACAAGCATGAGCCACCATGCCCAGCCTGATGCCAGAAGTTTTAGACTAGCCTGGGCAACATAGCAAGACCTTGTCTCTACAGAATATTTAAAAATTAGCCAAATGTGGTGGTGCCTGTGTATAGTCTCTCTCCCTCTCTCTCTTTTTTTTTTCTTTCTAACTTTTTGTGACATGGTCTGGCTCTGTCACCCAGGCTGAAGTGCAGTGGTGTGATCATGGCTCACTGCAGCCTGAAACTCCTGGGATCAAGTGATCAATCCTCCCACCTCATCCTACCAAGTAGTAGGGACCACAGGTGTATGCCACCCAGGTCTTGCTGTGTTGTCCAGGCTGGTCTTGAGCTCCTGGCCTCAAGCAATCCTCTCACCTTGGCCCCCCACAGTGCAAGGATTACAGGTATGAGCCACCATGCCTGGCCCCTACCCTGCCTACTGAGAACCAAAAGAAGGACCCAAATTCTCCTTAGCTCAACTCGAGTCGTTTCCTGATTGCTTCATCAGCAAGGAGCTGGTTATTGGGCTGTCCAGGTCTCCCAAGCAGCACAGAAATGAGGTGAAGGAGTTTTCCTGTTGCTCCACTCTGTAAGGAGTTGGAGGGTGATGTTTACTCGTTTGCAGAGAGAGATGCCTTGTAGGCACCTCAGGATGGAGAGGACCCTGATTCCAATGTCCTTTTTTTTCTTCAGAAACAGGACCTTGCCCTGTCACTCAGGATGGAGTTCAGTGGTCCTATCATGGCTCATTATAGCCTCAAACTCCCAGGCTCAAGCAATCCTACCATGTCAGCCTTCCTGTAGCTGGGACTACAGGTAAGCATCGTGACACTCAGTGAATTTTGTTTTTATTTTGTTGTAGAGATGGGACCTCAGTATGTTGCCACAGCTGACCTTGAACTCCTGCAGTCAAGGGATTTTCCTGCCCTGGCCTCCCAAAGTACTGGTATTACAGGCATGAGCCATTGTGCCCACCGTCTCTGGTTCTTAACCTTCTGCCTCCCTCTTCCAGTTTTAAAGAATGCTTGTAATTACATGGGCTTTCCTAGATACTCCAGGATAATCTTGTTTTAAGGTCAGCTGATGAGCAACATTAATTTTATCTGCATTCTTAATTCTCCCTTCCTATGTAATTGTGCTGTGTAACATAGGACATGAGCAATTGGTGGTGGTGGGGGTTATTACTTTGGCCACGACAGTAACTATTTTATGCCAGGTACTCAGCTAAGCACTGGTGAATTAAGCATGAATAACACACACTCCCTAATCTCCATCCATTCATGGGAGGAGCACTTCACCTGCCATGCTCCTGAGAATCTCGGGAGTCAAAGAAGTCTTCTATGAGGAGGTGATGCCAAAGCGGACAAGTGACAGAGGAGTCGAAGCTAGGTAGGAAGCGAGTAGAGGTTTAAGGGGAAGCATATTATAAGCAGAGGATATTACCCACTTCAGAGACTCCCAGAGGAGAAAGAGTGTGTGTTCAAGGGGCAGATGAGGCTCAGTTGGACTCCATAGCAGATGAAATGGAGAGGGGCAAGCAGTGAGGCTGCCTTGCAAGGCAGGGCAGAGCAGGGGCTGTTAAGGAGTTTGGACTTAATCCCTGAGGCAAGGAGAAGTGATGTAAATGGGGGAGTAACATGATGAGATTCGTGGATTAGAGACATGGCTCAGGCTGCTATAGAGAAGGCACCAGGGAGAGCAGATGGCTCAATGGGTGTGCAGGAGACCTCTCCCTGAGTTTAGTGAGAGTTTTTTAAAACAGAAGAAGTTTGAGTAATTTAAATGATGATGGGAAGGAGCTAAAAGTGGGAGATAGGTTAAAGATACAGGAAAGTGGGAGGAAGAACCGACAAGTGAGGTTCCAGAGAGGGCAGGAGAAGAGGAGATTCCCATAGGGGGATTAACACTTTCTTTTCTTTTTTCTTTCTAAGACAGGGTCTCACTCTGTCGCCCAGGCTGGAGTGCAGTGGCACAATCTTGGCTCACTGTAGTGTAGACTTCCCAGGCTCAAGGGATTTCTCCCATCCCAGACTCCCAAGTAGCTGGAACTACGGGTGTGCACCACCACCACACCTGGCTAATGTCTCTTTTTTTTGGTAGACACAGAGTCTCACTATTTAGCACTGATTGGTCTCCAACTCCTGGCCTCAAGCGATCCTCCTGCCTAGGCTTCCCAAATTGCTGGGATTACAGGCATGAGCCACAATGCCTGGCCTCTGCTAGTTCCGTATTCTCTAGAGTTGTCTTTACTTTGTGCTAGTGTGTCCCTCATTGTGCTGATCCTCTGTAAAAATTAATCTTTTTTTTTTTTTTTGAGATGGAGTTTCACTCTTGCTGCCCAGGCTGGAGTACAATGGCGCTATCTCGGCTCAGCGCAACCTCCACCTGCCGGGTTAAGCGATTCTCCTGCCTCAGCCTCCCGAGTAGTTGGGATTACAGGCATGTGCCACCATGCCCAGCTAATTTTGTATTTTTAGTAGAGATGGGGTTTCTCTATGCTGGTCAGGCTGGTCTCGAACTCCTGACCTCAGGTGATCTGTCTGCCTTGGCCTCCCAAAGTGCTGGGATTGCAGGCATGAGCCATTTTGCCTGGCCAAAATTAATACTTTTTATATTAAATTTACATATATATATATATACGTTTTTTCTTTTTGATACCAGGTCTCACACTGTCACCCAGGCTGGAGTACAGTGGCACAACCTCTGCTCACTGCAGCCTCCACCTGCCAGGCTCAAGCAATTCTCCTGCCTCAGCCTCCCGAGTAGCTGGGATTACAGGTAAGTGCCACCACACCCAGCTGATTTTTGTGTTTTTTGTAGAGACGAGGTTTCGCCGTGTTTCCCAGACTGTTCTCAAACTCCTGAGCTCAAAGCAGTCCACCCACCTTGGCCTCCCAGAGTGCTGGGATTACAGGTGTGAGCCATCTTGCTCATTCTAGTTTAAACTTTTGAGTGGTTTGTGTCTCCTGATTGGACTCCTACAAATACAGAATTGATGCTAGGAAGGGTACCAGGAGATAGACGCACACAGATGGGATTTGGGAATAGGTTTGGTTATCCAAAGAGCAGTGCTGAGCTCCTTGCTAATGGGATATGGGATGCTGGTGATTTCCAGGAAGTGAGCTCACAATGACTCAAGCTGCCACATAATGTTGATTGTGAAATGCCAGTTGAAGCATATGTCCTGCGAGCTTAGGGGTGCTACAAGTTGACCACTGCAGCAGTAAAGATGACTCTGAAGAATGGCGTGGGATGGATCCTTTCAAATGCACTTGAGCAGCGGTCTCCAACCACAGGGCCACAGAGCTGGAGGTGAGCAGCAGGCGAGTGAAGGGAAACTTCATCTGTGTTTCTAGCCCCTCCCATCGCTTGCATGACCACCTGAGCTCCATGTCCTGTCAGATCAGCAGCAGCATTAGATTCTCATAGGAGCACAAACTCTGTTGTGAAGTGTGCATGTGAGGGATCTAGGTTGTGTACTCCTTATGAGGATCTAATGCCTGATATTCTGTTACTGTCTCCCATCACCCCAGATGGACAGTCTAGTTGCAGGAAAACAAGCTCAGAGATCCCACTGAGTCTACGTTATAGTGAGTTGTAGAATCATTTCATTATATATTACTATGTAGTAATAATAGAAATAAAGTGCACAATATATGTAATGCACTTGAATCATCCTGAAATTATTCCCTCACTCCCAGTCTGTGGAAAAATTGTCTTCCACACATTCACTCTGTTTTTTGGTAGAGGCAGGGTCTTAATATATTGCCCAGGCTGATCTCAAACTCCTGGCCTCAAGTAATATACCTCTCTCAGCCTCCCAAAGTGCTGAGATTACAGGCATAAGCCACCACCCTCAACCAAGACTTTCTTAAACCAAATAAAAATTAAGTGAGATTACTTGAGCCCAGGTGGTCAAGGCTGCAGTGGGCTGTGATTTCGCCACTGCACTCCAGCCTTGGTGACAGTGAGATCTTGAAAAAAAGAAAGAAGAAAGTAAATAAGAAATGAGCATGGTGGGCATGGGGACAGATGGCAATGTTAAATAGAATGGTCAGGGGTGGCCTCCTAAGTGAAAATTGAGTAAAGATTTGAAGGAGGGGAAGGAGGTGGCCAAGGTGCTGAGGGAAGAGGATTGTACGCAGAAACAATAGAATAAACTGTCTGAGGTGTGTCTCTGGCTCTGGAAGGAGGCCCATGGAGCAGATGGAGAGAGGAAGAGAATTAGGAGAGGGAGCCAGGGAGTTGCTGTGTGGGGATCAGTACAGATCATATAAGCCCTGGGAGGTTATTGGTGGGGCTTTGGCTTTTACTCTGACTCAGATGGGAACTGCGGGAGGGTTCTGAGCAGAGAGGCGACATGATCTGTCTCCCGATTTAAAAGCATTCTCTGGCTGCTGAGTTGAGAAAGACTGTGGGAAGATGTGATAGAAGCATGGGGGCCAAGCTTTGGCAACATCCAGGCGGGAGATGATGGTGGTCCTGACCAGGGTCGTGGTGGTGTTGAGAGATGGTCAGAGGGGAGAAGTAGGGGAGGAGGCCAGGGAGTTGCTGGGTGGGGATCTTTAGTAGATGTCGAAGACAATCAACAGGATTTCCTGACAGACTGGATATGGGGTGTGAGAGAAGGCAGGGGTCAAGGTTGAGTTTGATTGTTACTGAAATTATTAAGTAATTTTAAAAAACACTACTGCCTTTCCCAATCCTACCAAGTATGGGATGCTAGATTAAAGAAATCTCTTCAGGCTCATTGCAATGGCTCATGCCTGTAGTCCCAGCTCTTTGGTAAGCAGAGGTGCGAGTATCTTTTAAGGGCAGGTGTTCAAGACCAGCCTGGACAACACAGCAAGATCTGCTCTTTACAAAAATATTTTTCAAAATTAAATAAATGTAGCTAGGCATGGTGATGTGTACTTGTAGTTTCAGCTACTCAGGAGGCTGAAGTGGGCAGATCTCTTGAGGTCAGGAGTTTGAGGCCAGCTTCGGCAACATAGCAAGAACCCTCACTCTACAAAAAAATTAAAAAAAAACCAGGCATGGTGACACTCAACTGTACTACCAGCTATTGGGGAGCTGAGGCAGGAAGATGGCTTGAGCCCAGGAGGTCGAGGCTGCAGCGAGCTGTAAATGCACAGCTGCACTCCAGTCTGGGTGACAGAGCAGTACCTGTCTCACAATACAAATAAAAATACAAGTAAAATAATATCTCAAGTCAGAGCCTTTTGGCTCTGCAGCCCTTGCAACCCCTCAGCCGTGCAGTGGGGTTTGCATCGCTGGGAATGAGGAGACCCCTGCCCGGTGTTGTTGCCTGACTAATCAGTGTTTTAAAACATACATTAATTGGGGTGGGCGCAGTGGCTGACACCTGTAATCCCAGCACTTAGGGAGACCCAGGCGGGTGGATCACCTGAGGTCAAGAGTTCAAGACCAGCCTTGCCAACATGGTCAAACTCCTTCTCTACTAAGAAAATACAATAATTAGCTGGACATGGTAGTGGACACCTGTAATCCCAGCTACTTGGGAGGCTGAGGTAGGAGAATCACTTGAACCTGCGGGGCGGAGGTTGCAATGAGCTGAGATTGAGCCACTTCATTCCAGCCTGGGCAAGAGAACAAGACTTTGTCTCAAAGAAAAAAAAGTATTATATCAACATGTAATGGTTTTATTATTAATATGTAATGAATATTAAATATTTTTAAAATCTTATATCAACATGTAATGGCTTCAATATGTGATGAATAATATTTAAAAATTTGGGTCTTATTTTCTAGTTTTCATATAATTATCTACAGAAAGAAATAGTCTTAGAGATCTTCAATAAAGTTGAAAAAGGTAAAGGGATGTTAGACCCCAAAAGATTGAGAATTTCTAGTTTACAAATATTCAGACTAAGCCACATACAACTTGCTACTTGAACTATTTTTTTTCTTTGTTTTTTATTGTAGGAGATGGGGTCTCACCCTGTCACCCAGGCTTGAGTACAGTAGTGCTATCAGAGCTCACTGCAGCCTTGAACTCCTGGGCTAAGGGTACTCCTACCTGAGCCTCCTGAGTAGCTAGGACTGTAGGTATACATGACGATACTTGGCTAATTTTTAAATTGTTTTGTAGACATGGGGTCTCACTTTGTTGGCCAGGCTGGTGTCAAACTAATGGCCTCAAGTGACCCTTCCACCCCTGCCTCCCATCCTAGAGGTATGTGCCACCACAAGGAGCACTTGTTCAATTTTCTAAAGAGAAAATTTCTGAAGTAAGGCTGTGGGATGATGGCAGGAAGATAAAAGAAAAACAGAAGAATAAGTTAAAATGACTTATTCACACATATTCTTTTGACAGCAAGAAGAACTTTTAGTATATACATTCCTTACAAACCAACGGCAGATAAACAATGTTGTATAGGAACTTCAACACACACTGTACAATAGTCCCACTTTGCTGACATAAGTTATGGAAATTTCGTGGTTTACTTGAGTGTCGCTACCAGTATCTTGCTTCTCTGATGATTTTTATCAACTTCCTCATCTGTTAACTTCTCTCCAAGGTATGTCATGTCACGACATACTGCCGCTGCAGGAACATGGCCAGTGTCTTCCTATTAAACTTGTAGAATGCTTTCCTAATTTCTCTTTTTACTCTCTGTCTTTGTGTTGTGCATTTTCCTTACTTTTATTGTCAGAAACTCCATAAAGTCAGTCGTACTAATTTATCACGATTTGCTTTATTTATACTTTGCTTATATGGAATTTTGCCCAACAGACCTCATTACAATTTCTAACCTGTTTTATTTTGTTTTTTTTTCTGAGACAGGGTCTCCCTCTGTTGTCCAAGGCTGGAGGGTAGTAGTGCTATCGCAGCTGACTGCAGCCTCAACCTTCCAGGCTGAAGCGATCCTCCCATCTCAACCTCCCACGTGGCTGAGACTACAGGTGCTTGCCACTATGCCCAACTAATATTTGGAATTTTCGTATACGTGGATTCCAGAGGGGTGACAGCGAAACGTGAGTAAGCATGGATTTTGGTATATGCAGAGATGGGGGGCTGGAACTAATTCTGTATACTGAGGGACGACGACTGTATATGTTTTTACAATTACGCTGTAGGATACATACTGTTGCATAGCCTTGAAAATAATAATTTTTAATTGAGTGGAATAATAATAATAATATTGCTAAAAGTAGCAGCTGGCCAGGTGTGGTGGCTCACACTGGTAATCGCAACACTTTGGAAGGCTGAGGCAGGAGGATGGCTTGAGGCCAAGAGTTTGCGATAGGCCTTGGAAACAAAGGGGGAGTCACCATCCCTACAGAAAAATACATGAATTAGCCTAGTGTGGTGGCATGTTCCTGTAGTCCCAGCTACTTGGGAGGCTGAGCCCAGGGAGGATCACTTGAGCCCAGGGAGGCTGAGACTGCAGTGAGTCATGATCAGGCCTCTGCACTCCAGCCTGGGTGACAGAGTGAGACCCTGTCTCAAAACAACAAAAAAGTAGCAGCTAACATCAACTGACCTTTTACCAAGTGCCTATTGATACCATAGTTTAATTTCTTATAACTGTTTCTTATTTCACTTACCAACTCTGTCTTCAGTTACTCCCAGATCTTTACTGTGTTTGTGCAGATGACCTTTTGTTTAGATTGAATTGTCTCCCCAGAAGTAAGATTACTGTGAGTCATGGTGAATGGACATTCTCATTACCCTTGATGTAAATTGACAGGGTTTTGGGTGCCTCCCAGCTATAATCTTAGCACTTTGGGAGGCTAAGAGAGGAGGATTGCTTGAGGCCAAGAGTTGGAGGAGGCAGTATGGCAGTATGGTGAGACCATGTCTCCATTATTTTAAAAAATTGACAGGCTTTACCCGGGAAGGCTTATACACAATTTAAACACCCCTCATAGTATAAGAAAGTGCCCATTTCACTGCACCTTTGCCAGCACAGGGTATTATAATTTAGTAAGTCATTTTTTGTTTGATTATTTTAAATAGACAAAAGACCTCATGTTACTTAACTTGTCACATTTCAACATCTTTCCTCAGCTTATTAGCTCTATTTCTTTTCTGTCTTTAAACGGTTGTTCTTGTTTTGTTCTTTGAGACAGGGTCTTGCTCTGTCACCAGGCTGGACTGTAGTGGCATAATCATGCCTCACTGCAGCCTTGACCTCCCAGGCTCAAACTTCAGCATTCCGAGTAGCCGGGACTACAAGTGTGCACCACCACTCCCAGCTAACTTTTTTCTTCTTTTGGATAGAGACAGGGTCTCACTGTGTTGTCCAGACCGGTCTCTAGCTCCTGGCCTTAAAGAATCCTCCTGCATTAGCTTCTCAAATTGCTGGAATTTCAGGCATGAGTCACCATGCCTGGCATGGCCTGGGCTAGTCCTGTATTCTCTAGCATTCTCTTTACTTTGTGCTAGCCAATCTCTCATTATGCTGTTCACCTGTTATAATGAATAATTCTCCATATTAAATTTTACCACTTTAAACTTTTGAGTGGTTTTTGCTTCCTGATTGGACTCTGACTAATATGTTAGGAAGGGTCCCAGGAAATAAACCCACACAGATGGGATTTGGGCATAGGTTTGGTTTCCCAGGGGGCAGTGCTGAGCTCTTTGCCAGTGAGAAATGGGATGCTGGTGATTTCCAGGAAGTGACCTCACAGTGACTCAAGCTACCACTTACTGTTGATTGTGACGAAATGCCAGCTGAGGCACATGCCTTGGGAGCTAAGTGGTTGCTGCCCTTGACCACTATGAAGACTGGTGTGGGAAGGGTCGCTTTGGATCCACTTGAGCAGGGGTCCCCAACCCCTGAGCCATGGAGCCATAGGGAGCCACACAGCAGCAGGTGAGTGGTGTCGAGTGAGGGAGTGAGGGAAGCTTCGTCTGTATTTAGAGCCACTCCCCTTTGCTCACATTCCCGCCTGAGCTCCACCTTCTCAGATGAGCAGCAGCATTAGATTCTCATAGGAGAACGCACCCTGTTGTGAACCGTGCATGTGAGGGATCTAGGTTGCGCTGTCCTTATGAGAATCTAATACCTATTGATCTGTCACTTTCTCCCATCACGCTCAGGTGGGACCATCCAGTTTCAGGAAAACGAGCTTAACACGCCCACTGATTCTACATTATGGTGAGTTCTATAATTATTTTATTATATATTACAGTGTAATAATGGAAATGAAGTGCCGAATAAATGTAAATGTGCTTAAATCTTTTGGCCCAGCTCCTACCTCCCGGCAGCCTCGCCAGGCCCAGAACTCTCTCCACTCAGCCTGTACAGACCAAGCTCATGACACAATGGCCTATTTAGGCCCATACCCTACCTCACAGCAGTCTCTGCAGATGAGCCTACTGCCTCACAACAGCCTCCACAGGCACAGCTCCATCGTTACAATGGCCTCTTTAGACCCAGCCCCTGCCTCCCAGCCTTCTCTCCAGGCCCTGAAGTTTCTCCGTAAGTTGAGGTAGCTGGGAGTACATGTAGGTATACATGACGATACTTGGCTAATTTTTAAATTGTTTTGTAGACATGGGGTCTCACTTTGTTGGCCAGGCTGGTGTCAAACTAATGGCGTCAAGTGACCCTTCCACCCCTGCCTCCCATCCTCGAGGTATGTGCCACCACAAGGGGCACTTGTTCAATTTTCTAAAGAGAAAATTTCTAAAGTAAGGCTGTGGGATGATGGCAGGAAGATAAAAGAAAAACAGAAGAATAAGTTAAAATGACTTATTCACACATTCTTTTGACAGCAAGAAGAACTTTTAGTATATACATTCCTTACAAACAAACCAACGGCAGATAAACAATGTTGTATAGGAACTTCAACACACACTGTACAATCTTCCCACTTTGCTGACATAAGTTATGGAAATTTCGTGGTTTCCTTGAGTGTCGCTACCAGTATCTTGCTTCTCTGATGATTTTTATCAACTTCCTCATCTGTTAACTTCTCTCCAAGGTATGTCATGTCACGACATACTGCCGCTGCAGGAACATGGCCAGTGTCTTCCTATTAAACATGTAGAATGCTTTCCTAATTTCTCTTTTTACTCTCTGTCTTTGTGTTGTGCATTTTCCTTACTTTTATTGTCAGAAACTCCAGAAAGTCAGTCGTACTAATTTATCACGATTTGCTTTATTAATTTATACTTTGCTTATATGGAATTTTGCCCAACAGACCTCATTACAATTTGGGCCAGGGCCCAGGGTTCGGGTTGTTTTAGGGTCAGGGCCAGGGCCCAGGGCTAGGGGTGTTTTAGGGTCAGGGCCAGGGCCCAAAGTTAGGGTTGTTTTAGGGTCAGGGCCCAGGGTTAGGGTTTTAGGCTCAGGGCCAGGGCCCAGGGTTAGGGTTTTAGGCTCAGGGCCAGTGCCCACGGTTAGGGTTTTAGGCTCAGGGCCAGGGCCCAGGGTTAGGGTTTTAGGGTCAGGACCAGGGCCCAGGGTTAGGGTTTTAGGCTCAGGGCCAGGGCCCAGGGTTAGGGTTTTAGGCTCAGGGCCAGGGCCCAGGGTTAGGGTTTTAGGCTCGGGGCCAGGGCCCAGGGTTAGGGTTTTAGGGTCAGGGCCAGGGCCCAGTGTTAGGTTTGTTTTAGGGTCTGGGCCAGGGCCCAGGGTTAGGGTTGTTTTAGGGTCAGGGCCCAGAGTTAGGGTTTTAGGCTCAGGGCCAGGGCCTCGGGTTAGGGTTTTAGGCTCAGGGCCATGGCCCAGGGTTAGGGTTAATTAAGGGTCAGGGCCAGGGCCCAGGTTTAGGGTTGATTTAGGGTCAGGGCCAGGGCCCAGGTTTAGGTTTGTTGTACGGTCAGGGCCAGGGCCCAGTGTTAGGGTTGTTTCAGGATCAGGGCCCTGAGTTAGGGTTGTTTCATGGTCAGGGCCCAGGGTTAGGGTTTTTTCAGGGTGAGGGCCCAGGGTTTTGGTTGTTTTAGGGTCAGGGCCCAGGGTTAGGGTTGTTTTAGGGTCAGGGCCCAGGGATAGTGTTGTTTCAGGGTCAGGGACCAGGGTTAGGGTTGTTTCAGGGTCAGGGCCCAGGGTTAGGGTTGTTTCAGGGTCAGGGCCCTGGGTTAGAGTTGTTTCAGTGTCAGGGCCCAGGGTTAGGGTTGTTTTAGGGTCAGATCCTTGGCGCAGGTTTAGGGTTGATTTAGTGCAAGGGCCAAGGGTTAGGGTTGTTTTAGGGTCTGGCCAGGGCCCAGGGTTAGGGTTGTTTTAGGTCAGGGCCAGGGCCCAGGGATAGGGTTGTTTTAGGGTCAGGGCCAGGGCCCACGTTTAGGGTTGTTTTAGGGTCAGGGCCAGGGCCTAGGGTTAGGCTTGTTTTAGGGTCAGGTCGAGCGCCCACGGTTAGGCTTGTTTTAGGGTCAGGGTCAGGGCCAGGGCCCAGTGTTAGGCTTGTTTTAGCGTCAGGGCTAGGGCCCAGGGTTAAGGTTGTTTTAGGGTCAGGACCTGGGCCAAGGGTTAGGCTTGTTTTAGTGCCAGGGCCCAGGGTTAGGCTTGTTTTAGGGTTAGGGCCAGGGCCCAGGGTTAGGCTTGTTGTAGGGTCATGGCCAGGGCCCAGGGATAGGGTTGTTTTAGGGTCAGGGCCAGGGCCAAGGGTTAGGGTTGTTTTAGGGTCAGGGCCAGGGCCCAGGGTTAGGCTTTTTTTAGGTTCAGGGCCAGGGCCCAGGGTTAGGGTTATTTTAGGGTCAGTGCCCAGGGTTAGTGTTGTTTTAGGGTCAGTGCCCAGGGTTAGGGTTGTTTTAGGGTCAGGGCCAGGGCCCAGGGTTAGGGTTGTTTTAGGGTCAGGGCTAGGGCCCAGGTTTAGGCTTGTTTTAGGGTCACGGCCAGGTCCCAGGGTTAGGGTTCTTTTAGGGCCAGGTCCCATGGTTAGGGTTTTACAGTCAGGGCCAGGGCCCACAGTTAGGGTATTAGGCTCAGCGCAAGGGCCCAGGGTTAGGGTTTTAGGCTCAGGGCCATGTCCCAGGGTTAGGGTTTTAGGGTCAGGGCCTGGGCCCAGGGTTAGGTTTTTACGGTCAGGGCCCAGGGTTAGGGTTTTAGGGTCAGGGCCCAGGGTTAGGGTTTTAGGGTCAGGACCCAGTGTTAGGGTTTTAGGGTCATGGCCCAGGGTTAGGGTTTTAGGGTCAGGGCCCAGGATTTGGGTGATTTCCAGGAAGTGACCTCACAGTGACTCAAGCTACCACTTACTGTTGATTGTGATGAAATGCCAGCTGAGGCACATGCCTTGGGAGCTAAGTGGTTGCTGCCCTTGACTACTATGAAGACTGGTGTGGGAAGGGTCGCTTTGGATGCACTTGAGCAGGGGTCCCCAATCCCTGAGCCATGGAGCCGTAAGGAGCCACACAGCAGGTGAGTGGTGTCGAGTGAGGGAGTGAGGGAAGCTTCGTCTGTATTTACAGCCACTCCCCTTTGCTCACATTCCCGCCTGAGCTCCACCTTCTCAGATGAGCAGCAGCATTAGATTCTCATAGGAGAACGCACCCTGTTGTGAACCGTGCATGTGAGGGATCTAGGTTGCGCTGTGCTTATGAGAATCTAATACCTATTGATCTGTCACTTTCTCCCATCACGCTCAGGTGGGACCAGCCAGTTTCAGGAAAACAAGCTTAACACGCCCACTGATTCTACATTATGGTGAGTTCTATAATTATTTTATTATATATTCCAGTGTAATAATGGAAATGAAGTGCCTAGTAAACGTAAATGTGCTTAAATCTTTTGGCCCAGCTCCTACCTCCCGGCAGCCTCGCCAGGCCCAGAACTCTCTCCAGTCAGCCTCTACAGACCAAGCTCATGACTCACAATGGCCTATTGAGGCCCATACCCTACCTCACGGCAGTCTCCGCAGATGAGCCTACTGCCTCACAACAGCCTCCACAGGCACAGCTCCATCGTTACAGTGGCCTCTTTAGACCCAGCTCCTGCCTCCCAGCCTTCTCTCCAGGCCCTGAACTTTCTCCGTAAGTTGAGGTAGCTGGGACTGTAGGTATACATGACGATACTTGGCTAATTTTTAAATTGTTTTGCAGACATGGGGTCTCACTTTGTTGGCCAGGCTGGTGTCAAACTAATGGCCTCAAGTGACCCTTCCACCCCTGCCTCCCATCCTCGAGGTATGTGCCACCACAAGGGGCACTTGTTCAATTTTCTAAAGAAAAAATTTCTAAAGTAAGGCTGTGGGATGATGGCAGGAAGATAAAAGAAAAACAGAAGAATAAGTTAAAATGACTTATTCACACATATTCTTTTGACAGCAAGAAGAACTTTTAGTATATACATTCCTTACAAACAAACAAACGGCAGATAAACAATGTTGTATAGGAACTTCAACACACACTGTACAATATTCCCACTTTGCTGACATAAGTTATGGAAATTTCGTGGTTTCCTTGAGTGTCGCTACCAGTATTTTGCTCCTCTGACGATTTTTATCAACTTCCTCATCTGTTAACTTCTCTCCAAGGTATGTCATGTCACGACATACTGCCGCTGCATGAACACGGCCAGTGTCTTCCTATTAAACATGTAGAACGCTTTCCTAATTTCTCCTTTTACTCTGTGTCTTTGTGTTCTGCATTTTCCTTACTTTTATTGTCAGAAACTCCAGAAAGTCAATCGTACTAATTTATCACGATTTGCTTTATTAATTGATACTATGCTTATATGGAATTTTGCCCAACAGACCTCATTACAATTTGGGCCAGGGCCCAGGGTTCGGGTTGTTTTAGGGTCAGGGCCAGGGCCCAGGGCTAGGGGTGTTTTAGGGTCAGGGCCAGGGCCCAAAGTTAGGGTTGTTTTAGGGTCAGGGCCCAGGGTTAGGGTTTTAGGCTCAGGGCCAGGGCCCAGGGTTAGGGTTTTAGGCTCAGGGCCAGTGCCCACGGTTAGGGTTTTAGGCTCAGGGCCAGGGCCCAGGGTTAGGGTTTTAGGGTCAGGACCAGGGCCCAGGGTTAGGGTTTTAGGCTCAGGGCCAGGGCCCAGGGTTAGGGTTTTAGGCTCAGGGCCAGGGCCCAGGGTTAGGGTTTTAGGCTCGGGGCCAGGGCCCAGGGTTAGGGTTTTAGGGTCAGGGCCAGGGCCCAGGGTTAGGGTTTTAGGCTCAGGGCCAGGGCCCAGGGTTAGGGTTTTAGGATCAGTGCCAGGGCCCAGGGTTAGGGTTTTAGGGTCAGGTCCAGGGCCCAGGGTTAGGGTTTTAGGGTCAGGTCCAGGGCCCAGGGTTAGGGTTTTAGGGTTAGGGCCAGTGCCCAGGGTTAGGGTTTTAGGGTCAGGTCCAGGGCCCAGGGTTAGGGTTTCAGGGTCAGGGCCAGGGCCCAGGGTTAGGGTTTCAGGGTCAGGGCCAGGGCCCAGGGTTAGGGTTTTAGGGTCAGGGCCTGGGCCCAGGGTTAGGTTTTTAGGGTCAGTGCCCAGGGTTAGGGTTTTAGGGTCAGGGCCCAGGGTTAGGGTTTTAGGGTCAGGGCCCAGGGTTAGGGTTTTAGGGTCATGGCCCAGGGTTAGGGTTTTAGGGTCAGGGCCCAGGGTTAGGGTTGTTTTAGGGTCAGAGCCCAGGGTTAAGGTTGCTTCAGGGTCAGGGCCCAGGGTTAGGGTTGTTTCAGGGTCAGGGCCCAGGGTTAGGGTTGTTTTAAAGTCAGGGTCCAGGGTTAGGGTTGTTTTAGGGTTAGGGCCCAGGGTTAGGGTTTTAGGCTCAGGGCCAAGGCCGTGGGTTAAGGTTGTTTTAGGGTCAGGGCCAGGGCCCAGGGTTAGCGTTGTTTTAGGGTCAGGGCCAGGGCCCAGGGTTAGGGTTGTTTTAGGGTCAGGGCCAGGGCCCAAAGTTAGGGTTGTTTTAGGGTCAGGGCCCAGGGCTAGGGTTGTTTTACTGTCAGGGCCCAGGGTTAGGGTTGTTTTAGGGTCAGGGCCCAGAGTTAGGGTTGTTTTAAAGTCAGGGTCCAGGGTTAGGGTTGTTTTAGGGTTAGGGCCCAGGGTTAGGGTTTTAGGCTCAGGGCCAGGTCCGAGGGTTAGTGTTTTAGAGTCAGGGTCAGGGCCCAGGATTAGGGTTGTTTTAGGGTCAGGGCCAGGGCCCAGGGTTAGGGTTGTTTTAGGGTCAGGGCCAGGGCCCAGGGTTAGGGTTGTTTTAAAGTCAGGGTCCAGGGTTAGGGTTGTTTTAGGGTTAGGGCCCAGGGTTAGGATTGTTTGAGGATCAGGGCCCAGGGTTAGGGTTGTTTCAGTGTCAGGGCCCAGGGTTAGGGTTGTTTCAGGGTCAGGGCCCAGGGTTAGGGTAATTTCAGGGTCAGGGCCCAGGGTTAGGGTTGATTCAGTGTCAGTGCCCAGGGTTAGGGTTGTTTCAGGGTCAGGGTCCAGGGTTAGGGTTGTTTTAGGGTCAGGGCGTAGGGTTAGGCTTGTTTTAGGGTCAGGGCCCAGGGTTAGGGTTGCTTTAGTGTCAGCGGCGAGGGTTAGGTTTGTTTTAGGGTCAGCGGCCAGGGTTAGGGTTGTTTTAGAGTCAGGGCCCAGGGTTAGGGTTGTTTTAGGGTCAGGGCCAAGGTTTAGGGTTGTTTTAGGGTCAGGGCCAAGGGTTAGGGTTGTTTTAGTGTTAGGGCCCAGGGTTGGGGTTGTTTTAGGTTCAGGGCCCAGGGTTAGGGTTGTTTTAGGGTCAGGGCCCACGGTTAGGGTTTTAGGATCTGGGCCAGGGCCCAGGGTTAGGGTTTTAGGCTCAGGGCCAGGGCCCAGGGTTTGGGTGGTAGGCTCAGGTCCAGGGCCCAGGGTTAGGGTTTTAGGCTCAGGGCCAGGGCCCAGGGTTAGGGTTTTAGGCTCAGGGCCGGGGCCCAGGGTTAGGGTTTTAGGCTCAGGGCCAGGTCCCAGGGTTAGTGTTTTAGAGTCAGGGTCAGGGCCCAGGGTTAGGATTGTTTTAGGGTCAGGGCCAGGGCCCAGGGTTAGGGTTGTTTTAGGGTCAGGTCCAGGGCCCAGTGTTAGGGTTGTTTTAGGGTCAGGGCCTGGGCCAGGTTTAGGGTTGTTTTAGGGTCAGGGCCAGGGCCCAGGGTTAGGGTTGTTTTAGGGTCAGGGCCCTGGGTTAGCGTTTTAGGCTCAGGGCCAGGGCCCAGGGTTTGGGTTTTAGGCTCAGTTCCATGGCCCAGGGTTAGGTTTATTTTAGGGTCAGGTCCAGGGCCCAGGTTTAGGGTTGTTTTTTGGTCTGTGCCAGGGCCCAGGGTTAGGGTTGTTGTAGGGTCAGGGCCAGGGCCCAGGGTTAGGGTTGTTTTAGGATCAGTGCCCGGTCCAAGGGTTACGGTTGTTTTAGGGTCAGGGCCCAGGGTTAGGGTTGTTTTAGGGTCAGGGCCCAGGAATAGGGTTGTTTTAGGGTCAGGGAACAGGGTTAGGGTTGTTTTAGGGTAAGGGCCCAGGGTTAGGGTTGTTTTAGGGTCAGGGCCCAGGGTTAGGGTTTTAGGATCTGGGCCCTGGGCCCAGGGTTACAGTTTTAGGGTCAGGGACCGGGGCCCAGGGTTAGGGCTTCAGGGTCAGGGCCCGGGGCCCAGGGTTAGGGCTTCAGGGCCAGGGCCCGGCGCCCAGGGTTAGGGCTTCAGGGCCAGGGCCCGGGGCCCAGGGTTAGGGCTTCAGGGCCAGGGCCCGGGGCCCAGGGTTAGGGCTTCAGGGTCAGGGCCCGGGGCCCAGGGTTAGGGCTTCAGGGTCAGGGCCCGGGGCCCAGGGTTAGGGCTTCAGGGTCCGGGCCCGGGGCCCAGGGTTAGGGTTTTAGGGTCAGGGCCCGGGGCCCAGGGTTAGGGTGATTTCCAGGAAGTGACCTCACAGTGACTCAGGCTACCACTTACTGTTGATTGTGATGAAATGCCAGCTGAGGCACATGCCTTGGGAGCTAATTGGTTGCTGCCCTTGACTACTATGAAGACTGGTGTGGGAAGGGGCGCTTTGGATGCACTTGAGCAGGGGTCCCCAACCCCTGAGCCATGGAGCCGTAAGGAGCCACACAGCAGGTGAGTGGTGTCGAGTGAGGGAGTGAGGGAAGCTTCGTCTGTATTTACAGCCACTCCCCTTTGCTCACATTCCCGCCTGAGCTCCACCTTCTCAGATGAGCAGCAGCATTAGATTCTCATAGGAGAACGCACCCTGTTGTGAACCGTGCATGTGAGGGATCTAGGTTGCACTGTTCTTATGAGAATCTAATACCTATTGATCTGTCACTTTCTCCCATCACGCTCAGGTGGGACCATCCAGTTTCAGGAAAACAAGCTTAACACGCCCACTGATTCTACATTATGGTGAGTTCTATAATTATTTTATTATATATTCCAGTGTAATAATGGAAATGAAGTGCCTAATAAACGTAAATGTGCTTAAATCTTTTGGCCCAGCTCCTACCTCCCGGCAGCCTCGCCAGGCCCAGAACTCTCTCCAGTCAGCCTCTACAGACCAAGCTCATGACTCACAATGGCCTATTGAGGCCCATACCCTACCTCACGGCAGTCTCCGCAGATGAGCCTACTGCCTCACAACAGCCTCCACAGGCACAGCTCCATCGTTACAATGGCCTCTTTAGACCCAGCTCCTGCCTCCCAGCCTTCTCTCCAGGCCCTGAACTTTCTCCGTAAGTTGAGGTAGCTGGGACTGTAGGTATACATGACGATACTTGGCTAATTTTTAAATTGTTTTGCAGACATGGGGTCTCACTTTGTTGGCCAGGCTGGTGTCAAACTAATGGCCTCAAGTGACTCTTCCACCCCTGCCTCCCATCCTCGAGGTATGTGCCACCACAAGGGGCACTTGTTCAATTTTCTAAAGAAAAAATTTCTAAAGTAAGGCTGTGGGATGATGGCAGGAAGATAAAAGAAAAACAGAAGAATAAGTTAAAATGACTTATTCACACATATTCTTTTGACAGCAAGAAGAACTCTTAGTATATACATTCCTTACAAACAAACAAACAGCAGATAAACAATGTTGTATAGGAACTTCAACACACACTGTACAATCTTCCCACTTTGCTGACATAAGTTATGGAAATTTCGTGGTTTCCTTGAGTGTCGCTACCAGTATTTTGCTTCTCTGATGATTTTTATCAACTTCCTCATCTGTTAACTTCTCTCCAAAGTATGTCACGTCACGACATACTGCCGCTGCACGAACACGGCCAGTGTCTTCCTATTAAACATGTAGAATGCTTTCCTAATTTCTCTTTTTACTCTCTGTCTTTGTGTTCTGCATTTTCCTTACTTTTATTGTCAGAAACTCCAGAAAGTCAATCGTACTAATTTATCACGATTTGCTTTATTAATTTATACTATGCTTATATGGAATTTTGCCCAACAGACCTCATTACAATTTGGGCCAGGGCCCAGGGTTAGGGTTGTTTTAATGTCAGGGCCCAGAGTTAGGGTTGTTTTAGGGTCAGAGCCCAGGGTTAGGGTTGTTTTAGGGTCAGGGCCCAGGGTTAGGGTTGTTTAAGGGTCAGGGCCCAGGGTTAGGGTTGTTTTAGGGTCAGGGCCCAGGGTTAGTGTTGTTTTAGGGTCAGGGCCCAGGGTTAGGGTTTTTTCAGGGTGAGGGCCCAGGGTTTGGGTTGTTTTAGGGTCAGGGCCCAGGGTTAGGGTTGTTTTAGGGTCAGGGCCCAGGGATAGGGTTGTTTCAGGGTCAGGGACCAGGGTTAGTGTTGTTTCAGGGTCAGGGCCCAGGGTTAGGGTTCTTTCAGGGTCAGGGCCCTGGGTTAGGGTTGTTTCAGGGTCAGGGCCCAGGGTTAGGGTTGTTTTAGGGTCAAGGCCAGGGCCCAGGGTTAGGGTTGTTTTAGGGTCAGGGCCAGGGCCCAGGGCTAGTGGTGTTTTAGGGTCAGGGCCAGGGCCCAAAGTTAGGGTTGTTTTAGGGTCAGGGCCCAGGGTTAGGGTTTTAGGCTCAGGGCCAGGGCCCAGGGTTAGGGTTTTAGGCTCAGGGCCAGGGCCCAGGGTTAGGGTTTTAGGCTCAGGGCCAGGGCCCAGGGTTAGGGTTTTAGGGTCAGGGCCAGGGCCCAGGGTTAGGGTTTTAGGCTCAGGGCCAGGGCCCAGGGTTAGGGTTTTAGGCTCGGGGCCAGTGCCCAGGGTTAGGGTTTTAGGGTCAGGGCCAGGGCCCAGGGTTAGGGTTTTAGGCTCAGGGCCAGGGCCCAGGGTTAGGGTTTTAGGATCAGTGCCAGGGCCCAGGGTTAGGGTTTTAGGGTCAGGTCCAGGGCCCAGGGTTAGGGTTTTAGGGTTAGGGCCAGTGCCCAGGGTTAGGGTTTTAGAGTCAGGGCCTGGGCCCAGGGTTAGGGTTTTAGGGTCAGGGCCAGTGCCCAGGGGTAGGGTTTTAGGGTCAGGGTCAGGGCCCAGGGTTAGGGTTTTAGGGTCAGGGCCTGGGCCCAGGGTTAGGTTTTTAGGGTCAGGGCCCAGGGTCTGGGTTTTAGGGTCAGGGCCCAGGGTTAGGGTTTTAGGGTCAGGACCCAGGGTTAGGGTTTTAGGGTCATGGCCCAGGGTTAGGGTTTTAGGGTCAGGGCCCAGGGTTAGGGTGATTTCCAGGAAGTGACCTCACAGTGACTCAAGCTACCACTTACTGTTGATTGTGATGAAATGCCAGCTGAGGCACACGCCTTGGGAGCTAAGTGGTTGCTGCCCTTGACTACTATGAAGACTGGTGTGGGAAGGGTCGCTTTGGATGCACTTGAGCAGGGGTCCCCAACCCCTGAGCCATGGAGCCGTAAGGAGCCACACAGCAGGTGAGTGGTGTCGAGTGAGGGAGTGAGGGAAGCTTCGTCTGTATTTACAGCCACTCCCCTTTGCTCACATTCCCGCCTGAGCTCCACCTTCTCAGATGAGCAGCAGCATTAGATTCTCATAGGAGAACGCACCCTGTTGTGAACCGTGCATGTGAGGGATCTAGGTTGCACTGTTCTTATGAGAATCTAATACCTATTGATCTGTCACTTTCTCCCATCACGCTCAGGTGGGACCATCCAGTTTCAGGAAAACAAGCTTAACACGCCCACTGATTCTACATTATGGTGAGTTCTATAATTATTTTATTATATATTCCAGTGTAATAATGGAAATGAAGTGCCTAATAAACGTAAATGTGCTTAAATCTTTTGGCCCAGCTCCTACCTCCCGGCAGCCTCGCCAGGCCCAGAACTCTCTCCAGTCAGCCTCTACAGACCAAGCTCATGACTCACAATGGCCTATTGAGGCCCATACCCTACCTCACGGCAGTCTCCGCAGATGAGCCTACTGCCTCACAACAGCCTCCACAGGCACAGCTCCATCGTTACAATGGCCTCTTTAGACCCAGCTCCTGCCTCCCAGCCTTCTCTCCAGGCCCTGAACTTTCTCCGTAAGTTGAGGTAGCTGGGACTGTAGGTATACATGACGATACTTGGCTAATTTTTAAATTGTTTTGCAGACATGGGGTCTCACTTTGTTGGCCAGGCTGGTGTCAAACTAATGGCCTCAAGTGACTCTTCCACCCCTGCCTCCCATCCTCGAGGTATGTGCCACCACAAGGGGCACTTGTTCAATTTTCTAAAGAAAAAATTTCTAAAGTAAGGCTGTGGGATGATGGCAGGAAGATAAAAGAAAAACAGAAGAATAAGTTAAAATGACTTATTCACACATATTCTTTTGACAGCAAGAAGAACTCTTAGTATATACATTCCTTACAAACAAACAAACAGCAGATAAACAATGTTGTATAGGAACTTCAACACACACTGTACAATCTTCCCACTTTGCTGACATAAGTTATGGAAATTTCGTGGTTTCCTTGAGTGTCGCTACCAGTATTTTGCTTCTCTGATGATTTTTATCAACTTCCTCATCTGTTAACTTCTCTCCAAAGTATGTCACGTCACGACATACTGCCGCTGCACGAACACGGCCAGTGTCTTCCTATTAAACATGTAGAATGCTTTCCTAATTTCTCTTTTTACTCTCTGTCTTTGTGTTCTGCATTTTCCTTACTTTTATTGTCAGAAACTCCAGAAAGTCAATCGTACTAATTTATCACGATTTGCTTTATTAATTTATACTATGCTTATATGGAATTTTGCCCAACAGACCTCATTACAATTTGGGCCAGGGCCCAGGGTTAGGGTTGTTTTAGGGTCAGGGCCAGGGCCCAGGGTTAGTGTTGTTTTAGGGTCAGGGCCAGGGCCCAGGGCTAGGGGCGTTTTAGGGTCAGGGCCAGGGCCCAAAGTTAGGGTTGTTTTAGGGTCAGGGCCCAGGGTTAGGGTTTTAGGCTCAGGGCCAGGGCCCAGGGTTAGGGATTTAGGCTCAGGGCCAGGGCCCAGGGTTAGGGTTTTAGGCTCAGGGCCAGGGCCCAGGGTTAGGGATTTAGGCTCAGGGCCAGGGCCCAGGGTTAGGGTTTTAGGCTCAGGGCCAGGGCCCAGGGTTAGGGTTTTAGGCTCAGGGCCAGGGCCCAGGGTTAGGGTTTTAGGGTCAGGGCCAGGGCCCAGGGTTAGGGTTTTAGGGTCAGGGCCAGGGCCCAGGGTTAGGGTTTTAGGCTCGGGGCCAGGGCCCAGGGTTAGGGTTTTAGGGTCGGGGCCAGGGCCCAGGGTTAGGGTTTTAGGCTCAGGGCCAGGGCCCAGGGTTAGGGTTTTAGGATCAATGCCAGGGCCCAGGGTTAGGGATTTAGGGTCAGGTCCAGGGCCCAGGGTTAGGGTTTTAGGGTTAGGGCCAGTGCCCATTGTTAGGGTTTTAGGGTCAGGGCCTGGGCCCAGGGTTAGGGTTTTAGGGTCAGGGCCAGGGCCCAGGGTTAGGGTTTTAGGGTCAGGGCCAGGGCCCAGGGTTAGGGTTTTAGGGTCAGGGCCTGGGCCCAGGGTTAGGTTTTTACGGTCAGGGCCCAGGGTTCGGGTTTTAGGGTCAGGGCCCAGGGTTAGGGTTTTAGGGTCAGGGCCCAGGGTTAGGGTTTTAGGGTCATGGCCCAGGGTTAGGGTTTTTGGGTCAGGGCCCAGGGTTAGGGTGATTTCCAGGAAGTGACCTCACAGTGACTCAGGCTACCACTTACTGTTGATTGTGATGAAATGCCAGCTGAGGCACATGCCTTGGGAGCTAATTGGTTGCTGCCCTTGACTACTATGAAGACTGTTGTGGGAAGGGTCGCTTCGGATGCACTTGAGCAGGGGTCCCCAACCCCTGAGCCATGGAGCCGTAAGGAGCCACACAGCAGGTGAGTGGTGTCGAGTGAGGGAGTGAGGGAAGCTTCGTCTGTATTTACAGCCACTCCCCTTTGCTCACATTCCCGCCTGAGCTCCACCTTCTCAGATGAGCAGCAGCATTAGATTCTCATAGGAGAACGCACCCTGTTGTGAACCGTGCATGTGAGGGATCTAGGTTGCGCTGTTCTTATGAGAATCTAATACCTATTGATCTGTCACTTTCTCCCATCACGCTTAGGTGGGACCATCCAGTTTCAGGAAAACAAGCTTAACACGCCCACTGATTCTACATTATGGTGAGTTCTATAATTATTTTATTATATATTCCAGTGTAATAATGGAAATGAAGTGCCTAATAAACGTAAATGTGCTTAAATCTTTTGGCCCAGCTCCTACCTCCCGGCAGCCTCGCCAGGCCCAGAACTCTCTCCAGTCAGCCTCTACAGACCAAGCTCATGACTCACAATGGCCTATTGAGGCCCATACCCTACCTCACGGCAGTCTCCGCAGATGAGCCTACTGCCTCACAACAGCCTCCACAGGCACAGCTCCATCGTTACAATGGCCTCTTTAGACCCAGCTCCTGCCGCCCAGCCTTCTCTCCAGGCCCTGAACTTTCTCCGTAAGTTGAGGTAGCTGGGACTGTAGGTATACATGACGATACTTGGCTAATTTTTAAATTGTTTTGCAGACATGGGGTCTCACTTTGTTGGCCAGGCTGCTGTCAAACTAATGGCCTCAAGTGACCCTTCCACCCCTGCCTCCCATCCTCGAGGTATGTGCCACCACAAGGGGCACTTGTTCAATTTTCTAAAGAAAAAATTTCTAAAGTAAGGCTGTGGATGATGGCAGGAAGATAAAAGAAAAACAGAAGAATAAGTTAAAATGACTTATTCACACATATTCTTTTGACAGCAAGAAGAACTGTTAGTATATACATTCCTTACAAACAAAGAAACGGCAGATAAACAATGTTGTATAGGAACTTCAACACACACTGTACAATCTTCCCACTTTGCTGACATAAGTTATGGAAATTTCGTGGTTTCCTTGAGTGTCGCTACCAGTATTTTGCTTCTCTTATGATTTTTATCAACTTCCTCATCTGTTAACTTCTCTCCAAAGTATGTCATGTCACGACATACTGCCGCTGCAGGAACACGGCCACTGTCTTCCTATTAAACATGTAGAATGCTTTCCTAATTTCTCTTTTTACTCTCTGTCTTTGTGTTCTGCATTTTCCTTACTTTTATTCTCAGAAACTCCAGAAATCAATCGTACTAATTTATCACGATTTGCTTTATTAATTTATACTATGCTTATATGGAATTTTGCCCAACAGACCTCATTACAATTTGGGCCAGGGCCCAGGGTTAGGGTTGTTTTAGGGTCAGGGCCAGGGCCCAGGGTTAGGGTTGTTTTAGGGTCAGGGGCAGGGCCCAGGGTTAGGGTTGTTTTAGGGACAAGGCTCGGGCCCAGGTTTAGGGTTGTTTTAGGGTCAGGGCCAGGGCCCAGTGTTAGGGTTGTTTTAGGGTCAGGACCTGGGCCCAGGGTTAGGCTTGTTTTAGTGCCAGGGCCCTGGGTTAGGGTTGTTTTAGGGTCAGGACGCAGGGTTAGGGTTGTTTTAGGGTCAGGGCCCAGGGTTAGTGTTGTTTTAGGGTGAGGGCCCAGGGTTGGGTTTGTTTTAGGGTCAGGGCCAGGGCCCAGGGTTATGGTGATTTTAGGGTCAGTGCCCAGGGTTAGGGTTGTTTTAGGGTCAGTGCCCAGGGTTAGGGTTGTTTTAGGTCATGGCCAGGGCCCAGGGATAGGGTTGTTTTAGGGTCAGGGCCAGGGCCCAGGGTTAGGGTTGTTTTAGGGACAGGGTCAGGGCCCAGGGTTAGGCTTGTTTTAGGGTCAGGTCCTGGGCCCACGGTTAGGCTTGTTTTAGAGTCAGGGCCAGGGCTCAGGATTAGGCTTGTTTTAGGGTCAAGGACAGTGCCCAGTGTTAGGGTTGTTTTAGGGTCAGGACCTGGGCCCAGTGTTAGGCTTGTTTTAGTTCCAGGGCCCAGGTTTAGGGTTGTTTTAGGTCAGGGCCAGGGCCCAGCGTTAGGGTTGTTTTACGGTCAGGGCCAGGGCCCAGGGTTAGGCTTGTTTTAGGGTCAGGGCCAGGTCCCAGGGTTAGGCTTGTTTTAGGGTCAGGGCCAGGGCCCAGGGTTAGGCTTGTTTTAGGGTCAGGGACAGGGCCCAGGGTTAGGGTTGTTTTAGGGTCTGGGCCAGGGCCCAGGATTAGGCTTGTTTTAGGGTCAGGGCCAGGGCCCAGGGTTAGGCTTGTTTTAGGGTCAGGGACAGGGCCCAGGGTTAGGGTTGTTTTAGGGTCTGGGCCAGGGCCCAGGATTAGGCTTGTTTTAGGGTCAGGGCCAGGGCCCAGGGTTAGGCTTGTTTTAGGGTCAGGGCCAGGGCCCAGGGTTAGGGTTGTTTTAGGGTCAGGGCCAGGGCCCAGGGATAGGGTTGTTTTAGGGTCAAGGCCAGGGCCCAGTGTTAGGGTTGTTTTAGGGTCAGGGCCAGGGCACAGGGTTAGGCTTGTTTTAGGGTCAGGGCCAGGGCCCAGGGTTAGGGTTGTTTTAGGGTCAGGGCCAGGGCCCAGGGTTAGGCCTGTTTTAGGGTCAGGGACAGGGCCCAGGGTTAGGGTTGTTTTAGGGTCAGGGCCAGGGCCCAGGGTTAGGTTTGTTTTAGTGTCAGGGCCAGGGCCCAGCGTTAGGCTTGTTTTAGGTTCAGGGCCAGGGCCCAGGGTTAGGGTTGTTTTAGGGTCAGGGCCAGGGCCCAGGGTTAGGGTTGTTTTAGGGTCAGGTCCTGGCCCCAGGGTTAGGCTTGTTTTAGTGCCAGGGCCCAGGGTTAGGGTTGTTTTAGGGTCAGTGCCCAGGGTTAGGGTTGTTTTAGGTCATGGCCAGGGCCCAGGGATAGGGTTGTTTTAGGGTCAGGGCCAGGGCCCAGGGTTAGGGTTGTTTTAGGGACAGGGTCAGGGCCCAGGGTTAGGCTTGTTTTAGGGTCAGGTCCTGGGCCCACGGTTAGGCTTGTTTTAGAGTCAGGGCCAGGGCTCAGGATTAGGCTTGTTTTAGGGTCAAGGACAGTGCCCAGTGTTAGGGTTGTTTTAGGGTCAGGACCTGGGCCCAGTGTTAGGCTTGTTTTAGTTCCAGGGCCCAGGTTTAGGGTTGTTTTAGGTCAGGGCCAGGGCCCAGCGTTAGGGTTGTTTTACGGTCAGGGCCAGGGCCCAGGGTTAGGCTTGTTTTAGGGTCAGGGCCAGGTCCCAGGGTTAGGCTTGTTTTAGGGTCAGGGCCAGGGCCCAGGGTTAGGCTTGTTTTAGGGTCAGGGACAGGGCCCAGGGTTAGGGTTGTTTTAGGGTCTGGGCCAGGGCCCAGGATTAGGCTTGTTTTAGGGTCAGGGCCAGGGCCCAGGGTTAGGCTTGTTTTAGGGTCAGGGACAGGGCCCAGGGTTAGGGTTGTTTTAGGGTCTGGGCCAGGGCCCAGGATTAGGCTTGTTTTAGGGTCAGGGCCAGGGCCCAGGGTTAGGCTTGTTTTAGGGTCAGGGCCAGGGCCCAGGGTTAGGCTTGTTTTAGGGTCAGGGCCAGGGCCCAGGGATAGGGTTGTTTTAGGGTCAAGGCCAGGGCCCAGTGTTAGGGTTGTTTTAGGGTCAGGGCCAGGGCACAGGGTTAGGCTTGTTTTAGGGTCAGGGCCAGGGCCCAGGGTTAGGGTTGTTTTAGGGTCAGGGCCAGGGCCCAGGGTTAGGCCTGTTTTAGGGTCAGGGACAGGGCCCAGGGTTAGGGTTGTTTTAGGGTCAGGGCCAGGGCCCAGGGTTAGGTTTGTTTTAGTGTCAGGGCCAGGGCCCAGCGTTAGGCTTGTTTTAGGTTCAGGGCCAGGGCCCAGGGTTAGGGTTGTTTTAGGGTCAGGGCCAGGGCCCAGGGTTAGGGTTGTTTTAGGGTCAGGTCCTGGCCCCAGGGTTAGGCTTGTTTTAGTGCCAGGGCCCAGGGTTAGGGTTGTTTTAGGGTCAGGGCCAGGGCCCAGGTTTACGGTTGTTTTAATCTGGGCCAGGGCCCAGGGTTAGGGTTGTTTTAGGTCAGGGCCAGGTCCCAGGGTTAGGCTTGTTTTAGGGTCAGGGCCAGGGCCCAGAGTTAGGGTTGTTTTAGGTCATGGCCAGGGCCCAGGGTTAGGGTTGTTTTAGGTCAGGGCCAGGTCCCAGGGTTGGGGTTGTTTTAGGGTCAGGGCCCAGGATTAGGATTGTTTTAGGGTTAGTGCCCATGGTTGGGTTTATTTTAGGGTCAGGGTCAGGGCCCAGGGTTAGGTTTGTTTTAGGGTCAGGGTCAGGGCCCAGGGTTAGGGTTGTTTTAGGGTCAGGGCCAGGGCCCAGGTTTAGGCTTGTTTTAGGGTCAGGGCCAGGGCCCAGGGTTAGGGTTGTTTTAGGGTCAGGGCAAGGGCCCAGGTTTAGGGTTGTTTTAGGGTAAGGTCCAGGGCCCAGGGTTAGGGTTGTTTTAAGTTCAGGGCCAGGGCCCAGGGTTAGGGTTGTGTTAGGCTCAGGGCCAGGGCCCAGGGTTAGGATTGTTTTAGGGTCAGGACCTGGGCCCAGGGTTAGGCTTGTTTTAGGGTCAGGGCCAGGGCCCAGGGTTAGGCTTGTTTTAGGGTCAGAGCCAGGGCCCAGGGTTAGGGTTGTTTTAGGGTCAGGGTTAGGGCCAGTGCCCAGGGTTAGGGTTTTTTTAGGGTCAGGGCGAGGGCCCAGGGTTAGGCTTGTTTTAGGGTCTGGGCCAGGGCCCAGGTTTAGGTTTGTTTTAGGTCAGGGCCAGGGCCCAGGGCTAGGGTTGTTTTAGGTCAGGGACAGGTCCCACGGTTAGGGTTGTTTTAGGGTCAGGGCCAGGGCCCAGGGTTAGGGTTGTTTTAGGGTCAGGGCTAGGGCCCAGGTTTAGGCTTGTTTTAGGGTCAGGGCCAGGGCCCAGGGTTAGGCTTGTTTTAGGGTCAGGGCCAGGGCCGAGCGTTAGGCTTGTTTTAGGGTCAGGGACAGGGCCCAGGGTTAGGGTTGTTTTAGGGTCAGGGCCAGGGCCCAGGGTTAGGCTTGTTTTAGGGTCAGGGCCAGGGCCCAGGGTTAGGCTTGTTTTAGGGTCAGGACCTGGGCCCAGTTTTAGGCTTGTTTTAGTGCCAGGGCCCTGGGTTAGGGTTGTTTTAGGGTCAGGGCCAGGGCCCAGGGTTAGGGTTGTTTTAGGTTCAGGACCTGGGCCCAGGGTTAGGCTTGTTTTAGTGCCAGGGCCCTGGGCTAGGGTTGTTTTAGGGTCAGGGCCAGGGCCCAGGGTAAGGGTTGTTTTAGGTCAGGGCCAGGACCCAGCATTAGGGTTGTTTTAGGGTCATGGACAGGGCCCAGGTTTAGGGGTGTTTTAGGGTCAGGGCCAGGGCCCAGGGTAAGGGTTGTTTCAGTGTCAGGGCCAGGGCCCAGGGTTAGGGTTGTTTTAGGGTCAGGGCCAGGGTACAGTGTAAGGGTTGTTTCAGTGTCAGGGCCAGGGCCCAGGGTTAGGGTTGTTTTAGGGTCAGGGCCCAGGGTTAGGGTTGTTTTAGGGTGAGGTCCAGGGCCCAGGGATAGGCTTGTTTTAGGGTCAGGGCCAGGGCCCAGGTTTAGGCTTGTTTTAGGGTCAGGGCCAGGGCCCAGGTTTAGGCTTGTTTTAGGGTCAGGGCCAGGGCCAAGGGTTAGGCTTGTATTAGGGTCAGGTCCAAGGCCCAGGGTTAGGCTTGTTTTAGGGTCAGGGCCAGGGCCCAGGGTTAGGCTTGTTTTAGGGTCAGGGCCAGGGCCCAAGATTAGGCTTGTTTTAGGGTCAAGGACAGGGCCCAGGGTTATGGTTGTTTTAGGGTCAGGGCCAGGGCCCAGGGTTAGGCTTGTTTTAGGGTCAGGGCCAGGGCCCAGGGTTAGGCTTGTTTTAGGGTCAGGGCCAGGGCCCAGGGTTAGAGTTGTTTTAGGGTCAGGGCCAGGGCCCAGCGTTAGGGTTGTTTTAGGGTCAGGGCCAGGGCCCACGGTTAGGGTTGTTTTAGGGTCAGGTCCTGGGTTCAGGGTTAGGCTTGTTTTAGTGCCAGGGCCCAGGGTTCGGGTTGTTTTAGGGTCAGGGCCAGGGCCCAGTGTCAGGGTTGTTTTAGGTCAGTGCCAGGGCCCAGCATTAGGGTTGTTTTAAGGTCAGGGCCAGGGCCCAGGTTTATGGGTGTTTTAGGGTCAGGGACAGGGCCCAGCGTTAGGGTTGTTTTACGGTCAGGGCAGGGCCCAGGGTTAGGGTTGTTTTAGGGTCAGGGCCAGGGCCCAGGGTTAGGATTGTTTTAGGGTCAGGACCTGGGCCCAGGGTTAGGCTTGTTTTAGGGTCAGGGCCAGGGCCCAGGGTTAGGCTTGTTTTAGGGTCAGGGCCAGGGCCCAGGGTTAGGGTTGTTTTAGGGTCAGGACCTCGGCCCAGTGTTAGGCTTGTTTTAGTTCCAGGGCCCAGGGTTAGGGTTGTTTTAGGGTCAGGGCCAGGGCCCAGGGTTAGGGTTGTTTTAGGTTCAGGACCTGGGCCCAGGGTTAGGCTTGTTTTAGTGCCATGGCCCTGGGTTATGGTTGTTTTAGGGTCAGGGCCAGGGCCCAGGGTCAGGGTTGTTTTAGGTCAGGGCCAGGGCCCAGCATTAGGGTTGTTTTAGGGTCATGGACAGGGCCCAGGTTTAGGGGTGTTTTAGGGTCAGGGCCAGGGCCCAGGGTAAGGGTTGTTTCAGTGTCAGGGCCAGGGCCCAGGGTTAGGGCTGTTTTAGGGTCAGGGCCAGGGTCCAGTGTAAGGGTTGTTTCAGTGTCAGGGCCAGGGCCCAGGGTTAGGGTTGTTTTAGGGTCAGGGCCCAGGGTTAGGGTTGTTTTAGGGTCAGGTCCAGGGCCGAGGGATAGGCTTGTTTTAGGGTCAGGGCCAGGGCCCAGGTTTAGGCTTGTTTTAGGGTCAGGGCCAGGGCCCAGGTTTAGGCTTGTTTTAGGGTCAGGGCCAGGGCCAAGGGTTAGGCTTGTTTTAGGGTCAGGTCCAAGGCCCAGGGTTAGGCTTGTTTTAGGGTCAGGGCCAGGGCCCAGGGTTAGGCTTGTTTTAGGGTCAGGGCCAGGGCCCAAGATAAGGCTTGTTTTAGGGTCAAGGACAGGGCCCAGGGTTAGGGTTGTTTTAGGGTCAGGGCCAGGGCCCAGGGTTAGGCTTGTTTTAGGGTCAGGGCCATGGCCCAGGGTTAGGCTTGTTTTAGGGTCAGGGCCAGGGCCCAGGGTTTGGGTTGTTTTAGGGGCAGGGCCAGGGCCCAGCGTTAGGGTTGTTTTAGGGTCAGGGCCAGGGCCCACGGTTAGGGTTGTTTTAGGGTCAGGTCCTGGGCCCAGGGTTAGGCTTGTTTTAGTGCCAGGGCCCAGGGTTCGGGTTGTTTTAGGGTCAGGGCCAGGGCCCAGGGTGAGGGTTGTTTTAGGTCAGTGCCAGGGCCCAGCATTAGGGTTGTTTTAAGGTCAGGGCCAGGGCCCAGGTTTAGGGGTGTTTTAGGGTCAGGGACAGGGCCCAGTGTTAGTGTTGTTTTACGGTCAGGGCAGGGCCCAGGGTTAGGCTTGTTTTAGGGTCAGGGCCAGGGCCCAGGGTTAGGCTTGTTTTAGGGTCAGGGCCAGGGCCCAGGTTTAGGGTTGTTTTAGGGTCAGGACCTGGGCCCAGGGTTAGGCTTGTTTTAGGGTCAGGGCCAGGGCCCAGGGTTAGGCTTGTTTTAGGGTCAGAGCCAGGTCCCAGGGTTAGGGTTGTTTTAGGGTCAGGGTTAGGGCCAGGGCCCAGGGTTAGGGTTTTTTTAGGGTCAGGGTGAGGGCCCAGGGTTAGGCTTGTTTTAGGGTCAGGGCCAGGGCCCAGGTTTAGGGTTGTTTTAGGTCCGGGCCATGGCCCAGGGTTAGGGTTGTTTTAGGTCAGGGCCAGCTCCCAGGGTTAGGGTTGTTTTAGGGTCAGGGCCAGGGCCCAGGGTTAGGGTTGTTTTAGGGTTACGGCTAGGGCCCAGGTTTAGGCTTGTTTTAGGGACAGGGCCAGGGCCCAGGGTTAGGCTTGTTTTAGGGTGAGGGCCAGAGCCGAGCGTTAGGCTTGTTTTAGGGTCAGGGACAGGGCCCAGGGTTAGGGTTGTTTTAGGGTCAGGGCCAGGGCCCAGGGTTAGGCTTGTTTTAGGGTCAGGGCCAGGGCCCAGGGTTAGGGTTGTTTTAGGGTCAGGACCTGGGCCCAGTGTTAGGCTTGTTTTAGTGCCAGTGCCCAGGGTTACGGTTGTTTTAGGGTCAGGGACAGGGTCCAGGTTTAGAGTTGTTTTAGGTCAGGGCCAGGGTCCAGGAATAGGGTTGTTTTAGGGTCAGTGCCCGGGCCCAGGGTTAGGGTTGTTTTAAGGTCAGGGCCAGGGTCCAGGGTAAGGGTTGTTTCCGTGTCAGGGCCAGGGCCCAGGGTTAGGGTTGTTTTAGGGTTAGGGCCAGGGCCCAGGGTTATGGTTATTTTAGGGTCAGTGCCCAGGGTTAGGGTTGTTTTAGGACATGGCCAGGGCCCAGGGATAGGGTTGTTTTAGGGTCAGTGCCAGGGCCCAGGGTTAGGCTTGTTTTAGGGTCAGGGTCAGGGCCCAGGGTTAGTCTTGTTTTTGGGTCAGGTCCTGGGCCCACGGTTAGGCTTGTTTTAGGGTCAGGGCCAGGGCCCAGGTTTAGGCTTGTTTTAGGGTCAAGGACAGGGCCCAGGGTTAGGGTTGTTTTAGGGTCAGGCCCAGGGCCCAGGGTTAGGGGTGTTTTAGGGTCAGGGCCAGGGCCCAGGGTTACGGTTGTTTTAGGGTCAGGATCTCGGCCCAGGTTTAGGCTTGTTTTAGTGCCAGGGCCCAGGGTTAGGGTTGTTTTAGGGTCAGGGCCAGGGCCCAGGGTTAGGGTTGTTTTAGGGTCAGGGCCAGGGCCCAGGGTTAGGCTTGTTTTAGGGTCAGGTCCAGGGCCCAGGGTTAGGGTTGTTTTAGGGTCAGGGCCAGGGCCGAGGGTTAGGCTTGTTTTAGGGTCAGGGCCAGGGCCCACGGTTAGGGTTGTTTTAGGGTGAGGGCCAGGGACCAGGGTTAGGCTTGTTTTAGGGTCAGGGCCAGGGCCCAGCGTTAGGGTTGTTGTAGGTTCAGGGCCAGGGCCCAGGATTAGGCTTGTTTTAGGGTCAGGGCCAGGGCCCAGGGTTAGGCTTGTTTTAGTGCCAGGGCCCAGGGTTAGGGTTGTTTTAGGGTCAGGGCCAGGGCCCAGGGTTAGGGTTGTTTTAGGGTCAGGGCCAGGGCCCAGGTTTAGGCTTGTTTTAGGGTCAGGGCCAGGGCCCAGGGTTAGGATTGTTTTAGGGTCAGGGCCAGGGCCGAGCGTTAGGCTTGTTTTAGGGTCAGGGATAGGGCCTAGGGTTAGGGTTGTTTTAGGGTCCGGGCCAGGGCCCAGGGTTAGGCCTGTTTTAGGCTCTTGGCCAGGGCCCAGGGTTAGGGTTGTTTTAGGGTCTGGACCTGGGCCCAGTGTGAGGCTTGTTTTACTGCCAGGGCCCAGGGTTAGAGTTGTTTTAGGGTCAGGGCCATGGCCCAGGGTTAGGCTTGTTTTAGGTCAGCGCCAGGGCCCAGGATTAGGGTTGTTTTAGGGTCAGGGCCAGGGCCGTGGGTTAGGGTTGTTTTAGGGTCAGGGACAGGGCCCAGGGTTAGGGTTGTTTTAGGGTCAGGGCCAGGGCCCAGGGTTAGGCTTGTTTTTGGGTCAGGGCCAGGGCCCAGGGTTAGGCTTGTTTTAGGGTCATTGCCAGGGCCCAGGATTAGGGTTGTTTTAGGGTCAGGGCCAGGGCCCAGCGTTAGGGTTGTTTTAGGGTCAGGGCCAAGGCGCAGGGTTAGGGTCGTTTTAGGCTCAGGACCTGGGCCCAGGGTTAGGCTTATTTTAGTGCGAGGGCCCAGGGTTAGGGTTGTTTTAGGGTCAGGTCCAGGTCCCAGGTTTAGGGTTGTTTTAGGGTCAGGGCCAGGGCCCAGGGTTAGGCTTGTTTTAGGGTCAGGTCCAGGTCCCAGGTTTAGGGTTGTTTTAGGGTCAGGACCTGGGCCCAGGGTTAGGCTTGTTTTAGTGCCATGGCCCTGGGTTATGGTTGTTTTAGGGTCAGGGCCAGGGCCCAGGGTCAGGGTTGTTTTAGGTCAGGGCCAGGGCCCAGCATTAGGGTTGTTTTAGGGTCATGGACAGGGCCCAGGTTTAGGGGTGTTTTAGGGTCAGGGCCAGGGCCCAGGGTAAGGGTTGTTTCAGTGTCAGGGCCAGGGCCCAGGGTTAGGGCTGTTTTAGGGTCAGGGCCAGGGTCCAGTGTAAGGGTTGTTTCAGTGTCAGGGCCAGGGCCCAGGGTTAGGGTTGTTTTAGGGTCAGGGCCCAGGGTTAGGGTTGTTTTAGGGTCAGGTCCAGGGCCGAGGGATAGGCTTGTTTTAGGGTCAGGGCCAGGGCCCAGGTTTAGGCTTGTTTTAGGGTCAGGGCCAGGGCCCAGGTTTAGGCTTGTTTTAGGGTCAGGGCCAGGGCCAAGGGTTAGGCTTGTTTTAGGGTCAGGTCCAAGGCCCAGGGTTAGGCTTGTTTTAGGGTCAGGGCCAGGGCCCAGGGTTAGGCTTGTTTTAGGGTCAGGGCCAGGGCCCAAGATAAGGCTTGTTTTAGGGTCAAGGACAGGGCCCAGGGTTAGGGTTGTTTTAGGGTCAGGGCCAGGGCCCAGGGTTAGGCTTGTTTTAGGGTCAGGGCCATGGCCCAGGGTTAGGCTTGTTTTAGGGTCAGGGCCAGGGCCCAGGGTTTGGGTTGTTTTAGGGGCAGGGCCAGGGCCCAGCGTTAGGGTTGTTTTAGGGTCAGGGCCAGGGCCCACGGTTAGGGTTGTTTTAGGGTCAGGTCCTGGGCCCAGGGTTAGGCTTGTTTTAGTGCCAGGGCCCAGGGTTCGGGTTGTTTTAGGGTCAGGGCCAGGGCCCAGGGTGAGGGTTGTTTTAGGTCAGTGCCAGGGCCCAGCATTAGGGTTGTTTTAAGGTCAGGGCCAGGGCCCAGGTTTAGGGGTGTTTTAGGGTCAGGGACAGGGCCCAGTGTTAGTGTTGTTTTACGGTCAGGGCAGGGCCCAGGGTTAGGCTTGTTTTAGGGTCAGGGCCAGGGCCCAGGGTTAGGCTTGTTTTAGGGTCAGGGCCAGGGCCCAGGTTTAGGGTTGTTTTAGGGTCAGGACCTGGGCCCAGGGTTAGGCTTGTTTTAGGGTCAGGGCCAGGGCCCAGGGTTAGGCTTGTTTTAGGGTCAGAGCCAGGTCCCAGGGTTAGGGTTGTTTTAGGGTCAGGGTTAGGGCCAGGGCCCAGGGTTAGGGTTTTTTTAGGGTCAGGGTGAGGGCCCAGGGTTAGGCTTGTTTTAGGGTCAGGGCCAGGGCCCAGGTTTAGGGTTGTTTTAGGTCCGGGCCATGGCCCAGGGTTAGGGTTGTTTTAGGTCAGGGCCAGCTCCCAGGGTTAGGGTTGTTTTAGGGTCAGGGCCAGGGCCCAGGGTTAGGGTTGTTTTAGGGTTACGGCTAGGGCCCAGGTTTAGGCTTGTTTTAGGGACAGGGCCAGGGCCCAGGGTTAGGCTTGTTTTAGGGTGAGGGCCAGAGCCGAGCGTTAGGCTTGTTTTAGGGTCAGGGACAGGGCCCAGGGTTAGGGTTGTTTTAGGGTCAGGGCCAGGGCCCAGGGTTAGGCTTGTTTTAGGGTCAGGGCCAGGGCCCAGGGTTAGGGTTGTTTTAGGGTCAGGACCTGGGCCCAGTGTTAGGCTTGTTTTAGTGCCAGTGCCCAGGGTTACGGTTGTTTTAGGGTCAGGGACAGGGTCCAGGTTTAGAGTTGTTTTAGGTCAGGGCCAGGGTCCAGGAATAGGGTTGTTTTAGGGTCAGTGCCCGGGCCCAGGGTTAGGGTTGTTTTAAGGTCAGGGCCAGGGTCCAGGGTAAGGGTTGTTTCCGTGTCAGGGCCAGGGCCCAGGGTTAGGGTTGTTTTAGGGTTAGGGCCAGGGCCCAGGGTTATGGTTATTTTAGGGTCAGTGCCCAGGGTTAGGGTTGTTTTAGGACATGGCCAGGGCCCAGGGATAGGGTTGTTTTAGGGTCAGTGCCAGGGCCCAGGGTTAGGCTTGTTTTAGGGTCAGGGTCAGGGCCCAGGGTTAGTCTTGTTTTTGGGTCAGGTCCTGGGCCCACGGTTAGGCTTGTTTTAGGGTCAGGGCCAGGGCCCAGGTTTAGGCTTGTTTTAGGGTCAAGGACAGGGCCCAGGGTTAGGGTTGTTTTAGGGTCAGGCCCAGGGCCCAGGGTTAGGGGTGTTTTAGGGTCAGGGCCAGGGCCCAGGGTTACGGTTGTTTTAGGGTCAGGATCTCGGCCCAGGTTTAGGCTTGTTTTAGTGCCAGGGCCCAGGGTTAGGGTTGTTTTAGGGTCAGGGCCAGGGCCCAGGGTTAGGGTTGTTTTAGGGTCAGGGCCAGGGCCCAGGGTTAGGCTTGTTTTAGGGTCAGGTCCAGGGCCCAGGGTTAGGGTTGTTTTAGGGTCAGGGCCAGGGCCGAGGGTTAGGCTTGTTTTAGGGTCAGGGCCAGGGCCCACGGTTAGGGTTGTTTTAGGGTGAGGGCCAGGGACCAGGGTTAGGCTTGTTTTAGGGTCAGGGCCAGGGCCCAGCGTTAGGGTTGTTGTAGGTTCAGGGCCAGGGCCCAGGATTAGGCTTGTTTTAGGGTCAGGGCCAGGGCCCAGGGTTAGGCTTGTTTTAGTGCCAGGGCCCAGGGTTAGGGTTGTTTTAGGGTCAGGGCCAGGGCCCAGGGTTAGGGTTGTTTTAGGGTCAGGGCCAGGGCCCAGGTTTAGGCTTGTTTTAGGGTCAGGGCCAGGGCCCAGGGTTAGGATTGTTTTAGGGTCAGGGCCAGGGCCGAGCGTTAGGCTTGTTTTAGGGTCAGGGATAGGGCCTAGGGTTAGGGTTGTTTTAGGGTCCGGGCCAGGGCCCAGGGTTAGGCCTGTTTTAGGCTCTTGGCCAGGGCCCAGGGTTAGGGTTGTTTTAGGGTCTGGACCTGGGCCCAGTGTGAGGCTTGTTTTACTGCCAGGGCCCAGGGTTAGAGTTGTTTTAGGGTCAGGGCCATGGCCCAGGGTTAGGCTTGTTTTAGGTCAGCGCCAGGGCCCAGGATTAGGGTTGTTTTAGGGTCAGGGCCAGGGCCGTGGGTTAGGGTTGTTTTAGGGTCAGGGACAGGGCCCAGGGTTAGGGTTGTTTTAGGGTCAGGGCCAGGGCCCAGGGTTAGGCTTGTTTTTGGGTCAGGGCCAGGGCCCAGGGTTAGGCTTGTTTTAGGGTCATTGCCAGGGCCCAGGATTAGGGTTGTTTTAGGGTCAGGGCCAGGGCCCAGCGTTAGGGTTGTTTTAGGGTCAGGGCCAAGGCGCAGGGTTAGGGTCGTTTTAGGCTCAGGACCTGGGCCCAGGGTTAGGCTTATTTTAGTGCCAGGGCCCAGGGTTAGGGTTGTTTTAGGGTCAGGTCCAGGTCCCAGGTTTAGGGTTGTTTTAGGGTCAGGGCCAGGGCCCAGGGTTAGGCTTGTTTTAGGGTCAGGTCCAGGTCCCAGGTTTAGGGTTGTTTTAGGGTCAGGGCCAGGGCCCAGGGTTAGGCTTGTTTTAGGGTCAGGGCCAGGGCCCAGGGTTAGGGTTGTTTTAGGGTCAGGGCCAGGGCTCAGGGTTAGGCTTGTTTTAGGATCAGGGCCAGGGCCCACGGTTAGGGTTGCTTTAGGGTCAGGGCCAGGTCCCAGGTTTAGGCTTCTTTTAGGGTCAGGGCCAGGGCCCAGCGTTAGGGTTGTTGTAGGTTCAGGGCCAGGGCCCAGGATTAGGCTTGTTTTAGGGTCAGGGACAGGGCCCAGGGTTAGGGTTGTTTTTGGGTCAGGGCCAGGGCCCAGCGTTAGGGTTGTTTTAGGGTCAGGGCTAGGGCCCAGGGTTAGGGTTGTTTTGGGGGCAGGACCTGGGCCCAAGGTTAGCCTTGTTTTAGTGCCAGGGCCCAGGGTCAGGGTTGATTTAGGTCAGGGCCAGGGCTCAGCATTAGGGTTGTTTTTGGGTCAGGGGCAGGGCCCAGGTTTAGGGGTGTTTTAGGGTCAGGGCCTGGGCCCAGGGTTAGGGTTGTTTTAGGTCAGTTCCAGGGCCAAGGGATACGTTTGTTTTAGGGTCAGGGCCAGGGCCCAGGGATAGAGTTGTTTTAGGGTCAGGGCCAGGGCCCAGGGTTAGGGTTGTTGTAGGGTCAGGGCCAGGGCCCAGGGTTAGGCTTGTTTTAGGGTCAGGGCCAGGGCCCAGGGGTAGGGTTGTTTTAGGTTCAGGGCCAGGGCCCAGGGTTAGGCTTGTTTTAGGGTCAGGGCCAGGGCCCAGGTTTAGGGTTGTTTTAGGGTCAGGGCCAGGGCCCAGGGTTAGGGTTGTTTTAGGGTCAGGGCCAGTGCCCAGCGTTTGGGTTGTTTTAGGTTCAGGGCCAGGGCCCAGGGTTAGGGTTGTTTTAGTGCCCGGGCCAAGGTTTAGGGTTTTTTTAGGGTCGGGGCCCAGGGTTAGGCTTGTTTTAGGATCAGGGCCCAGGGTTAGGGTTGTTTTAGGGTCAGGGCCCAGGGTTAGGTTTGTTTTAGGGTCAGGGCCCAGGGTTAGGGTTGTTTTAGGGTCAGGGCCCAGGGTTAGGGTTGTTTAAGGGTCAGGTCCCAGGGTTAGGGTTGTTTTAGGGTCAGGACCCAGGGTTAGTGTTGTTTTAGGGTCAGGGCCCAGGGTTAGTGTTGTTTTATGGTCAGGGCCCAGTGTTAGGGTTGTTTTAGGCTCAGGGCCCAGGGTTGGGGTTGTTTTAGGGTCAGGGCCCAGGGTAGGGTTGTTTTAGGGTCAGGACCCACGATTAGATTTTTAGGATCAGGGTCAGGGCCCAGTTTTAGGGTTTTAGGGTAAGGGCCAGTGCCCAGGGTTAGGGTTTTAGGCTCAGGGCCAGGGCCCAGGGTTAGGGTTTTAGGCTCAGGGCTAGGGCCCAGGGTTTGGGTTTTAGGATCAGGGTCAGGGCCCAGGGTTAGGGTTGTTTTAGGGTCAGGGCCAGGGCCCAGGTTTAGGGTTGTTATAGGGTCAGGGTCAGGGCCAGGGCCCAGGGTTGGTGTTGTTTTAGGGTCAGGACCAGGGCCTAGGGTTAGGGTTGTTTTAGGGTCAGGGCCAGGCCCCAGTGTTAGGTTTGTTTTAGGGTCAGGGCCAGGGCCCAGGTTTAGGGTTGTTTTAGGGTCAGGGCCCAAAGTTCGGGTTTTAGGCTCAGGGCCAGGGCCTCGGGTTAGGGTTTTAGGCTCAGGGCCATGGCCCAGGGTTAGGGTTAATTAAGGGTCAGGGCCAGGGCCCAGGTTTAGGGTTGATTTAGGGTAAGGGCCAGGGCCCAGGTTTAGGGTTGTTGTACGGTCAGGGCCAGGGCCCAGTGTTAGGGTTGTTTCAGGATCAGGGCCCTGAGTTAGGGTTGTTTCAGGGTCAGGGCTCAGGGTTAGGGTTTTTTCAGGGTGAGGGCCCAGGGTTTGGGTTGTTTTAGGGTCAGGGCCCAGGGTTAGGGTTGTTTTAGGGTCCAGGCCCAGGGATAGGGTTGTTTCAGGGTCAGGGACCAGGGTTAGGTTTGTTTCAGGGTCAGGGCCCAGGTTTAGGGTTGTTTCAGGGTCAGGGCCCTGGGTTAGGGTTGTTTCAGGGTCAGTGCCCAGGGTTAGGGTTGTTTTAGGTCAGGGCCAGGGCCCAGGGATAGGGTTGTTTTAGGGTCAGGTCCAGGGCCCACGTTTAGGGTTGTTTTAGGGTCAGGGCCAGGGCCCTGGGTTAGGCTTGTTTTAGGGTCAGGTCGAGCGCCCACGGTTAGGCTTGTTTTAGGGTCAGGGCCAGGGCCCAGTGTTAGGCTTGTTTTAGGGTCAGGGCTAGGGCCCAGGGTTAAGGTTGTTTTAGGGTCAGGACCTGGGCCCAGGGTTAGGCTTGTTTTAGTGCCAGGGCCCAGGGTTAGGCTTGTTTTAGGGTTAGTGCCAGGGCCCAGGGTTAGGCTTGTTGTAGGGTCAGGGCCAGGACCCAGGGATAGGGTTGTTTTAGGGTCAGGGCCAGGGCCAAGGGTTAGGGTTGTTTTAGGGTCAGGGCCAGGGCCCAGGGTTAGGCTTTTTTTAGGGTCAGGGCCAGGGCCCAGGGTTAGGGTTATTTTAGTGTCAGTGCCCAGGGTTAGTGTTGTTTTAGGGTCAGTGCCCAGGGTTAGGGTTGTTTTAGGGTCAGGTCCAGGGCCCAGGGTTAGGCGTGTTTTAGGGACAGGGCCAGGGCCCAGGGTTACGGTTGTTTTAGGGTCAGGGCTAGGGCCCAGGTTTAGGCTTGTTTTAGGGTCACGGCCAGGTCCCAGGGTTAGGGTTCTTTTAGGGCCAGGTCCCATGGTTAGGGTTTTACAGTCAGGGCCAGGGCCCACAGTTAGGGTATTAGGCTCAGCGCAAGGGCCCAGCGTTAGGGTTTTAGACTCAGGGCCATGTCCCAGGGTTAGGGTTTTAGGGTCAGGGCCTGGGCCCAGGGTTAGGTTTTTACGGTCAGGGCCCAGGGTTAGGGTTTTAGGGTCAGCGACCAGGGTTAGGGTTTTAGGGTCAGGACCCAGTGTTAGAGTTTTAGGGTCATGGCCCAGGGTTAGGGTTTTAGGGTCAGGGCCCAGGGTTAGGGTGATTTCCAGGAAGTGACCTCACAGTGACTCAAGCTACCACTTACTGTTGATTGTGATGAAATGCCAGCTGAGGCACATGCCTTGGGAGCTAAGTGGTTGCTGCCCTTGACTACTATGAAGACTGGTGTGGGAAGGGTCGCTTTGGATGCACTTGAGCAGGGGTCCCCAATCCCTGAGCCATGGAGCCATAAGGAGCCACACAGCAGGTGAGTGGTGTCGAGTGAGGGAGTGAGGGAAGCTTCGTCTGTATTTAGAGCCACTCCCCTTTGCTCACATTCCCGCCTGAGCTCCACCTTCTCAGATGAGCAGCAGCATTAGATTCTCATAGGAGAACGCACCCTGTTCTGAACCGTGCATGTGAGGGATCTAGGTTGCACTGTGCTTATGAGAATCTAATACCTATTGATCTGTCACTTTCTCCCATCACGCTCAGGTGGGACCATCCAGTTTCAGGAAAACAAGCTTAACACGCCCACTGATTCTACATTATGGTGAGTTCTATAATTATTTATTATATATTCCAGTGTAATAATGGAAATGAAGTGCCTAATAAACGTAAATGTGCTTAAATCTTTTGGCCCAGCTCCTACCTCCCGGCAGCCTCGCCAGGCCCAGAACTCTCTCCAGTCAGCCTCTACAGACCAAGCTCATGACTCACAATGGCCTATTGAGGCCCATACCCTACCTCACGGCAGTCTCCGCAGATGAGCCTACTGCCTCACAACAGCCTCCAGAGGCACAGCTCCATCGTTACAATGGCCTCTTTAGACCCAGCTCCTGCCTCCCAGCCTTCTCTCCAGGCCCTGAACTTTCTCCGTAAGTTGAGGTAGCTGGGACTGTAGGTATACATGACGATACTTGGCTAATTTTTAAATTGTTTTGCAGACATGGGGTCTCACTTTGTTGGCCAGGCTGGTGTCAAACTAATGGCCTCAAGTGACCCTTCCACCCCTGCCTCCCATCCTCGAGGTATGTGCCACCACAAGGGGCACTTGTTCAATTTTCTAAAAAAAAAATTTCTAAAGTAAGGCTGTGGGATGATGGCAGGAAGATAAAAGAAAAACAGAAGAATAAGTTAAAATGACTTATTCACACATATTCTTTTGACAGCAAGAAGAACTTTTAGTATATACATTCCTTACAAACAAACAAATGGCAGATAAACAATGTTGTATAGGAACTTCAACACACACTGTACAATCTTCCCACTTTGCTGACGTAAGTTATGGAAATTTCGTGGTTTCCTTGAGTGTCGCTACCAGTATTTTGCTTCTCTGATGATTTTTATCAACTTCCTCATCTGTTAACTTCTCTCCAAGGTATGTCATGTCACGACATACTGCCGCTGCACGAACACGGCCAGTGTCTTCCTATTAAACATGAAGAAAGCTTTCCTAATTTCTCTTTTTACTCTCTGTCTTTGTGTTCTGCATTTTCCTTACTTTTATTGTCAGAAACTCCAGAAAGTCAATCGTACTAATTTATCACGATTTGCTTTATTAATTGATACTATGCTTATATGGAATTTTGCCCAACAGACCTCATTACAATTTGGGCCAGGGCCCAGGGTTAGGGTTGTTTTAGGGTCAGGGCCAGGGCCCAGGGCTAGGGGTGTTTTAGGGTCAGGGCCCAGAGTTAGGGTTGTTTTAGGGTCAGGGCCCAGGGTTAGGGTTGTTTAAGGGTCAGGGCCCAGGGTTAGGGTTGTTTTAGGGTCAGGGCCCAGGGTTAGGGTTGTTTTAGGGTCAGGGCCCAGGGTCAGTGTTGTTTTAGGGTCAGGGCCCAGTGTTAGGGTTGTTTTAGGGTCAGGGCCCAGGGTTGTGGTTGTTTTAGGGTCAGGGCCCAGGGTAGGGTTGTTTTAGGGTCAGGACCCACGATTAGATTTTTAGTATCAGGGTCAGGGTCCAGGGTTAGGGTTTTAGGGTAAGGGCCAGGGCCCAGGGTTAGGGTTTTAGGCTCAGGGCCAGGGCCCAGGGTTAGGGTTTTAGGCTCAGGGCTAGGGCCCAGGGTTAGGGATTTAGGATCAGGGTCAGGGCCCAGGGTTAGGGTTTTAGGCTCAGGGCCAGGGCCCAGGGTTAGTGTTTTAGAGTCAGGGCCAGGGCCCAGGGTTAGGGTTGTTTTAGGCTCAGGGCCAGGGCCCATGGTTAGGGTTGTTTTAGGGTCAGGGCCAGGGCCCAGGGTTAGGGTTGTTATAGGGTCAGGGCCAGGGCCCAGGGTTAGGGTTGTTTTAGGGTCAGGACCAGGGCCCAGGGTTAGGGTTGTTTTAGGGTCAGGGCCAGGGCCCAGTGTTAGGTTTGTTTTAGGGTCAGGGCCAGGGCCCAGGGGTAGGTTTGTTTTAGGGTCAGGGCCCAGAGTTAGGGTTTTAGGCTCAGGGCCAGGGCCTCGGGTTAGGGTTTTAGGCTCAGGGCCATGGCCCAGGGTTAGGGTTAATTAAGGGTCAGGGCCAGGGCCCAGGTTTAGGGTTGATTTAGGGTCAGGGCCAGAGCCCAGGTTTAGGTTTGTTGTACGGTCAGGGCCAGGGCCCAGTGTTAGGGTTGTTTCAGGATCAGGGCCCTGAGTTAGGGTTGTTTCAGGGTCAGGGCCCAGGGTTAGGGTTTTTTCAGGCTGAGGGCCCAGGGTTTTGGTTGTTTTAGGGTCAGGGCCCAGGGTTAGGGTTGTTTTAGGGTCAGGGCCCAGGGATAGGGTTGTTTCAGGGTCAGGGACCAGGGTTAGGGTTGTTTCAGGGTCAGGGCCCAGGGTTAGGGTTGTTTCAGGGTCAGGGCCCTGGGTTAGAGTTGTTTCAGGGTCAGGGCCCAGGGTTAGGGTTGTTTTAGGGTCAGGTCCTTGGCGCAGGTTTAGGGTTGATTTAGTGCAAGGGCCAAGGGTTAGGGTTGTTTTAGGGTCTGGCCAGGGCCCAGGGTTAGGGTTGTTTTAGGTCAGGGCCAGGGCCCAGGGATAGGGTTGTTTTAGGGTCAGGGCCAGGGCCCACGTTTAGGGTTGTTTTAGGGTCAGGGCCAGGGCCTAGGGTTAGGCTTGTTTTAGGGTCAGGTCGAGCGCCCACGGTTAGGCTTGTTTTAGGGTCAGGGTCAGGGCCAGGGCCCAGTGTTAGGCTTGTTTTAGCGTCAGGGCTAGGGCCCAGGGTTAAGGTTGTTTTAGGGTCAGGGCCAGGGCCCAGGGTTAGGCTTTTTTTAGGTTCAGGGCCAGCGCCCAGGGTTAGGGTTATTTTAGGGTCAGTGCCCTGGGTTAGTGTTGTTTTAGGGTCAGTGCCCAGGGTTAGGGTTGTTTTAGGGTCAGGGCCAGGGCCCAGGGTTAGGGTTGTTTTAGGGTCAGGGCTAGGGCCCAGGTTTAGGCTTGTTTTAGGGTCACTGCCATGTCCCAGGGTTAGGGTTCTTTTAGGGCCAGGTCCCATGGTTAGGGTTTTACAGTCAGGGCCAGGGCCCACAGTTAGGGTGTTAGGCTCAGCGCAAGGGCCCAGGGTTAGGGTTTTAGGCTCAGGGCCATGTCCCAGGGTTAGGGTTTTAGGGTCAGGGCCTGGGCCCAGGGTTAGGTTTTTACGGTCAGGGCCCAGGGTTAGGGTTTTAGGGTCAGGGCCCAGGGTTAGGGTTTTAGGGTCAGGACCCAGTGTTAGGGTTTTAGGGTCATGGCCCAGGGTTAGGGTTTTAGGGTCAGGGCCCAGGATTTGGGTGATTTCCAGGAAGTGACCTCACAGTGACTCAAGCTACCACTTACTGTTGATTGTGATGAAATGCCAGCTGAGGCACATGCCTTGGGAGCTAAGTGGTTGCTGCCCTTGACTACTATGAAGACTGGTGTGGGAAGGGTCGCTTTGGATGCACTTGAGCAGGGGTCCCCAATCCCTGAGCCATGGAGCCGTAAGGAGCCACACAGCAGGTGAGTGGTGTCGAGTGAGGGAGTGAGGGAAGCTTCGTCTGTATTTACAGCCACTCCCCTTTGCTCACATTCCCACCTGAGCTCCACCTTCTCAGATGAGCAGCAGCATTAGATTCTCATAGGAGAACGCACCCTGTTGTGAACCGTGCATGTGAGGGATCTAGGTTGCGCTGTGCTTATGAGAATCTAATACCTATTGATCTGTCACTTTCTCCCATCACGCTCAGGTGGGACCAGCCAGTTTCAGGAAAACAAGCTTAACACGCCCACTGATTCTACATTATGGTGAGTTCTATAATTATTTTATTATATATTCCAGTGTAATAATGGAAATGAAGTGCCTAATAAACGTAAATGTGCTTAAATCTTTTGGCCCAGCTCCTACCTCCCGGCAGCCTCGCCAGGCCCAGAACTCTCTCCAGTCAGCCTCTACAGACCAAGCTCATGACTCACAATGGCCTATTGAGGCCCATACCCTACCTCACGGCAGTCTCCGCAGATGAGCCTACTGCCTCACAACAGCCTCCACAGGCACAGCTCCATCGTTACAGTGGTCTCTTTAGACCCAGCTCCTGCCTCCCAGCCTTCTCTCCAGGCCCTGAACATTCTCCGTAAGTTGAGGTAGCTGGGACTGTAGGTATACATGACGATACTTGGCTAATTTTTAAATTGTTTTGCAGACATGGGGTCTCACTTTGTTGGCCAGGCTGCTGTCAAACTAATGGCCTCAAGTGACCCTTCCACCCCTGCCTCCCATCCTCGAGGTATGTGCCACCACAAGGGGCACTTGTTCAATTTTCTAAAGAAAAAATTTCTAAAGTAAGGCTGTGGGATGATGGCAGGAAGATAAAAGAAAAACAGAAGAATAAGTTAAAATGACTTATTCACACATATTCTTTTGACAGCAAGAAGAACTTTTAGTATATACATTCCTTACAAACAAACAAACGGCAGATAAACAATGTTGTATAGGAACTTCAACACACACTGTACAATATTCCCACTTTGCTGACATAAGTTATGGAAATTTCGTGGTTTCCTTGAGTGTCGCTACCAGTATTTTGCTCCTCTGACGATTTTTATCAACTTCCTCATCTGTTAACTTCTCTCCAAAGTATGTCATGTCACGACATACTGCCGCTGCACGAACACGGCCAGTGTCTTCCTATTAAACATGTAGAACGCTTTCCTAATTTCTCCTTTTACTCTCTGTCTTTGTGTTCTGCATTTTCCTTACTTTTATTGTCAGAAACTCCAGAAAGTCAATCGTACTAATTTATCACGATTTGCTTTATTAACTGATACTATGCTTATATGGAATTTTGCCCAACAGACCTCATTACAATTTGGGCCAGGGCCCAGGGTTCGGGTTGTTTTAGGGTCAGGGCCAGGGCCCAGGGCTAGGGGTGTTTTAGGGTCAGGGCCAGGGCCCAAAGTTAGGGTTGTTTAAGGGTCAGGGCCCAGGGTTAGGGTTTTAGGCTCAGGGCCAGGGCCCAGGGTTAGGGTTTTAGGCTCAGGGTCAGTGCCCACGGTTAGGGTTTTAGGCTCAGGGCCAGGGCCCAGGGTTAGGGTTTTAGGGTCAGGGCCAGGGCCCAGGGTTAGGGTTTTAGGCTCAGGGCCAGGGCCCAGGGTTAGGGTTTTAGGCTCGGGGCCAGGGCCCAGGGTTAGGGTTTTAGGGTCAGGGCCAGGGCCCAGGGTTAGGGTTTTAGGCTCAGGGCCAGGGCCCAGGGTTAGGGTTTTAGGATCAGTGCCAGGGCCCAGGGTTAGGGTTTTAGGGTCAGGTCCAGGGCCCAGGGTTAGTGTTTTAGGGTCAGGTCCAGGGCCCAGGGTTAGGGTTTTAGGGTTAGGGCCAGTGCCCAGGGTTAGGGTTTTAGGGTCAGGGCCAGGGCCCAGGGTTAGGGTTTCAGGGTCAGGGCCAGGGCCCAGGGTTAGGGTTTCAGGGTCAGGGCCAGGGCCCAGGGTTAGGGTTTTAGGGTCAGGGCCTGGGCCCAGGGTTAGGTTTATAGGGTCAGTGCCCAGGGTTAGGGTTTTAGGGTCAGGGCCCAGGGTTAGGGTTTTAGGGTCAGGGCCCAGGGTTAGGGTTTTAGGGTCATGGCCCAGGGTTAGGGTTTTAGGGTCAGGGCCCAGGGTTAGGGTTGTTTTAGGGTCAGTGCCCAGGGTTAGGGTTGTTTTAGGGTCAGAGCCCAGGGTTAAGGTTGCTTCAGGGTCAGGGCCCAGGGTTAGGGTTGTTTCAGGGTCAGGGCCCAGGGTTAGGGTTTTAGGCTCAGGGCCAAGGCCCTGGGTTAGGGTTGTTTTAGGGTCAGGGCCAGGGCCCAGGGTTAGCGTTGTTTTAGGGTCAGGGCCAGGGCCCAGGGTTAGGGTTGTTTTAGGGTCAGGGCCAGGGCCCAAAGTTAGGGTTGTTTTAGGGTCAGGGCCCAGGGCTAGGGTTGTTTTACTGTCAGGGCCCAGGGTTAGGGTTGTTTTAGGGTCAGGGCCCAGGGTTAGGGTTGTTTTAAAGTCAGGGTCCAGGGTTAGGGTTGTTTTAGGGTTAGGGCCCAGGGTTAGGGTTTTAGGCTCAGGGCCAGGTCCGAGGGTTAGTGTTTTAGAGTCAGGGTCAGGGCCCAGGATTAGGGTTGTTTTAGGGTCAGGGCCAGGGCCCAGGGTTAGGGTTGTTTTAGGGTCAGGGCCAGGGCCCAGGGTTAGGGTTGTTTTAAAGTCAGGGTCCAGGGTTAGGGTTGTTTTAGGGTTAGGGCCCAGGGTGAGGGTTTTAGGCTCAGGGCCAGGTCCGAGGGTTAGTGTTTTAGAGTCAGTGTCAGGGCCCAGGATTAGGGTTGTTTTAGGGTCAGGGCCAGGGCCAAGGGTTAGGGTTGTTTTAGGGTCAGGGCCAGGGCCCAGGGTTAGGGTTGTTTTAGGGTCAGGTCCAGGGCCCAGGGTTAGGGTTGTTTTAGGGTCAGGGCCCAGAGTTAGGGTTTTAGGCTCAGGGCCAGGGTCCACGGTTTGGGTTTTAGGCTCAGGGCCATGGCCCAGGGTTAGGTTTATTTTAGGGTCAGGGCCAGGGCCCAGGTTTAGGGTTGTTTTATGGTCTGTGCCAGGGCCCAGGGTTAGTGTTGTTTTAGGGTCAGGGCCAGGGCCCAGGGTTAGGGTTGTTTTAGGATCAGTGCCCGGTCCCAGGGTTAGGGTTGTTTTAGGGTCAGGGCCCAGGGTTAGGGTTGTTTTAGGGTCAGGGCCCAGGAATAGGGTTGTTTTAGGGTCAGGGCACAGGGTTAGGGTTGTTTTAGGGTCAGGGCCCCGGGTTAGGGTTGTTTTAGGGTCAGGGCCCAGGGTTAGGGTTGTTTCAGGGTCTGGGCCCAGGGTTAGGTTTGTTTCAGGGTCAGGGCCCAGGGTTAGCGTTGTTTCAGGGTCACGGCCCAGGGTTAGGGTTGTTTCAGGGTCAGGGCCCAGGGTTAGGATTGTTTGAGGATCAGGGCCCAGGGTTAGGGTTGTTTCAGTGTCAGGGCCCAGGGTTAGGGTTGTTTCAGGGTCAGGGCCCAGGGTTAGGGTAATTTCAGGGTCAGGGCCCAGGGTTAGGGTTGATTCAGTGTCAGTGCCCAGGGTTAGGGTTGTTTCAGGGTCAGGGTCCAGGGTTAGGGTTGTTTTAGGGTCAGGCCCTAGGGTTAGGCTTGTTTTAGGGTCAGGGCCCAGGGTTAGGGTTGCTTTAGGGTCAGCGGCGAGGGTTAGGTTTGTTTTAGGGTCAGCGGCCAGGGTTAGGGTTGTTTTAGAGTCAGAGCCCAGGGTTAGGGTTGTTTTAGGGTCAGGGCCCAGGGTTAGGGTTGTTTTAGGGTCAGGGCCAAGGGTTAGGGTTGTTTTAGTGTTAGGGCCCAGGGTTGGGGTTGTTTTAGGTTCAGGGCCCAGGGTTAGGGTTGTTTTAGGGTCAGGGCCCACGGTTAGGGTTTTAGGATCTGGGCCAGGGCCCAGGGTTAGGGTTTTAGGCTCAGGGCCAGGGCCCAGGGTTTGGGTTGTAGGCTCAGGTCCAGGGCCCAGGGTTAGGGTTTTAGGCTCAGGGCCACGGCCCAGGGTTAGGGTTTTAGGCTCAGGGCCGGGGCCCAGGGTTAGGGTTTTAGGCTCAGGGCCGGGGCCCAGGGTTAGGGTTTTAGGGTCAGGGCCAGGTCCCAGGGTTAGTGTTTTAGAGTCAGGGTCAGGGCCCAGGGTTAGGGTTGTTTTAGGGTCAGGGCCAGGGCCCAGGTTTAGGGTTGTTTTAGGGTCAGGGCCAGGGCCCAGGGTTAGGGTTGTTTTAGGGTCAGGTCCAGGGCCCACTGTTAGGGTTGTTTTAGGGTCAGGGCCTCGGCCAGGTTTAGGGTTGTTTTAGGGTCAGGGTCAGGGCCCTGGGTTAGGGTTTTAGGCTCAGGGCCAGGGCCCAGGGTTTGGGTTTTAGGCTCAGTTCCATGGCCCAGGGTTAAGTTTATTTTAGGGTCAGGTCCAGGGCCCAGGTTTAGGGTTGTTTTTTGGTCTGTGCCAGGGCCCAGGGTTAGGGTTGTTGTAGGGTCAGGGCCAGGGCCCAGGGTTAGGGTTGTTTTAGGATCAGTGCCCGGTCCCAGGGTTAGGGTTGTTTTAGGGTCAGGGCCCAGGAATAGGGTTGTTTTAGGGTCAGGGCACAGGGTTAGGGTTGTTTTAGGGTAAGGGCCCAGGGTTAGGGTTGTTTTAGGGTCAGGGCCCAGGGTTAGGGTTTTAGGATCAGGGCCCGGGGCCCAGGGTTAGAGTTTTAGGGTCAGGGACCGGGGCCCAGGGTTAGGGCTTCAGGGTCAGGGCCCGGGGCCCAGGGTTAGGGCTTCAGGGCCAGGGCCCGGGGCCCAGGGTTAGGGCTTCAGGGCCAGGGCCCGGGGCCCAGGGTTAGGGCTTCAGGGTCAGGGCCCGGGGCCCAGGGTTAGGGCTTCCGGGTCAGGGCCCGGGGCCCAGGGTTAGGGCTTCAGGGTCCGGGCCCGGGGCCCAGGGTTAGGGTTTTAGGGTCAGGGCCCGGGGCCCAGGGTTAGGGTGATTTCCAGGAAGTGACCTCACAGTGACTCAGGCTACCACTTACTGTTGATTGTGATGAAATGCCAGCTGAGGCACATGCCTTGGCAGCTAATTGGTTGCTGCCCTTGACTACTATGAAGACTGGTGTGGGAAGGGTCGCTTTGGATGCACTTGAGCAGGGGTCCCCAACCCCTGAGCCATGGAGCCGTAAGGAGCCACACAGCAGGTGAGTGGTGTCGAGTGAGGGAGTGAGGGAAGCTTCGTCTGTATTTACAGCCACTCCCCTTTGCTCACATTCCCGCCTGAGCTCCACCTTCTCAGATGAGCAGCAGCATTAGATTCTCATAGGAGAACGCACCCTGTTCTGAACCGTGCATGTGAGGGATCTAGGTTGCGCTGTGCTTATGAGAATCTAATACCTATTGATCTGTCACTTTCTCCCATCACGCTCAGGTGGGACCATCCAGTTTCAGGAAAACAAGCTTAACACGCCCACTGATTCTACATTATGGTGAGTTCTATAATTATTTTATTATATATTCCAGTGTAATAATGGAAATGAAGTGCCTAATAAACGTAAATGTGCTTAAATCTTTTGGCCCAGCTCCTACCTCCCGGCAGCCTCGCCAGGCCCAGAACTCTCTCCAGTCAGCCTCTACAGACCAAGCTCATGACTCACAATGGCCTATTGAGGCCCATACCCTACCTCACGGCAGTCTCCGCAGATGAGCCTACTGCCTCACAACAGCCTCCACAGGCACAGCTCCATCGTTACAATGGCCTCTTTAGACCCAGCTCCTGCCTCCCAGCCTTCTCTCCAGGCCCTGAACTTTCTCCGTAAGTTGAGGTAGCTGGGACTGTAGGTATACATGACGATACTTGGCTAATTTTTAAATTGTTTTGCAGACATGGGGTCTCACTTTGTTGGCCAGGCTGGTGTCAAACTAATGGCCTCAAGTGACCCTTCCACCCCTGCCTCCCATCCTCGAGGTATGTGCCACCACAAGGGGCACTTGTTCAATTTTCTAAAGAAAAAATTTCTAAAGTAAGGCTGTGGGATGATGGCAGGAAGATAAAAGAAAAACAGAAGAATAAGTTAAAATGACTTATTCACACATATTCTTTTGACAGCAAGAAGAACTCTTAGTATATACATTCCTTACAAACAAACAAACGGCAGATAAACAATGTTGTATAGGAACTTCAACACACACTGTACAATCTTCCCACTTTGCTGACATAAGTTATGGAAATTTCGTGGTTTCCTTGAGTGTCGCTACCAGTATTTTGCTTCTCTGATGATTTTTATCAACTTCCTCATCTGTTAACTTCTCTCCAAAGTATGTCACGTCACGACATACTGCCGCTGCACGAACACGGCCAGTGTCTTCCTATTAAACATGTAGAATGCTTTCCTAATTTCTCTTTTTACTCTCTGTCTTTGTGTTCTGCATTTTCCTTACTTTTATTGTCAGAAACTCCAGAAAGTCAATCGTACTAATTTATCACGATTTGCTTTATTAATTTATACTATGCTTATATGGAATTTTGCCCAACAGACCTCATTACAATTTGGGCCACGGCCCAGGGTTAGGGTTGTTTTAGGGTCAGGGCCAGGGCCCAGGGTTAGGGTTGTTTTAGGGTCAGGGCCAGGGCCCAGGGCTAGGGGTGTTTTAGGGTCAGGGCAAGGGCCCAAAGTTAGGGTTGTTTTAGGGTCAGGGCCCAGGGTTAGGGTTTTAGGCTCAGGGCCAGTGCCCAGGGTTAGGGTTTTAGGCTCAGGGCCAGGGCCCAGGGTTAGGGTTTTAGGGTCAGGGCCAGGGCCCAGGGTTAGGGTTTTAGGGTCAGGGTCAAGGCCCAGGGTTAGGGTTTTAGGGTCAGGGCCTGGGCCCAGGGTTAGGGTTTTAGGGTCAGGGCCAGGTCCCAGGGTTAGTGTTTTAGAGTCAGGGTCAGGGCCCAGGGTTAGGGTTGTTTTAGGGTCAGGGCCAGGGCCCAGGTTTAGGGTTGTTTTAGGGTCAGGGCCAGGGCCCAGGGTTAGGGTTGTTTTAGGGTCAGGTCCAGGGCCCACTGTTAGGGTTGTTTTAGGGTCAGGGCCTGGGCCAGGTTTAGGGTTGTTGTAGGGTCAGGGCCAGGGCCCAGGGTTAGGGTTGTTTTAGGGTCAGGGCCCTGGGTTAGGGTTTTAGGCTCAGTGCCAGGGCCCAGGGTTTGGGTTTTAGGCTCAGTTCCATGGCCCAGGGTTAGGTTTATTTTAGGGTCAGGTCCAGGGCCCAGGTTTAGGGTTGTTTTTTGGTCTGTGCCAGGGCCCAGGGTTAGGGTTGTTGTAGGGTCAGGGCCAGGGCCCAGGGTTAGGGTTGTTTTAGGATCAGTGCCCGGTCCCAGGGTTAGGGTTGTTTTAGGGTCAGGGCCCAGGGTTAGGGTTGTTTTAGGGTCAGGGCCCAGGAATAGGGTTGTTTTAGGGTCAGGGAACAGGGTTAGGGTTGTTTTAGGGTAAGGGCCCAGGGTTAGGGTTGTTTTAGGGTCAGGGCCCAGGGTTAGGGTTTTAGGATCATGGCCCGGGGCCCAGGGTTAGAGTTTTAGGGTCAGGGACCGGGGCCCAGGGTTAGGGCTTCAGGGTCAGGGCCCGGGGCCCAGGGTTAGGGCTTCAGTGCCAGGGCCCGGGGCCCAGGGTTAGGGCTTCAGGGCCAGGGCCCGGGGCCCAGGGTTAGGGCTTCAGGGCCAGGGCCCGGGGCCCAGGGTTAGGGCTTCAGGGTCAGGGCCCGGGGCCCAGGGTTAGGGCTTCCGGGTCAGGGCCCGGGGCCCAGGGTTAGGGCTTCAGGGTCCGGGCCCGGGGCCCAGGGTTAGGGTTTTAGGGTTAGGGCCAGGGCCCAGGGTTAGGGTTTTAGGCTCAGGGCCAGGGCCCAGGGTTAGGGTTTTAGGCTCGGGGCCAGGGCCCAGGGTTAGGGTTGTAGGCTCAGGGCCAGGGCCCAGGGTTAGGGTTTTAGGATCAGTGCCAGGGCCCAGGGTTAGGGTTTTAGGGTCAGGTCCAGGGCCCAGGGTTAGGGTTTTAGGGTTAGGGCCAGTGCCCAGGGTTAGGGTTTTAGGGTCAGGGCCTGGGCCCAGGGTTAGGGTTTTAGGGTCAGGGCCAGGGCCCAGGGTTAGGGTTTTAGGGTCAGGGTCAGGGCCCAGGGTTAGGGTTTTAGGGTCAGGGCCTGGGCCCAGGGTTAGGTTTTTAGGGTCAGGGCCCAGGGTCTGGGTTTTAGGGTCAGCGCCCAGGGTTAGGGTTTTAGGGTCAGGACCCAGGGTTAGGGTTTTAGGGTCATGGCCCAGGGTTAGGGTTTTAGGGTCAGGGCCCAGGGTTAGGGTGATTTCCAGGAAGTGACCTCACAGTGACTCAAGCTACCACTTACTGTTGATTGTGATGAAATGCCAGCTGAGGCACATGCCTTGGGGGCTAAGTGGTTGCTGCCCTTGACTACTATGAAGACTGGTGTGGGAAGGGTCACTTTGGATGCACTTGAGCAGGGTTCCCCAACCCCTGAGCCATGGAGCCGTAAGGAGCCACACAGCAGGTGAGTGGTGTCGAGTGAGGGAGTGAGGGAAGCTTCGTCTGTATTTACAGCCACTCCCCTTTGCTCACATTCCCGCCTGAGCTCCACCTTCTCAGATGAGCAGCAGCATTAGATTCTCATAGGAGAACGCACCCTGTTGTGAACCGTGCATGTGAGGGATCTAGGTTGCGCTGTTCTTATGAGAATCTAATACCTATTGATCTGTCACTTTCTCCCATCACGCTCAGGTGGGACCATCCAGTTTCAGGAAAACAAGCTTAACACGCCCACTGATTCTACATTATGGTGAGTTGTATAGTTATTTTATTATATATCGGATATATAATACGTATATATATATTTAGATATATGTAATAATGGAAATAAAGTGCCTAATAAATGTAAATGTGCTTAAATCTTTTTAAGCAGATTCTTCAGGCCCAGCGTCTGCCTCACTGTGGACCCCCCAAGCCAAGCTCCCAACCTTTCAGCAGCTTCTACACACCCAGCTCCCGCCTGCCAGTGGCCTCTTCAGGCCCATGGTGCTCATTCCTCACAACAGCCTTTCCAGTCCCAGTTTTTCCCTTCCGGCGGCCTCTCCGGGCTGAGAACCTCCTCAAGTCGGCCTCTCCAGACCCACTTGCACCCTCCAGGCGTCCTCTCCGGGCCAAGCTCCTCTTCCTGGCTGTGTCTCCAGGCCCGACTCCTGCCTCTCAACAACGTCTTTGGACTCAGTGCCTACCCATCTCCTGGCGTCCTTGGTCGGCCCACAGCTTCCTCAAGCCAAGCTCCCCAGGCCCAGGTCAGGCCTCACGGTGCCCCCTCCACGATGAGCTCCTGCCCTCCAATGGCACCTGCAGGCCCCAAATGGTCTCCGGTCGGTGGGCTCCTCCACGCCAAGCTTGGGCCTCCCGGTGACCTCTGCAGGCCCAAGTTGTCCTGAAGTCAGCATCTCCCAGCCGTGCCTCCCAGCAAGTAAGCAAGCTCTTTTGGCTCAACTCCTGCCCAGCTCCCAACCGCCTTTGTAGGTCCCGAACTTTCTCCAGCCAAGTTCTTTGGGCCTCATTCCTGCCGCCCGGTGGCCTGTACGGGCCCAGCAATGGTTGGAGAACGGCCTCTGCAGGTCCCGCTCTTGCCTCCCAGGGGCCTCTCCAGGCCCAGCTCTCGCCCCCACGGCGGCCACCCGGGGCCAAGTCCCTGCCTGCCTCCCAGCAGCCCGCATGCGGCCCAGCTCCTCCCTCACGGTGGCCTGTTGATGCCCATGCCTCTGGTACCCTGCCCAGAGGCATGAGCCCCTGCCACACACTGGCTCCTCCCACGCTGAGAGAGGTCAGCGTGAGCCCTTGCCTCACACCGGCCCCTCCCACGCTGAGAGAGGTCAGCGTGAGCCCCTTGCCTCACATCGGCCCCTCCCACGCTGAGAGAGGTCGGCGTGAGCCCTTGACTCACACCGGCCCCTCCCACGGTGAGAGAGGTCAGCGTCACCCCCTTACCTCACACCGGCCCCTCCCACGCTGAGAGAGGTCGGCGTGAGCCCTTGCCTCACACCGGCCCCTCCCATGGTGAGAGAGGTCAGCGTCAGCCTCTTGCCTCACACCGGCCCCTCCCACGCTGAGAGAGGTCGGCGTGAGCCCCTTGCCTCACACCCGCCCCTCCCACGCTGAGAGAGGTCGGCGTGAGCCCCTTGCCTCACACTGGCCCCTCCCACGCTGAGAGAGGTCGGCGTGAGCCCCTTGCCTCACACCGGCCCCTCCCACGCTGAGAGAGGTCAGCATGAGCCCCTTGCCTCACACCGGCCCCTCCCACACAGAAGAGGTCGGCGTGAGCCCTTGACTCACACCGGCCCCTCCCACGCTGAGAGAGGTCAGCATGAGCCCCTTGCCTCACACCGGCCCCTCCCACACAGAAGAGGTCGGCGTGAGCCCTTGACTCACACCGGACCCTCCCACGGTGAGAGAGGTCAGCGTCACCCCCTTGCCTCACACCGGCCACTCCCACGTTGAGGGAGGTCAGCGTCAGCCCCTTGCCTCACACCGGCCCCTCCCACGCTGAGAGAGGTCAGCGTGAGCCCTTGCCTCACAGCGGCCCCTCCCACGGTGAGAGAGGTCAGCGTCAGCCCCTTGCCTCACACCGGCCCCTCCCACGCTGAGAGAGGTCAGTGTGAGCCCTTGCCTCACACCGGCCCCTCCCACGCTGAGAGAGGTCGGCGTGAGCCCCTTGCCTCACACCGGCCCCTCCCACGCTGAGAGAGGTCGGCGTGAGCCCTTGCCTCACACCGGCCCCTCCCACGCTGAGAGAGGTCATCGTCAGCCCCTTGCCTCACACCGGCCCCTCCCACGCTGAGAGAGGTCGGTGTGAGCCCTTGCCTCACACCGGCCCCTCCCACGGTGAGAGAGGTCGGCGTCAGCCCCTTGCCTCACACCGGCCCCTCCCACGCTGAGAGAGGTCAGTGTGAGCCCTTGCCTCACACCGGCCCCTCCCACGCTGAGAGAGGTCAGCGTGAGCCCCTTGCCTCACACCGGCCCCTCCCACGCTGAGAGAGGTCAGTGTGAGCCCTTGCCTCACACCGGCCCCTCCCACGGTGAGAGAGGTCGGCGTCAGCCCCTTGCCTCACACCGGCCCCTCCCACGCTGAGAGAGGTCGGCGTGAGCCCTTGCCTCACACCGGCCCCTCCCACGCTGAGAGAGGTCAGCGTGACCCCCTGCCTCAACAGGCCACCGTGAGGGAGGAGCAGGGTCGCACGCGGGCTGCTGTGAGGCAGGCAGCGACTTGGGCCTGGGAGGTCGTGGTGGGGTGAGAGCTGGGCTTGGAGACTCCCCTGGGAGGCAACAGCGGGGCCTACAGACTCTGTTCTCCAGCCGGAGCTGGGACTGTTCAGGTACTGGGAGGTGGGATGTGGGTCTGAAGAGCTTGGTTGCAGAAACTTCGGGGTCTACAAACGCAGGCGGGAGCTGAGCCAAAAAAGGTTGTTTGCTGGGAGGCGGGAGATGCAGCCAGGAGAAACAGCTCTGCCTGCAGAGGCCGCCATGCGGGAGGCGGAGGCCGGGCCTCCTCAAATCGGCCTCTCCAGACCCACTTGCAGCCTCCCGGCATCCTCTCCGGGCCCAGCTCTTCCTCCCGGCTGCGTCTCCAGGCCTGACTCTGGCCTCCCAACAACGTCTTTGGACTCAGCTCCTGCCCAGCTCCCAGCAGGCCCAAGTCGTCGTCAAGTCGGCCTGGAATTGGGCCCGGAAGAGCAGCAAGTCGGCCTCCCCGGGCCCAGCTCCGTCCTCTCGGCGGCCTCTCCAGGTGCAAAACTTCCTCGAGTCAGCCTCTCCAGGCCCCGCTCCTCCTGCCTCCCAGTGGCCTCTTTCAGCCCAGACCAGCTCATGGCTCTTGGCGGCCTTCCCAGGCCCCGCTTTTGACTTTTGGTGGCCTCTTCAGGCCCAGAACTTGACCTCCAGTGGGCCTTTGCAGGCCCGGCCTCCTGCCTCTCGAAGGCCTGCACGGGCCCGGACTCACAGCGGACTCACAGCGGACTCTCCATGCCCAGCTAGCTCTCGCCTCATTGCGGCCTCCCGAGTCCAAAGCTCCTGCCTCTCGGCCGCTTCGGCAGGCCCAGCTCCCGCCTGCCAGTGGCCTCTTTAGGCCCAGCTCATTCCTCACAACGGCCTTCCCAGGCCCCGTTTTTCCCTTCCGGCAGCCTCTTGGCCTCTAATTTGTTTATCTTTTGTGTATAAATCCCAAAATATTGAATTTTGGAATATTTCCACCATTATGTAAATATTTTGGTAGGTGATTTATTTGGAGTGAGTTTCTGCACCAAGCCCAAATTTTTTTATTTTATTTCCCTTATTATTTGGTGTTAAACAGGTTTAATGACGGTCATGGCAACTGTTTGGCACAATGAAAAATATCGCCCATGATCAACGTGTTCTGTTCTGGGGAAGGGGGCAAAGGCAGGGTGAATCACTTTCTTAAAAAGTATAGCTCAAGTTGGGAGTGCAGAGGGAATGGGGAGAAAACCCTCCCGCTGCCTGTGTCGAAGTGCAGGAGCCCCCACCCCCATACTCACCTGAGTCCAGCCCCTCTGGGGAAAGAAGGGGTGCATGAACTCCCCCTAGTCCACAGGCACCTCCCTGTGGCCCAAGGCCCTCTTCACACTCCATCTTGTAGCCCCAACAGGAGCTATTTTCCGAAAAGTGAAAAGCTCTGAAGGTCCCACAATTCATGGTATGTACACCTCCCTCACCAGGGGCTGCAAAGTGGCCTGGAGCTCCATACTGAGTAGAAGTCTTTGGGCCAGAGTCAGCATCTGGCTGACGGTCCGGATATCCTGGTTGGAGTGACCCTGGTGCGCCCTGCCAGGGCCTGGTGCCGCTTGCTGAAGATCATGACCGCCACTCATGGGCCACCGATGTGGTCCTTGTCCCATTTGTTGGGGCTGCGTCCATCCTTCTCAGAAGATGAGTCCTGTTCCTTGCGCAGGGCACTGAGGGACTGGGCCTGACATCATCTGAGTGGTAGAGGCAACTGGGTGTCAGGAGACATGATGGAGAGGAAAGCATCATCATGGTCATTCTCTGTCTCACTGTCCAGCAGGGACTCCCCTGAGGGGCCCAGGGCTCCTCCTCCATGGTGGGAGGTGAGCTTTTAACAGGTTCCACCACCCCCAAAGTGTGTGGGGTTGCGGGCCCTGGGCTTTCAGGGCAGGTGGCTCCAGGGGGCCGCCCAGGGTCAACACTCCCTGTGCCACCTGGTGGATGCTCATGAGCAACAGCTGCCAACTTGGCAGGTTGTTTTCTCTGGTTGGAGGCCACTGAGTAACTGGCAGGTTGCTGGGCCTCGTGTGGCTGCAGGGAGGGGTCAGGAAGGGGATGGAGTACCAGGGGAACACGGCCACAGAGTGACCTTCCACATTCCTCCACACGAACATGCTGACGCCACGGGAGGCCTCACTGAATGCAGGCCTGGGGGCCGAGTACTTGGTCCGGGCAGGGAGTTCCTGGCAGGGGCTCACACCTCACCCCCTCCTCAGCCCAGGTGGCTTGGGCCCAGAGAAGTGGGGGTTGGAGAGGAGCAGAAGACCAGGCCTCAAGTTTTGTTTTTTTTGTTTGTTTTTTTGTTTTTGAAATGTAGTTTGACTCTTGTCACCCAGGCTGGAGTGCAGTGGCACGATCTCAGTGGCCTTCATACCTGGCTAATTTTTTGTATTTTTACTGGGGGTGGGGTTTTGCCATGTTGGCCAGGCTGGTCTTGACCTCCCGACCTCAGGTGATCCACCCACCTCAGCCTCCCAAAATGGGATTACGGGCATGAGCCACTGCTCCCAACTTCATTCATTTTTACTTGAAAAACTCCGTTAAGCATTTTTTTAAGGTAGACCTAGTGGTCCTGAATGCCCTCAGCTTTGTTTGTCGAGGAAGCACGTTATTTCTTTTTTCTCTCTGAAGGACAGCTTTGTCAGACATAGTATTAGTTGCTGGCACTTTTTTTCTTTCAGCACTTTGAATCTATTATTCGATTCTGTCCTGACCTGCAAAGTTTCTTTAACTTTTGACTATTTGATTATATTGTGACTTGGTGAGTATCTATTTGGTTTGAACCTCTTTAGGAATCTTTAAGCTTCATGGATTTAGATGTCCAAATCTTTCCCATGATTTAGGCAGTCTTCAGCCATTCTTTAAATAAGCTTTCTTCTCCTTTCTCTACTTTCCTTCTCAAACTCCCATAACCTGACAATGGTTTGCCTAATGGTGTCTTGTTGGCTTTCTTTTCTCTGTCTTTTCTTCTTCTTTTTTTTTTTTTTTGAGACAGAGTCATGCTCTGTCACCCAGGCTGGAGTGCAATGTGTGGTCTAGGCTCACTAGGGTTAGGGTTAGGGTTTTAGGGTAAGGGCGAAGGGTTAGGGTTTTAGGGTAAGGGCGAAGGGTTAGGGTTTTAGGGTAAGGGCGAAGGGTTAGGGCTTTAGGGTCAGGGCCCAGGGTCAGGGATTTAGGGTCAGGGCGAAGGGTTAGGGTTTTAGGGTCAGGGCCCAGGGTTAGGATTTTAGGGTCAGGGCCCAGGGTTAGGGTTTTAGGGTCAGGGCCAGGGCCCAGGGTTAGGGTCTTAGGGTCAGGGCCCAGGGCCCAGTGTTAGGGTTTTAGGGTCAGGGCCCAGGGCCCAGGGTTAGAGTTTTAAGGTCAGGGACCGGGGCCCAGGGTTAGGGCTTCAGGATCACGGCCCGGGGCCCAGGGTTAGGGCTTCAGGGCCAGGGCCCGGGGCCCAGGGTTAGGGCTTCAGGGTCAGGGCCCGGGGCCCAGGGTTAGGGTTTTAGGATCAGGGCCCGGGGCCCAGGATTAGGGCTTCAGGGTCAGGGCCCGGGGCCCAGGGTTAGGGCTTCAGGGTCCGGGCCCGGGGCCCAGGGTTAGGGTTTTAGGGTCAGGGCCCGGGGCCCAGGGTTAGGGTGATTTCCAGGAAGTGACCTCACAGTGACTCAGGCTACCACTTACTGTTGATTGTGATGAAATGCCAGCTGAGGCACACGCCTTGGGAGCTAAGTGGTTGCTGCACTTGACTACTATGAAGACTGGTGTGGGAAGGGTCGCTTTGGATGCACTTGAGCAGGGGTCCCCAACCCCTGAGCCATGGAGCCGTAAGGAGCCACACAGCAGGTGAGTGGTGTCGAGTGAGGGAGTGAGGGAAGCTTCGTCTGTATTTACAGCCACTCCCCTTTGCTCACATTCCCGCCTGAGCTCCACCTTCTCAGATGAGCAGCAGCATTAGATTCTCATAGGAGAACGCACCCTGTTGTGAACCGTGCATGTGAGGGATCTAGGTTGCGCTGTTCTTATGAGAATCTAATACCTATTGATCTGTCACTTTCTCCCATCACGCTCAGGTGGGACCATCCAGTTTCAGGAAAACAAGCTTAACACGCCCACTGATTCTACATTATGGTGAGTTCTATAATTATTTTATTATATATTCCAGTGTAATAATGGAAATGAAGTGCCTAATAAACGTAAATGTGCTTAAATCTTTTGGCCCAGCTCCTACCTCCCGGCAGCCTCGCCAGGCCCAGAACTCTCTCCAGTCAGCCTCTACAGACCAAGCTCATGACTCACAATGGCCTATTGAGGCCCATACCCTACCTCACGGCAGTCTCCGCAGATGAGCCTACTGCCTCACAACAGCCTCCACAGGCACAGCTCCATCGTTACAATGGCCTCTTTAGACCCAGCTCCTGCCTCCCAGCCTTCTCTCCAGGCCCTGAACTTTCTCCGTAAGTTGAGGTAGCTGGGACTGTAGGTATACATGACGATACTTGGCTAATTTTTAAATTGTTTTGCAGACATGGGGTCTCACTTTGTTGGCCAGGCTGGTGTCAAACTAATGGCCTCAAGTGACCCTTCCACCCCTGCCTCCCATCCTCGAGGTATGTGCCACCACAAGGGGCACTTGTTCAATTTTCTAAAGAAAAAATTTCTAAAGTAAGGCTGTGGGATGATGGCAGGAAGATAAAAGAAAAACAGAAGAATAAGTTAAAATGACTTATTCACACATATTCTTTTGACAGCAAGAAGAACTCTTAGTATATACATTCCTTACAAACAAAGAAACGGCAGATAAACAATGTTGTATAGGAACTTCAACACACACTGTACAATATTCCCACTTTGCTGACATAAGTTATGGAAATTTCGTGGTTTCCTTGAGTGTCGCTACCAGTATTTTGCTTCTCTGATGATTTTTATCAACTTCCTCATCTGTTAACTTCTCTCCAAAGTATGTCACGTCACGACATACTGCCGCTGCACGAACACGGCCAGTGTCTTCCTATTAAACATGTAGAATGCTTTCCTAATTTCTCTTTTTACTCTCTGTCTTTGTGTTCTGCATTTTCCTTACTTTTATTGTCAGAAACTCCAGAAAGTCAATCGTACTAATTTATCACGATTTGCTTTATTAATTTATACTATGCTTATATGGAATTTTGCCCAACAGACCTCATTACAATTTGGGCCAGGGCCCAGGGTTAGGGTTGTTTTAGGGTCAGGGCCAGGGCCCAGGGTTAGTGTTGTTTTAGGGTCAGGGCCAGGGCCCAGGGCTAGGGGCGTTTTAGGGTCAGGGCCAGGGCCCAAAGTTAGGGTTGTTTTAGGGTCAGGGCCCAGGGTTAGGGTTTTAGGCTCAGGGCCAGGGCCCAGGGTTAGGGATTTAGGCTCAGGGCCAGGGCCCAGGGTTAGGGTTTTAGGCTCAGGGCCAGGGCCCAGGGTTAGGGATTTAGGCTCAGGGCCAGGGCCCAGGGTTAGGGTTTTAGGCTCAGGGCCAGGGCCCAGGGTTAGGGTTTTAGGCTCAGGGCCAGGGCCCAGGGTTAGGGTTTTAGGGTCAGGGCCAGGGCCCGGGGTTAGGGTTTTAGGGTCAGGGCCAGGGCCCAGGGTTAGGGTTTTAGGCTCGGGGCCAGGGCCCAGGGTTAGGGTTTTAGGGTCGGGGCCAGGGCCCAGGGTTAGGGTTTTAGGCTCAGGGCCAGGGCCCAGGGTTAGGGTTTTAGGATCAATGCCAGGGCCCAGGGTTAGGGATTTAGGGTCAGGTCCAGGGCCCAGGGTTAGGGTTTTAGGGTTAGGGCCAGTGCCCATTGTTAGGGTTTTAGGGTCAGGGCCTGGGCCCAGGGTTAGGGTTTTAGGGTCAGGGCCAGGGCCCAGGGTTAGGGTTTTAGGGTCAGGGCCAGGGCCCAGGGTTAGGGTTTTAGGGTCAGGGCCTGGGCCCAGGGTTAGGTTTTTACGGTCAGGGCCCAGGGTTCGGGTTTTAGGGTCAGGGCCCAGGGTTAGGGTTTTAGGGTTAGGGCCCAGGGTTAGGGTTTTAGGGTCATGGCCCAGGGTTAGGGTTTTTGGGTCAGGGCCCAGGGTTAGGGTGATTTCCAGGAAGTGACCTCACAGTGACTCAGGCTACCACTTACTGTTGATTGTGATGAAATGCCAGCTGAGGCACATGCCTTGGGAGCTAATTGGTTGCTGCCCTTGACTACTATGAAGACTGTTGTGGGAAGGGTCGCTTCGGATGCACTTGAGCAGGGGTCCCCAACCCCTGAGCCATGGAGCCGTAAGGAGCCACACAGCAGGTGAGTGGTGTCGAGTGAGGGAGTGAGGGAAGCTTCGTCTGTATTTACAGCCACTCCCCTTTGCTCACATTCCCGCCTGAGCTCCACCTTCTCAGATGAGCAGCAGCATTAGATTCTCATAGGAGAACGCACCCTGTTGTGAACCGTGCATGTGAGGGATCTAGGTTGCGCTGTTCTTATGAGAATCTAATACCTATTGATCTGTCACTTTCTCCCATCACGCTTAGGTGGGACCATCCAGTTTCAGGAAAACAAGCTTAACACGCCCACTGATTCTACATTATGGTGAGTTCTATAATTATTTTATTATATATTCCAGTGTAATAATGGAAATGAAGTGCCTAATAAACGTAAATGTGCTTAAATCTTTTGGCCCAGCTCCTACCTCCCGGCAGCCTCGCCAGGCCCAGAACTCTCTCCAGTCAGCCTCTACAGACCAAGCTCATGACTCACAATGGCCTATTGAGGCCCATACCCTACCTCACGGCAGTCTCCGCAGATGAGCCTACTGCCTCACAACAGCCTCCACAGGCACAGCTCCATCGTTACAATGGCCTCTTTAGACCCAGCTCCTGCCGCCCAGCCTTCTCTCCAGGCCCTGAACTTTCTCCGTAAGTTGAGGTAGCTGGGACTGTAGGTATACATGACGATACTTGGCTAATTTTTAAATTGTTTTGCAGACATGGGGTCTCACTTTGTTGGCCAGGCTGCTGTCAAACTAATGGCCTCAAGTGACCCTTCCACCCCTGCCTCCCATCCTCGAGGTATGTGCCACCACAAGGGGCACTTGTTCAATTTTCTAAAGAAAAAATTTCTAAAGTAAGGCTGTGGATGATGGCAGGAAGATAAAAGGAAAACAGAAGAATAAGTTAAAATGACTTATTCACACATATTCTTTTGACAGCAAGAAGAACTGTTAGTATATACATTCCTTACAAACAAAGAAACGGCAGATAAACAATGTTGTATAGGAACTTCAACACACACTGTACAATCTTCCCACTTTGCTGACATAAGTTATGGAAATTTCGTGGTTTCCTTGAGTGTCGCTACCAGTATTTTGCTTCTCTTATGATTTTTATCAACTTCCTCATCTGTTAACTTCTCTCCAAAGTATGTCATGTCGTGACATACTGCCGCTGCAGGAACACGGCCACTGTCTTCCTATTAAACATGTAGAATGCTTTCCTAATTTCTCTTTCTACTCTCTGTCTTTGTGTTCTGCATTTTCCTTACTTTTATTCTCAGAAACTCCAGAAAGTCAATCGTACTAATTTATCACGATTTGCTTTATTAATTTATACTATGCTTATATGGAATTTTGCCCAACAGACCTCATTACAATTTGGGCCAGGGCCCAGGGTTAGGGTTGTTTTAGGGTCAGGGCCAGGGCCCAGGGTTAGGGTTGTTTTAGGGTCAGGGGCAGGGCCCAGGGTTAGGGTTGTTTTAGGGACAAGGCTCGGGCCCAGGTTTAGGGTTGTTTTAGGGTCAGGGCCAGGGCCCAGTGTTAGGGTTGTTTTAGGGTCAGGACCTGGGCCCAGGGTTAGGCTTGTTTTAGTGCCAGGGCCCTGGGTTAGGGTTGTTTTAGGGTCAGGACGCAGGGTTAGGGTTGTTTTAGGGTCAGGGCCCAGGGTTAGTGTTGTTTTAGGGTGAGGGCCCAGGGTTGGGTTTGTTTTAGGGTCAGGGCCAGGGCCCAGGGTTATGGTGATTTTAGGGTCAGTGCCCAGGGTTAGGGTTGTTTTAGGGTCAGTGCCCAGGGTTAGGGTTGTTTTAGGTCATGGCCAGGGCCCAGGGATAGGGTTGTTTTAGGGTCAGGGCCAGGGCCCAGGGTTAGGGTTGTTTTAGGGACAGGGTCAGGGCCCAGGGTTAGGCTTGTTTTAGGGTCAGGTCCTGGGCCCACGGTTAGGCTTGTTTTAGAGTCAGGGCCAGGGCTCAGGATTAGGCTTGTTTTAGGGTCAAGGACAGTGCCCAGTGTTAGGGTTGTTTTAGGGTCAGGACCTGGGCCCAGTGTTAGGCTTGTTTTAGTTCCAGGGCCCAGGTTTAGGGTTGTTTTAGGTCAGGGCCAGGGCCCAGCGTTAGGGTTGTTTTACGGTCAGGGCCAGGGCCCAGGGTTAGGCTTGTTTTAGGGTCAGGGCCAGGTCCCAGGGTTAGGCTTGTTTTAGGGTCAGGGCCAGGGCCCAGGGTTAGGCTTGTTTTAGGGTCAGGGACAGGGCCCAGGGTTAGGGTTGTTTTAGGGTCTGGGCCAGGGCCCAGGATTAGGCTTGTTTTAGGGTCAGGGCCAGGGCCCAGGGTTAGGGTTGTTTTAGGGTCAGGGACAGGGCCCAGGGTTAGGGTTGTTTTAGGGTCTGGGCCAGGGCCCAGGATTAGGCTTGTTTTAGGGTCAGGGCCAGGGCCCAGGGCTAGGCTTGTTTTAGGGTCAGGGCCAGGGCCCAGGGTTAGGCTTGTTTTAGGGTCAGGGCCAGGGCCCAGGGATAGGGTTGTTTTAGGGTCAAGGCCAGGGCCCAGTGTTAGGGTTGTTTTAGGGTCAGGGCCAGGGCACAGGGTTAGGCTTGTTTTAGGGTCAGGGACAGGGCCCAGGGTTAGGGTTGTTTTAGGGTCAGGGCCAGGGCCCAGGGTTAGGTTTGTTTTAGTGTCAGGGCCAGGGCCCAGCGTTAGGCTTGTTTTAGGTTCAGGGCCAGGGCCCAGGGTTAGGGTTGTTTTAGGGTCAGGGCCAGGGCCCAGGGTTAGGGTTGTTTTAGGGTCAGGTCCTGGCCCCAGGGTTAGGCTTGTTTTAGTGCCAGGGCCCAGGGTTAGGGTTGTTTTAGGGTCAGGGCCAGGGCCCAGGTTTACGGTTGTTTTAATCTGGGCCAGGGCCCAGGGTTAGGGTTGTTTTAGGTCAGGGCCAGGTCCCAGGGTTAGGCTTGTTTTAGGGTCAGGGCCAGGGCCCAGGGTTAGGGTTGTTTTAGGTCATGGCCAGGGCCCAGGGTTAGGGTTGTTTTAGGTCAGGGCCAGGTCCCAGGGTTGGGGTTGTTTTAGGGTCAGGGCCCAGGATTAGGATTGTTTTAGGGTTAGTGCCCATGGTTGGGTTTATTTTAGGGTCAGGGTCAGGGCCCAGGGTTAGGTTTGTTTTAGGGTCAGGGTCAGGGCCCAGGGTTAGGGTTGTTTTAGGGTCAGGGCCAGGGCCCAGGTTTAGGCTTGTTTTAGGGTCGGGGCCAGGGCCCAGGGTTAGGGTTGTTTTAGGGTCAGGGCAAGGGCCCAGGTTTAGGGTTGTTTTAGGGTAAGGTCCAGGGCCCAGGGTTAGGGTTGTTTTAAGTTCAGGGCCAGGGCCCAGGGTTAGGATTGTGTTAGGCTCAGGGCCAGGGCCCAGGGTTAGGATTGTTTTAGGGTCAGGACCTGGGCCCAGGGTTAGGCTTGTTTTAGGGTCAGGGCCAGGGCCCAGGGTTAGGCTTGTTTTAGGGTCAGAGCCAGGGCCCAGGGTTAGGGTTGTTTTAGGGTCAGGGTTAGGGCCAGTGCCCAGGGTTAGGGTTTTTTTAGGGTCAGGGCGAGGGCCCAGGGTTAGGCTTGTTTTAGGGTCTGGGCCAGGGCCCAGGTTTAGGTTTGTTTTAGGTCAGGGCCAGGGCCCAGGGCTAGGGTTGTTTTAGGTCAGGGACAGGTCCCACGGTTAGGGTTGTTTTAGGGTCAGGGCCAGGGCCCAGGGTTAGGGTTGTTTTAGGGTCAGGGCGAGGGCCCAGGGTTAGGCTTGTTTTAGGGTCTGGGCCAGGGCCCAGGTTTAGGTTTGTTTTAGGTCAGGGCCAGGGCCCAGGGCTAGGGTTGTTTTAGGTCAGGGACAGGTCCCACGGTTAGGGTTGTTTTAGGGTCAGGGCCAGGGCCCAGGGTTAGGGTTGTTTTAGGGTCAGGGCTAGGGCCCAGGTTTAGGCTTGTTTTAGGGTCAGGGCCAGGGCCCAGGGTTAGGCTTGTTTTAGGGTCAGGGCCAGGGCCGAGCGTTAGGCTTGTTTTAGGGTCAGGGACAGGGCCCAGGGTTAGGGTTGTTTTAGGGTCAGGGCCAGGGCCCAGGGTTAGGCTTGTTTTAGGGTCAGGGCCAGGGCCCAGGGTTAGGCTTGTTTTAGGGTCAGGACCTGGGCCCAGTTTTAGGCTTGTTTTAGTGCCAGGGCCCTGGGTTAGGGTTGTTTTAGGGTCAGGGCCAGGGCCCAGGGTTAGGGTTGTTTTAGGTTCAGGACCTGGGCCCAGGGTTAGGCTTGTTTTAGTGCCAGGGCCCTGGGCTAGGGTTGTTTTAGGGTCAGGGCCAGGGCCCAGGGTAAGGGTTGTTTTAGGTCAGGGCCAGGACCCAGCATTAGGGTTGTTTTAGGGTCATGGACAGGGCCCAGGTTTAGGGGTGTTTTAGGGTCAGGGCCAGGGCCCAGGGTAAGGGTTGTTTCAGTGTCAGGGCCAGGGCCCAGGGTTAGGGTTGTTTTAGGGTCAGGGCCAGGGTACAGTGTAAGGGTTGTTTCAGTGTCAGGGCCAGGGCCCAGGGTTAGGGTTGTTTTAGGGTCAGGGCCCAGGGTTAGGGTTGTTTTAGGGTGAGGTCCAGGGCCCAGGAATAGGCTTGTTTTAGGGTCAGGGCCAGGGCCCAGGTTTAGGCTTGTTTTAGGGTCAGGGCCAGGGCCCAGGTTTAGGCTTGTTTTAGGGTCAGGGCCAGGGCCAAGGGTTAGGCTTGTATTAGGGTCAGGTCCAAGGCCCAGGGTTAGGCTTGTTTTAGGGTCAGGGCCAGGGCCCAGGGTTAGGCTTGTTTTAGGGTCAGGGCCAGGGCCCAAGATTAGGCTTGTTTTAGGGTCAAGGACAGGGCCCAGGGTTATGGTTGTTTTAGGGTCAGGGCCAGGGCCCAGGGTTAGGCTTGTTTTAGGGTCAGGGCCAGGGCCCAGGGTTAGGCTTGTTTTAGGGTCAGGGCCAGGGCCCAGGGTTAGAGTTGTTTTAGGGTCAGGGCCAGGGCCCAGCGTTAGGGTTGTTTTAGGGTCAGGGCCAGGGCCCACGGTTAGGGTTGTTTTAGGGTCAGGTCCTGGGTTCAGGGTTAGGCTTGTTTTAGTGCCAGGGCCCAGGGTTCGGGTTGTTTTAGGGTCAGGGCCAGGGCCCAGTGTCAGGGTTGTTTTAGGTCAGTGCCAGGGCCCAGCATTAGGATTGTTTTAAGGTCAGGGCCAGGGCCCAGGTTTATGGGTGTTTTAGGGTCAGGGACAGGGCCCAGCGTTAGGGTTGTTTTACGGTCAGGGCAGGGCCCAGGGTTAGGGTTGTTTTAGGGTCAGGGCCAGGGCCCAGGGTTAGGATTGTTTTAGGGTCAGGACCTGGGCCCAGGGTTAGGCTTGTTTTAGGGTCAGGGCCAGGGCCCAGGGTTAGGCTTGTTTTAGGGTCAGGGCCAGGGCCCAGGGTTAGGGTTGTTTTAGGGTCAGGACCTCGGCCCAGTGTTAGGCTTGTTTTAGTTCCAGGGCCCAGGGTTAGGGTTGTTTTAGGGTCAGGGCCAGGGCCCAGGGTTAGGGTTGTTTTAGGTTCAGGACCTGGGCCCAGGGTTAGGCTTGTTTTAGTGCCATGGCCCTGGGTTATGGTTGTTTTAGGGTCAGGGCCAGGGCCCAGGGTCAGGGTTGTTTTAGGTCAGGGCCAGGGCCCAGCATTAGGGTTGTTTTAGGGTCATGGACAGGGCCCAGGTTTAGGGGTGTTTTAGGGTCAGGGCCAGGGCCCAGGGTAAGGGTTGTTTCAGTGTCAGGGCCAGGGCCCAGGGTTAGGGCTGTTTTAGGGTCAGGGCCAGGGTCCAGTGTAAGGGTTGTTTCAGTGTCAGGGCCAGGGCCCAGGGTTAGGGTTGTTTTAGGGTCAGGGCCCAGGGTTAGGGTTGTTTTAGGGTCAGGTCCAGGGCCGAGGGATAGGCTTGTTTTAGGGTCAGGGCCAGGGCCCAGGTTTAGGCTTGTTTTAGGGTCAGGGCCAGGGCCCAGGTTTAGGCTTGTTTTAGGGTCAGGGCCAGGGCCAAGGGTTAGGCTTGTTTTAGGGTCAGGTCCAAGGCCCAGGGTTAGGCTTGTTTTAGGGTCAGGGCCAGGGCCCAGGGTTAGGCTTGTTTTAGGGTCAGGGCCAGGGCCCAAGATAAGGCTTGTTTTAGGGTCAAGGACAGGGCCCAGGGTTAGGGTTGTTTTAGGGTCAGGGCCAGGGCCCAGGGTTAGGCTTGTTTTAGGGTCAGGGCCATGGCCCAGGGTTAGGCTTGTTTTAGGGTCAGGGCCAGGGCCCAGGGTTTGGGTTGTTTTAGGGGCAGGGCCAGGGCCCAGCGTTAGGGTTGTTTTAGGGTCAGGGCCAGGGCCCACGGTTAGGGTTGTTTTAGGGTCAGGTCCTGGGCCCAGGGTTAGGCTTGTTTTAGTGCCAGGGCCCAGGGTTCGGGTTGTTTTAGGGTCAGGGCCAGGGCCCAGGGTCAGGGTTGTTTTAGGTCAGTGCCAGGGCCCAGCATTAGGGTTGTTTTAAGGTCAGGGCCAGGGCCCAGGTTTAGGGGTGTTTTAGGGTCAGGGACAGGGCCCAGTGTTAGTGTTGTTTTACGGTCAGGGCAGGGCCCAGGGTTAAGCTTGTTTTAGGGTCAGGGCCAGGGCCCAGGGTTAGGCTTGTTTTAGGGTCAGGGCCAGGGCCCAGGTTTAGGGTTGTTTTAGGGTAAGGTCCAGGGCCCAGGGTTAGGGTTGTTTTAAGTTCATGGCCAGGGCCCAGGGTTAGGGTTGTTTTAGGGTCAGGGCCAGGGCCCAGGGTTAGGATTGTTTTAGGGTCAGGACCTGGGCCCAGGGTTAGGCTTGTTTTAGGGTCAGGGCCAGGGCCCAGGGTTAGGCTTGTTTTAGGGTCAGAGCCAGGTCCCAGGGTTAGGGTTGTTTTAGGGTCAGGGTTAGGGCCAGGGCCCAGGGTTAGGGTTTTTTTAGGGTCAGGGTGAGGGCCCAGGGTTAGGCTTGTTTTAGGGTCAGGGCCAGGGCCCAGGTTTAGGGTTGTTTTAGGTCCGGGCCATGGCCCAGGGTTAGGGTTGTTTTAGGTCAGGGCCAGCTCCCAGGGTTAGGGTTGTTTTAGGGTCAGGGCCAGGGCCCAGGGTTAGGGTTGTTTTAGGGTTAGGGCTAGGGCCCAGGTTTAGGCTTGTTTTAGGGACAGGGCCAGGGCCCAGGGTTAGGCTTGTTTTAGGGTCAGGGCCAGAGCCGAGCGTTAGGCTTGTTTTAGGGTCAGGGACAGGGCCCAGGGTTAGGGTTGTTTTAGGGTCAGGGCCAGGGCCCAGGGTTAGGCTTGTTTTAGGGTCAGGGCCAGGGCCCAGGGTTAGGGTTGTTTTAGGGTCAGGACCTGGGCCCAGTGTTAGGCTTGTTTTAGTGCCAGTGCCCAGGGTTACGGTTGTTTTAGGGTCAGGGACAGGGTCCAGGTTTAGGATTGTTTTAGATCAGGGCCAGGGTCCAGGAATAGGGTTGTTTTAGGGTCAGTGCCCGGGCCCAGGGTTAGGGTTGTTTTAAGGTCAGGGCCAGGGTCCAGGGTAAGGGTTGTTTCCGTGTCAGGGCCAGGGCCCAGGGTTAGGGTTGTTTTAGGGTTAGGGCCAGGGCCCAGGGTTATGGTTATTTTAGGGTCAGTGCCCAGGGTTAGGGTTGTTTTAGGACATGGCCAGGGCCCAGGGATAGGGTTGTTTTAGGGTCAGTGCCAGGGCCCAGGGTTAGGCTTGTTTTAGGGTCAGGGTCAGGGCCCAGGGTTAGGCTTGTTTTTGGGTCAGGTCCTGGGCCCACGGTTAGGCTTGTTTTAGGGTCAGGGCCAGGGCCCAGGTTTAGGCTTGTTTTAGGGTCAAGGACAGGGCCCAGGGTTAGGGTTGTTTTAGGGTCAGGCCCAGAGCCCAGGGTTAGGGGTGTTTTAGGGTCAGGGCCAGGGCCCAGGGTTACGGTTGTTTTAGGGTCAGGATCTCGGCCCAGGTTTAGGCTTGTTTTAGTGCCAGGGCCCAGGGTTAGGGTTGTTTTAGGGTCAGGGCCAGGGCCCAGGGTTAGGGTTGTTTTCGGGTCAGGGCCAGGGCCCAGGGTTAGGCTTGTTTTAGGGTCAGGGCCAGGGCCCAGGGTTAGGGTTGTTTTAGGGTCAGGGCCAGGGCCGAGGGTTAGGCTTGTTTTAGGGTCAGGGCCAGGGCCCACGGTTAGGGTTGTTTTAGGGTGAGGGCCAGGGACCAGGGTTAGGCTTGTTTTAGGGTCAGGGCCAGGGCCCAGCGTTAGGGTTGTTGTAGGTTCAGGGCCAGGGCCCAGGATTAGGCTTGTTTTAGGGTCAGGGCCAGGGCCCAGGGTTAGGCTTGTTTTAGTGCCAGGGCCCAGGGTTAGGGTTGTTTTAGGGTCAGGGCCAGGGCCCAGGGTTAGGGTTGTTTTAGGGTCAGGGCCAGGGCCCAGGTTTAGGCTTGTTTTAGGGTCAGGGCCAGGGCCCAGGGTTAGGATTGTTTTAGGGTCAGGGCCAGGGCCGAGCGTTAGGCTTGTTTTAGGGTCAGGGATAGGGCCCAGGGTTAGGGTTGTTTTAGGGTCCGGGCCAGGGCCCAGGGTTAGGCCTGTTTTAGGCTCTTGGCCAGGGCCCAGGGTTAGGGTTGTTTTAGGGTGTGGACCTGGGCCCAGTGTGAGGCTTGTTTTACTGCCAGGGCCCAGGGTTAGAGTTGTTTTAGGGTCAGGGCCATGGCCCAGGGTTAGGCTTGTTTTAGGTCAGCGCCAGGGCCCAGGATTAGGGTTGTTTTAGGGTCAGGGCCAGGGCCGTGGGTTAGGGTTGTTTTAGGGTCAGGGACAGGGCCCAGGGTTAGGGTTGTTTTAGGGTCAGGGCCAGGGCCCAGGGTTAGGCTTGTTTTTGGGTCAGGGCCAGGGCCCAGGGTTAGGCTTGTTTTAGGGTCATTGCCAGGGCCCAGGATTAGGGTTGTTTTAGGGTCAGGGCCAGGGCCCAGCGTTAGGGTTGTTTTAGGGTCAGGGCCAAGGCGCAGGGTTAGGGTCGTTTTAGGCTCAGGACCTGGGCCCAGGGTTAGGCTTATTTTAGTGCCAGGGCCCAGGGTTAGGGTTGTTTTAGGGTCATGGCCAGGGCCCAGGGTCAGGGTTGTTTTAGGTCAGGGTCAGGGCCCAGCATCAGGGTTGTTTTAGGGTCAGGGACAGGGCCCAGGTTTAGGGGTGTTTTAGGGTCAGGGCCAGGGCCCAGGGTAAGGGTTGTTTCAGTGTCAGGGCCAGGGCCCAGTGTTAGGGTTGTTTTAGGGTCAGGGCCAGGGTCCAGGGTAAGGGTTGTTTCAGTGTCAGGGCCAGGGCCCAGGGTTAGGGTTGTTTTAGGGTTAGGGCCAGGGCCCAGGGTTATGGTTATTTTAGGGTCAGTACCCAGGGTTAGGGATGTTTTAGTGTCAGTGCCCAGGGTTAGGGTTGTTTTAGGGTCAGGGCCAGGGCCCAGGGTTAGGCTTGTTTTAGGGTCAGGGCGAGGGCCCAGGGATAGGGTTTTTTTAGGGTCAGGGCCAGGGCCCAGGGTTAGGGTTATTTTAGGGTCAGGGTCAGGGCCCAGGGTTAGGCTTGTTTTAGGGTCAGGTCCAGGTCCCAGGTTTAGGGTTGTTTTAGGGTCAGGGCCAGGGCCCAGGGTTAGGCTTGTTTTAGGGTCAGGGCCAGGGCCCAGGGTTAGGGTTGTTTTAGGGTCAGGGCCAGGGCTCAGGGTTAGGCTTGTTTTAGGATCAGGGCCAGGGCCCACGGTTAGGGTTGCTTTAGGGTCAGGGCCAGGTCCCAGGTTTAGGCTTCTTTTAGGGTCAGGGCCAGGGCCCAGCGTTAGGGTTGTTGTAGGTTCAGGGCCAGGGCCCAGGATTAGGCTTGTTTTAGGGTCAGGGACAGGGCCCAGGGTTAGGGTTGTTTTTGGGTCAGGGCCAGGGCCCAGCGTTAGGGTTGTTTTAGGGTCAGGGCTAGGGCCCAGGGTTAGGGTTGTTTTGGGGGCAGGACCTGGGCCCAAGGTTAGCCTTGTTTTAGTGCCAGGGCCCAGGGTCAGGGTTGATTTAGGTCAGGGCCAGGGCCCAGCATTAGGGTTGTTTTAGGGTCAGGGGCAGGGCCCAGGTTTAGGGGTGTTTTAGGGTCAGGGCCTGGGCCCAGGGTTAGGGTTGTTTTAGGTCAGGTCCAGGGCCAAGGGATACGTTTGTTTTAGGGTCAGGGCCAGGGCCCAGGGATAGAGTTGTTTTAGGGTCAGGGCCAGGGCCCAGGGTTCGGGTTGTTTTAGGGTCAGGGCCAGGGCCCAGGGCTAGGGGTGTTTTAGGGTCAGGGCCAGGGCCCAAAGTTAGGGTTGTTTTAGGGTCAGGGCCCAGGGTTAGGGTTTTAGGCTCAGGGCCAGGGCCCAGGGTTAGGGTTTTAGGCTCAGGGTCAGTGCCCACGGTTAGGGTTTTAGGCTCAGGGCCAGGGCCCAGGTTTAGGGTTTTAGGGTCAGGGCCAGGGCCCAGGGTTAGGGTTTTAGGCTCAGGGCCAGGGCCCAGGGTTAGGGTTTTAGGCTCGGGGCCAGGGCCCAGGGTTAGGGTTTTAGGGTCAGGGCCAGGGCCCAGGGTTAGGGTTTTAGGCTCAGGGCCAGGGCCCAGGGTTAGGGTTTTAGGATCAGTGCCAGGGCCCAGGGTTAGGGTTTTAGGGTCAGGTCCAGGGCCCAGGGTTAGGGTTTTAGGGTCAGGTCCAGGGCCCAGGGTTAGGGTTTTAGGGTTAGGGCCAGTGCCCAGGGTTAGGGTTTTAGGGTCAGGGCCAGGGCCGAGGTTTAGGGTTTCAGGGTCAGGGCCAGGGCCCAGGGTTAGGGTTTCAGGGTCAGGGCCAGGGCCCAGGGTTAGGGTTTTAGGGTCAGGGCCTGGGCCCAGGGTTAGGTTTTTAGGGTCAGTGCCCAGGGTTAGGGTTTTAGGGTCAGGGCCCAGGGTTAGGGTTTTAGGGTCAGGGCCCAGGGTTAGGGTTTTAGGGTCATGGCCCAGGGTTAGGGTTTTAGGGTCAGGGCCCAGGGTTAGGGTTGTTTTAGGGTCAGTGCCCAGGGTTAGGGTTGTTTTAGGGTCAGAGCCCAGGGTTAAGGTTGCTTCAGGGTCAGGGCCCAGGGTTAGGGTTGTTTCAGGGTCAGGGCCCAGGGTTAGGGTTTTAGGCTCAGGGCCAAGGCCCTGGGTTAGGGTTGTTTTAGGGTCAGGGCCAGGGCCCAGGGTTAGCGTTGTTTTAGGGTCAGGGCCAGGGCCCAGGGTTAGGGTTGTTTTAGGGTCAGGGCCAGGGCCCAAAGTTAGGGTTGTTTTAGGGTCAGGGCCCAGGGCTAGGGTTGTTTTACTGTCAGGGCCCAGGGTTAGGGTTGTTTTAGGGTCAGGGCCCAGGGTTAGGGTTGTTTTAAAGTCAGGGTCCAGGGTTAGGGTTGTTTTAGGGTTAGGGCCCAGGGTTAGGGTTTTAGGCTCAGGGCCAGGTCCGAGGGTTAGTGTTTTAGAGTCAGGGTCAGGGCCCAGGATTAGGGTTGTTTTAGGGTCAGGGCCAGGGCCCAGGGTTAGGGTTGTTTTAGGGTCAGGGCCAGGGCCCAGGGTTAGGGTTGTTTTAAAGTCAGGGTCCAGGGTTAGGGTTGTTTTAGGGTTAGGGCCCAGGGTGAGGGTTTTAGGCTCAGGGCCAGGTCCGAGGGTTAGTGTTTTAGAGTCAGGGTCAGGGCCCAGGATTAGGGTTGTTTTAGGGTCAGGGCCAGGGCCCAGGGTTAGGGTTGTTTTAGGGTCAGGGCCCAGAGTTAGGGTTTTAGGCTCAGGGCCAGGGTCCACGGTTTGGGTTTTAGGCTCAGGGCCATGGCCCAGGGTTAGGTTTATTTTAGGGTCAGGGCCAGGGCCCAGGTTTAGGGTTGTTTTATGGTCTGTGCCAGGGCCCAGGGTTAGGGTTGTTGTAGGGTCAGGGCCAGGGCCCAGGGTTAGGGTTGTTTTAGGATCAGTGCCCGGTCCCACGGTTAGGGTTGTTTTAGGGTCAGGGCCCAGGGTTAGGGTTGTTTTAGGGTCAGGGCCCAGGAATAGGGTTGTTTTAGGGTCAGGGCACAGGGTTAGGGTTGTTTTAGGGTCAGGGCCCCGGGTTAGGGTTGTTTTAGGGTCAGGGCCCAGGGTTAGGGTTGTTTCAGGGTCTGGGCCCAGGGTTAGGTTTGTTTCAGGGTCAGGGCCCAGGGTTAGCGTTGTTTCAGGGTCACGGCCCAGGGTTAGGGTTGTTTCAGGGTCAGGGCCCAGGGTTAGGATTGTTTGAGGGTCAGGGCCCAGGGTTAGGGTTGTTTCAGTGTCAGGGCCCAGGGTTAGGGTTGTTTCAGGGTCAGGGCCCAGGGTTAGGGTAATTTCAGGGTCAGGGCCCAGGGTTAGGGTTGATTCAGTGTCAGTGCCCAGGGTTAGGGTTGTTTCAGGGTCAGGGTCCAGGGTTAGGGTTGTTTTAGGGTCAGGGCCTAGGGTTAGGCTTGTTTTAGGGTCAGGGCCCAGGGTTAGGGTTGCTTTAGGGTCAGCGGCGAGGGTTAGGTTTGTTTTAGGGTCAGCGGCCAGGGTTAGGATTGTTTTAGAGTCAGAGCCCAGGGTTAGGGTTGTTTTAGGGTCAGGGCCCAGGGTTAGGGTTGTTTTAGGGTCAGGGCCAAGGGTTAGGGTTGTTTTAGTGTTAGGGCCCAGGGTTGGGGTTGTTTTAGGTTCAGGGCCCAGGGTTAGGGTTGTTTTAGGGTCAGGGCCCACGGTTAGGGTTTTAGGATCTGGGCCAGGGCCCAGGGTTAGGGTTTAAGGCTCAGGGCCAGGGCCCAGGGTTTGGGTTGTAGGCTCAGGTCCAGGGCCCAGGGTTAGGGTTTTAGGCTCAGGGCCACGGCCCAGGGTTAGGGTTTTAGGCTCAGGGCCGGGGCCCAGGGTTAGGGTTTTAGGCTCAGGGCCGGGGCCCAGGGTTAGGGTTTTAGGCTCAGGGCCAGGTCCCAGGGTTAGTGTTTTAGAGTCAGGGTCAGGGCCCAGGGTTAGGGTTGTTTTAGGGTCAGGGCCAGGGCCCAGGTTTAGGGTTGTTTTAGGGTCAGGACCTGGGCCCAGGGTTAGGCTTGTTTTAGTGCCAGGGCCCTGGGTTAGGGTTGTTTTAGGGTCAGGACGCAGGGTTAGGGTTGTTTTAGGGTCAGGGCCCAGGGTTAGTGTTGTTTTAGGGTGAGGGCCCAGGGTTGGGTTTGTTTTAGGGTCAGGGCCAGGGCCCAGGGTTATGGTGATTTTAGGGTCAGTGCCCAGGGTTAGGGTTGTTTCAGGGTCAGTGCCCAGGGTTAGGGTTGTTTTAGGTCATGGCCAGGGCCCAGGGATAGGGTTGTTTTAGAGTCAGGGCCAGGGCCCAGGGTTAGGGTTGTTTTAGGGACAGGGTCAGGGCCCAGGGTTAGGCTTGTTTTAGGGTCAGGTCCTGGGCCCACGGTTAGGCTTGTTTTAGAGTCAGGGCCAGGGCTCAGGATTAGGCTTGTTTTAGGGTCAAGGACAGTGCCCAGTGTTAGGGTTGTTTTAGGGTCAGGACCTGGGCCCAGTGTTAGGCTTGTTTTAGTTCCAGGGCCCAGGTTTAGGGTTGTTTTAGGTCAGGGCCAGGGCCCAGCGTTAGGGTTGTTTTACGGTCAGGGCCAGGGCCCAGGGTTAGGCTTGTTTTAGGGTCAGGGCCAGGTCCCAGGGTTAGGCTTGTTTTAGGGTCAGGGCCAGGGCCCAGGGTTAGGCTTGTTTTAGGGTCAGGGCCAGGGCCCAGGGTTAGGGTTGGTTTAGGGTCTGGGCCAGGGCCCAGGATTAGGCTTGTTTTAGGGTCAGGGCCAGGGCCCAGGGTTAGGCTTGTTTTAGGGTCAGGGACAGGGCCCAGGGTTAGGGTTGTTTTAGGGTCTGGGCCAGGGCCCAGGATTAGGCTTGTTTTAGGGTCAGGGCCAGGGCCCAGGGTTAGGCTTGTTTTAGGGTCAGGGCCAGGGCCCAGGGTTAGGCTTGTTTTAGGGTCAGGGCCAGGGCCCAGGGATAGGGTTGTTTTAGGGTCAAGGCCAGGGCCCAGTGTTAGGGTTGTTTTAGGGTCAGGGCCAGGGCACAGGGTTAGGCTTGTTTTAGGGTCAGGGCCAGGGCCCAGGGTTAGGGTTGTTTTAGGGTCAGGGCCAGGGCCCAGGGTTAGGCCTGTTTTAGGGTCAGGGACAGGGCCCAGGGTTAGGGTTGTTTTAGGGTCAGGGCCAGGGCCCAGGTTTAGGTTTGTTTTAGTGTCAGGGCCAGGGCCCAGCGTTAGGCTTGTTTTAGGTTCAGGGCCAGGGCCCAGGGTTAGGGTTGTTTTAGGGTCAGGGCCAGGGCCCAGGGTTAGGGTTGTTTTAGGGTCAGGTCCTGGCCCCAGGGTTAGGCTTGTTTTAGTGCCAGGGCCCAGGGTTAGGGTTGTTTTAGGGTCAGGGCCAGGGCCCAGGTTTACGGTTGTTTTAATCTGGGCCAGGGCCCAGGGTTAGGGTTGTTTTAGGTCAGGGCCAGGTCCCAGGGTTAGGCTTGTTTTAGGGTCAGGGCCAGGGCCCAGGGTTAGGGTTGTTTTAGGTCATGGCCAGGGCCCAGGGTTAGGGTTGTTTTAGGTCAGGGCCAGGTCCCAGGGTTGGGGTTGTTTTAGGGTCAGGGCCCAGGATTAGGATTGTTTTAGGGTTAGTGCCCATGGTTGGGTTTATTTTAGGGTCAGGGTCAGGGCCCAGGGTTAGGTTTGTTTTAGGGTCAGGGTCAGGGCCCAGGGTTAGGGTTGTTTTAGGGTCAGGGCCAGGGCCCAGGTTTAGGCTTGTTTTAGGGTCAGGGCCAGGGCCCAGGGTTAGGGTTGTTTTAGGGTCAGGGCAAGGGCCCAGGTTTAGGGTTGTTTTAGGGTAAGGTCCAGGGCCCAGGGTTAGGGTTGTTTTAAGTTCAGGGCCAGGGCCCAGGGTTAGGGTTGTGTTAGGCTCAGGGCCAGGGCCCAGGGTTAGGATTGTTTTAGGGTCAGGACCTGGGCCCAGGGTTAGGCTTGTTTTAGGGTCAGGGCCAGGGCCCAGGGTTAGGCTTGTTTTAGGGTCAGAGCCAGGGCCCAGGGTTAGGGTTGTTTTAGGGTCAGGGTTAGGGCCAGTGCCCAGGGTTAGGGTTTTTTTAGGGTCAGGGCGAGGGCCCAGGGTTAGGCTTGTTTTAGGGTCTGGGCCAGGGCCCAGGTTTAGGTTTGTTTTAGGTCAGGGCCAGGGCCCAGGGCTAGGGTTGTTTTAGGTCAGGGACAGGTCCCACGGTTAGGGTTGTTTTAGGGTCAGGGCCAGGGCCCAGGGTTAGGGTTGTTTTAGGGTCAGGGCTAGGGCCCAGGTTTAGGCTTGTTTTAGGGTCAGGGCCAGGGCCCAGGGTTAGGCTTGTTTTAGGGTCAGGGCCAGGGCCGAGCGTTAGGCTTGTTTTAGGGTCAGGGACAGGGCCCAGGGTTAGGGTTGTTTTAGGGTCAGGGCCAGGGCCCAGGGTTAGGCTTGTTTTAGGGTCAGGGCCAGGGCCCAGGGTTAGGCTTGTTTTAGGGTCAGGACCTGGGCCCAGTTTTAGGCTTGTTTTAGTGCCAGGGCCCTGGGTTAGGGTTGTTTTAGGGTCAGGGCCAGGGCCCAGGGTTAGGGTTGTTTTAGGTTCAGGACCTGGGCCCAGGGTTAGGCTTGTTTTAGTGCCAGGGCCCTGGGCTAGGGTTGTTTTAGGGTCAGGGCCAGGGCCCAGGGTAAGGGTTGTTTTAGGTCAGGGCCAGGACCCAGCATTAGGGTTGTTTTAGGGTCATGGACAGGGCCCAGGTTTAGGGGTGTTTTAGGGTCAGGGCCAGGGCCCAGGGTAAGGGTTGTTTCAGTGTCAGGGCCAGGGCCCAGGGTTAGGGTTGTTTTAGGGTCAGGGCCAGGGTACAGTGTAAGGGTTGTTTCAGTGTCAGGGCCAGGGCCCAGGGTTAGGGTTGTTTTAGGGTCAGGGCCCAGGGTTAGGGTTGTTTTAGGGTGAGGTCCAGGGCCCAGGGATAGGCTTGTTTTAGGGTCAGGGCCAGGGCCCAGGTTTAGGCTTGTTTTAGGGTCAGGGCCAGGGCCCAGGTTTAGGCTTGTTTTAGGGTCAGGGCCAGGGCCAAGGGTTAGGCTTGTATTAGGGTCAGGTCCAAGGCCCAGGGTTAGGCTTGTTTTAGGGTCAGGGCCAGGGCCCAGGGTTAGGCTTGTTTTAGGGTCAGGGCCAGGGCCCAAGATTAGGCTTGTTTTAGGGTCAAGGACAGGGCCCAGGGTTATGGTTGTTTTAGGGTCAGGGCCAGGGCCCAGGGTTAGGCTTGTTTTAGGGTCAGGGCCAGGGCCCAGGGTTAGGCTTGTTTTAGGGTCAGGGCCAGGGCCCAGGGTTAGAGTTGTTTTAGGGTCAGGGCCAGGGCCCAGCGTTAGGGTTGTTTTAGGGTCAGGGCCAGGGCCCACGGTTAGGGTTGTTTTAGGGTCAGGTCCTGGGTTCAGGGTTAGGCTTGTTTTAGTGCCAGGGCCCAGGGTTCGGGTTGTTTTAGGGTCAGGGCCAGGGCCCAGTGTCAGGGTTGTTTTAGGTCAGTGCCAGGGCCCAGCATTAGGGTTGTTTTAAGGTCAGGGCCAGGGCCCAGGTTTATGGGTGTTTTAGGGTCAGGGACAGGGCCCAGCGTTAGGGTTGTTTTACGGTCAGGGCAGGGCCCAGGGTTAGGGTTGTTTTAGGGTCAGGGCCAGGGCCCAGGGTTAGGATTGTTTTAGGGTCAGGACCTGGGCCCAGGGTTAGGCTTGTTTTAGGGTCAGGGCCAGGGCCCAGGGTTAGGCTTGTTTTAGGGTCAGGGCCAGGGCCCAGGGTTAGGGTTGTTTTAGGGTCAGGACCTCGGCCCAGTGTTAGGCTTGTTTTAGTTCCAGGGCCCAGGGTTAGGGTTGTTTTAGGGTCAGGGCCAGGGCCCAGGGTTAGGGTTGTTTTAGGTTCAGGACCTGGGCCCAGGGTTAGGCTTGTTTTAGTGCCATGGCCCTGGGTTATGGTTGTTTTAGGGTCAGGGCCAGGGCCCAGGGTCAGGGTTGTTTTAGGTCAGGGCCAGGGCCCAGCATTAGGGTTGTTTTAGGGTCATGGACAGGGCCCAGGTTTAGGGGTGTTTTAGGGTCAGGGCCAGGGCCCAGGGTAAGGGTTGTTTCAGTGTCAGGGCCAGGGCCCAGGGTTAGGGCTGTTTTAGGGTCAGGGCCAGGGTCCAGTGTAAGGGTTGTTTCAGTGTCAGGGCCAGGGCCCAGGGTTAGGGTTGTTTTAGGGTCAGGGCCCAGGGTTAGGGTTGTTTTAGGGTCAGGTCCAGGGCCGAGGGATAGGCTTGTTTTAGGGTCAGGGCCAGGGCCCAGGTTTAGGCTTGTTTTAGGGTCAGGGCCAGGGCCCAGGTTTAGGCTTGTTTTAGGGTCAGGGCCAGGGCCAAGGGTTAGGCTTGTTTTAGGGTCAGGTCCAAGGCCCAGGGTTAGGCTTGTTTTAGGGTCAGGGCCAGGGCCCAGGGTTAGGCTTGTTTTAGGGTCAGGGCCAGGGCCCAAGATAAGGCTTGTTTTAGGGTCAAGGACAGGGCCCAGGGTTAGGGTTGTTTTAGGGTCAGGGCCAGGGCCCAGGGTTAGGCTTGTTTTAGGGTCAGGGCCATGGCCCAGGGTTAGGCTTGTTTTAGGGTCAGGGCCAGGGCCCAGGGTTTGGGTTGTTTTAGGGGCAGGGCCAGGGCCCAGCGTTAGGGTTGTTTTAGGGTCAGGGCCAGGGCCCACGGTTAGGGTTGTTTTAGGGTCAGGTCCTGGGCCCAGGGTTAGGCTTGTTTTAGTGCCAGGGCCCAGGGTTCGGGTTGTTTTAGGGTCAGGGCCAGGGCCCAGGGTCAGGGTTGTTTTAGGTCAGTGCCAGGGCCCAGCATTAGGGTTGTTTTAAGGTCAGGGCCAGGGCCCAGGTTTAGGGGTGTTTTAGGGTCAGGGACAGGGCCCAGTGTTAGTGTTGTTTTACGGTCAGGGCAGGGCCCAGGGTTAGGCTTGTTTTAGGGTCAGGGCCAGGGCCCAGGGTTAGGCTTGTTTTAGGGTCAGGGCCAGGGCCCAGGTTTAGGGTTGTTTTAGGGTAAGGTCCAGGGCCCAGGGTTAGGGTTGTTTTAAGTTCATGGCCAGGGCCCAGGGTTAGGGTTGTTTTAGGGTCAGGGCCAGGGCCCAGGGTTAGGATTGTTTTAGGGTCAGGACCTGGGCCCAGGGTTAGGCTTGTTTTAGGGTCAGGGCCAGGGCCCAGGGTTAGGCTTGTTTTAGGGTCAGAGCCAGGTCCCAGGGTTAGGGTTGTTTTAGGGTCAGGGTTAGGGCCAGGGCCCAGGGTTAGGGTTTTTTTAGGGTCAGGGTGAGGGCCCAGGGTTAGGCTTGTTTTAGGGTCAGGGCCAGGGCCCAGGTTTAGGGTTGTTTTAGGTCCGGGCCATGGCCCAGGGTTAGGGTTGTTTTAGGTCAGGGCCAGCTCCCAGGGTTAGGGTTGTTTTAGGGTCAGGGCCAGGGCCCAGGGTTAGGGTTGTTTTAGGGTTAGGGCTAGGGCCCAGGTTTAGGCTTGTTTTAGGGACAGGGCCAGGGCCCAGGGTTAGGCTTGTTTTAGGGTCAGGGCCAGAGCCGAGCGTTAGGCTTGTTTTAGGGTCAGGGACAGGGCCCAGGGTTAGGGTTGTTTTAGGGTCAGGGCCAGGGCCCAGGGTTAGGCTTGTTTTAGGGTCAGGGCCAGGGCCCAGGGTTAGGGTTGTTTTAGGGTCAGGACCTGGGCCCAGTGTTAGGCTTGTTTTAGTGCCAGTGCCCAGGGTTACGGTTGTTTTAGGGTCAGCGACAGGGTCCAGGTTTAGGGTTGTTTTAGGTCAGGGCCAGGGTCCAGGAATAGGGTTGTTTTAGGGTCAGTGCCCGGGCCCAGGGTTAGGGTTGTTTTAAGGTCAGGGCCAGGATCCAGGGTAAGGGTTGTTTCCGTGTCAGGGCCAGGGCCCAGGGTTAGGGTTGTTTTAGGGTTAGGGCCAGGGCCCAGGGTTATGGTTATTTTAGGGTCAGTGCCCAGGGTTAGGGTTGTTTTAGGACATGGCCAGGGCCCAGGGATAGGGTTGTTTTAGGGTCAGTGCCAGGGCCCAGGTTTAGGCTTGTTTTAGGGTCAGGGTCAGGGCCCAGGGTTAGGCTTGTTTTTGGGTCAGGTCCTGGGCCCACGGTTAGGCTTGTTTTAGGGTCAGGGCCAGGGCCCAGGTTTAGGCTTGTTTTAGGGTCAAGGACAGGGCCCAGGGTTAGGGTTGTTTTAGGGTCAGGCCCAGGACCCATGGTTAGGGGTGTTTTAGGGTCAGGGCCAGGGCCCAGGGTTACGGTTGTTTTAGGGTCAGGATCTGGGCCCAGGTTTAGGCTTGTTTTAGTGCCAGGGCCCAGGGTTAGGGTTGTTTTAGGGTCAGGGCCAGGGCCCAGGGTTAGGGTTGTTTTCGGGTCAGGGCCAGGGCCCAGGGTTAGGCTTGTTTTAGGGTCAGGGCCAGGGCCCAGGGTTAGGGTTGTTTTAGGGTCAGGGCCAGGGCCGAGGGTTAGGCTTGTTTTAGGGTCAGGGCCAGGGCCCACGGTTAGGGTTGTTTTAGGGTGAGGGCCAGGGACCAGGGTTAGGCTTGTTTTAGGGTCAGGGCCAGGGCCCAGCGTTAGGGTTGTTGTAGGTTCAGGGCCAGGGCCCAGGATTAGGCTTGTTTTAGGGTCAGGGCCAGGGCCCAGGGTTAGGCTTGTTTTCGTGCCAGGGCCCAGGGTTAGGGTTGTTTTAGGGTCAGGGCCAGGGCCCAGGGTTAGGGTTGTTTTAGGGTCAGGGCCAGGGCCCAGGTTTAGGCTTGTTTTAGGGTCAGGGCCAGGGCCCAGGGTTAGGATTGTTTTAGGGTCAGGGCCAGGGCCGAGCGTTAGGCTTGTTTTAGGGTCAGGGATAGGGCCCAGGGTTAGGGTTGTTTTAGGGTCCGGGCCAGGGCCCAGGGTTAGGCCTGTTTTAGGCTCTTGGCCAGGGCCCAGGGTTAGGGTTGTTTTAGGGTCTGGACCTGGGCCCAGTGTGAGGCTTGTTTTACTGCCAGGGCCCAGGGTTAGAGTTGTTTTAGGGTCAGGGCCATGGCCCAGGGTTAGGCTTGTTTTAGGTCAGCGCCAGGGCCCAGGATTAGGGTTGTTTTAGGGTCAGGGCCAGGGCCGTGGGTTAGGGTTGTTTTAGGGTCAGGGACAGGGCCCAGGGTTAGGGTTGTTTTAGGGTCAGGGCCAGGGCCCAGGGTTAGGCTTGTTTTTGGGTCAGGGCCAGGGCCCAGTGTTAGGCTTGTTTTAGGGTCATTGCCAGGGCCCAGGATTAGGGTTGTTTTAGGGTCAGGGCCAGGGCCCAGCGTTAGGGTTGTTTTAGGGTCAGGGCCAAGGCGCAGGGTTAGGGTCGTTTTAGGCTCAGGACCTGGGCCCAGGGTTAGGCTTATTTTAGTGCCAGGGCCCAGGGTTAGGGTTGTTTTAGGGTCATGGCCAGGGCCCAGGGTCAGGGTTGTTTTAGGTCAGGGTCAGGGCCCAGCATCAGGGTTGTTTTAGGGTCAGGGACAGGGCCCAGGTTTAGGGGTGTTTTAGGGTCAGGGCCAGGGCCCAGGGTAAGGGTTGTTTCAGTGTCAGGGCCAGGGCCCAGTGTTAGGGTTGTTTTAGGGTCAGGGCCAGGGTCCAGGGTAAGGGTTGTTTCAGTGTCAGGGCCAGGGCCCAGGGTTAGGGTTGTTTTAGGGTTAGGGCCAGGGCCCAGGGTTATGGTTATTTTAGGGTCAGTACCCAGGGTTAGGGATGTTTTAGTGTCAGTGCCCAGGGTTAGGGTTGTTTTAGGGTCAGGGCCAGGGCCCAGGGTTAGGCTTGTTTTAGGGTCAGGGCGAGGGCCCAGGGATAGGGTTTTTTTAGGGTCAGGGCCAGGGCCCAGGGTTAGGGTTATTTTAGGGTCAGGGTCAGGGCCCAGGGTTAGGCTTGTTTTAGGGTCAGGTCCAGGTCCCAGGTTTAGGGTTGTTTTAGGGTCAGGGCCAGGGCCCAGGGTTAGGCTTGTTTTAGGGTCAGGGCCAGGGCCCAGGGTTAGGGTTGTTTTAGGGTCAGGGCCAGGGCTCAGGGTTAGGCTTGTTTTAGGATCAGGGCCAGGGCCCACGGTTAGGGTTGCTTTAGGGTCAGGGCCAGGTCCCAGGTTTAGGCTTCTTTTAGGGTCAGGGCCAGGGCCCAGCGTTAGGGTTGTTGTAGGTTCAGGGCCAGGGCCCAGGATTAGGCTTGTTTTAGGGTCAGGGACAGGGCCCAGGGTTAGGGTTGTTTTTGGGTCAGGGCCAGGGCCCAGCGTTAGGGTTGTTTTAGGGTCAGGGCTAGGGCCCAGGGTTAGGGTTGTTTTGGGGGCAGGACCTGGGCCCAAGGTTAGCCTTGTTTTAGTGCCAGGGCCCAGGGTCAGGGTTGATTTAGGTCAGGGCCAGGGCTCAGCATTAGGGTTGTTTTTGGGTCAGGGGCAGGGCCCAGGTTTAGGGGTGTTTTAGGGTCAGGGCCTGGGCCCAGGGTTAGGGTTGTTTTAGGTCAGGTCCAGGGCCAAGGGATACGTTTGTTTTAGGGTCAGGGCCAGGGCCCAGGGATAGAGTTGTTTTAGGGTCAGGGCCAGGGCCCAGGGTTAGGGTTGTTGTAGGGTCAGGGCCAGGGCCCAGGGTTAGGCTTGTTTTAGGGTCAGGGCCAGGGCCCAGGGGTAGGGTTGTTTTAGGTTCAGGGCCAGGGCCCAGGGTTAGGCTTGTTTTAGGGTCAGGGCCAGGGTCCAGGTTTAGGGTTGTTTTAGGGTCAGGGCCAGGGCCCAGGGTTAGGGTTGTTTTAGGGTCAGGGCCAGTGCCCAGCGTTTGGGTTGTTTTAGGTTCAGGGCCAGGGCCCAGGGTTAGGGTTGTTTTAGTGCCCGGGCCAAGGTTTAGGGTTTTTTTAGGGTCGGGGCCCAGGGTTAGGCTTGTTTTAGGATCAGGGCCCAGGGTTAGGGTTGTTTTAGGGTCAGGGCCCAGGGTTAGGTTTGTTTTAGGGTCAGGGCCCAGGGTTAGGGTTGTTTTAGGGTCAGGGCCCAGGGTTAGGGTTGTTTAAGGGTCAGGTCCCAGGGTTAGGGTTGTTTTAGGGTCAGGACCCAGGGTTAGTGTTGTTTTAGGGTCAGGGCCCAGGGTTAGTGTTGTTTTATGGTCAGGGCCCAGTGTTAGGGTTGTTTTAGGCTCAGGGCCCAGGGTTGGGGTTGTTTTAGGGTCAGGGCCCAGGGTAGGGTTGTTTTAGGGTCAGGACCCACGATTAGATTTTTAGGATCAGGGTCAGGGCCCAGTTTTAGGGTTTTAGGGTAAGGGCCAGTGCCCAGGGTTAGGGTTTTAGGCTCAGGGCCAGGGCCCAGGGTTAGGGTTTTAGGCTCAGGGCTAGGGCCCAGGGTTTGGGTTTTAGGATCAGGGTCAGGGCCCAGGGTTAGGGTTGTTTTAGGGTCAGGGCCAGGGCCCAGGTTTAGGGTTGTTATAGGGTCAGGGTCAGGGCCAGGGCCCAGGGTTGGTGTTGTTTTAGGGTCAGGACCAGGGCCTAGGTTTAGGGTTGTTTTAGGGTCAGGGCCAGGCCCCATTGTTAGGTTTGTTTTAGGGTCAGGGCCAGGGCCCAGGTTAGGGTTGTTTTAGGGTCAGGGCCCAAAGTTCGGGTTTTAGGCTCAGGGCCAGGGCCTCGGGTTAGGGTTTTAGGCTCAGGGCCATGGCCCAGGGTTAGGGTTAATTAAGGGTCAGGGCCAGGGCCCAGGTTTAGGGTTGATTTAGGGTAAGGGCCAGGGCCCAGGTTTAGGGTTGTTGTACGGTCAGGGCCAGGGCCCAGTGTTAGGGTTGTTTCAGGATCAGGGCCCTGAGTTAGGGTTGTTTCAGGGTCAGGGCCCAGGGTTAGGGTTTTTTCAGGGTGAGGGCCCAGGATTTGGGTTGTTTTAGGGTCAGGGCCCAGGGTTAGGGTTGTTTTAGGGTCCAGGCCCAGGGATAGGGTTGTTTCAGGGTCAGGGACCAGGGTTAGGTTTGTTTCAGGGTCAGGGCCCAGGTTTAGGGTTGTTTCAGGGTCAGGGCCCTGGGTTAGGGTTGTTTCAGGGTCAGGGCCCAGGGTTAGGGTTGTTTTAGGTCAGGGCCAGGGCCCAGGGATAGGGTTGTTTTAGGGTCAGGTCCAGGGCCCACGTTTAGGGTTGTTTTAGGGTCAGGGCCAGGGCCCTGGGTTAGGCTTGTTTTAGGGTCAGGTCGAGCGCCCACGGTTAGGCTTGTTTTAGGGTCAGGGCCAGGGCCCAGTGTTAGGCTTGTTTTAGGGTCAGGGCTAGGGCCCAGGGTTAAGGTTGTTTTAGGGTCAGGACCTGGGCCCAGGGTTAGGCTTGTTTTAGTGCCAGGGCCCAGGGTTAGGCTTGTTTTAGGGTTAGTGCCAGGGCCCAGGGTTAGGCTTGTTGTAGGGTCAGGGCCAGGACCCAGGGATAGGGTTGTTTTAGGGTCAGGGCCAGGGCCAAGGGTTAGGGTTGTTTTAGGGTCAGGGCCAGGGCCCAGGGTTAGGCTTTTTTTAGGGTCAGGGCCAGGGCCCAGGGTTAGGGTTATTTTAGTGTCAGTGCCCAGGGTTAGTGTTGTTTTAGGGTCAGTGCCCAGGGTTAGGGTTGTTTTAGGGTCAGGTCCAGGGCCCAGGGTTAGGCGTGTTTTAGGGACAGGGCCAGGGCCCAGGGTTACGGTTGTTTTAGGGTCAGGGCTAGGGCCCAGGTTTAGGCTTGTTTTAGGGTCACGGCCAGGTCCCAGGGTTAGGGTTCTTTTAGGGCCAGGTCCCATGGTTAGGGTTTTACAGTCAGGGCCAGGGCCCACAGTTAGGGTATTAGGCTCAGCGCAAGGGCCCAGGGTTAGGGTTTTAGACTCAGGGCCATGTCCCAGGGTTAGGGTTTTAGGGTCAGGGCCTGGGCCCAGGGTTAGGTTTTTACGGTCAGGGCCCAGGGTTAGGGTTTTAGGGTCAGGGACCAGGGTTAGGGTTTTAGGGTCAGGACCCAGTGTTAGAGTTTTAGGGTCATGGCCCAGGGTTAGGGTTTTAGGGTCAGGGCCCAGGGTTAGGGTGATTTCCAGGAAGTGACCTCACAGTGACTCAAGCTACCACTTACTGTTGATTGTGATGAAATGCCAGCTGAGGCACATGCCTTGGGAGCTAAGTGGTTGCTGCCCTTGACTACTATGAAGACTGGTGTGGGAAGGGTCGCTTTGGATGCACTTGAGCAGGGGTCCCCAATCCCTGAGCCATGGAGCCATAAGGAGCCACACAGCAGGTGAGTGGTGTCGAGTGAGGGAGTGAGGGAAGCTTCGTCTGTATTTACAGCCACTCCCCTTTGCTCACATTCCCGCCTGAGCTCCACCTTCTCAGATGAGCAGCAGCATTAGATTCTCATAGGAGAACGCACCCTGTTCTGAACCGTGCATGTGAGGGATCTAGGTTGCACTGTGCTTATGAGAATCTAATACCTATTGATCTGTCACTTTCTCCCATCACGCTCAGGTGGGACCATCCAGTTTCAGGAAAACAAGCTTAACACGCCCACTGATTCTACATTATGGTGAGTTCTATAATTATTTATTATATATTCCAGTGTAATAATGGAAATGAAGTGCCTAATAAACGTAAATGTGCTTAAATCTTTTGGCCCAGCTCCTACCTCCCGGCAGCCTCGCCAGGCCCAGAACTCTCTCCAGTCAGCCTCTACAGACCAAGCTCATGACTCACAATGGCCTATTGAGGCCCATACCCTACCTCACGGCAGTCTCCGCAGATGAGCCTACTGCCTCACAACAGCCTCCAGAGGCACAGCTCCATCGTTACAATGGCCTCTTTAGACCCAGCTCCTGCCTCCCAGCCTTCTCTCCAGGCCCTGAACTTTCTCCGTAAGTTGAGGTAGCTGGGACTGTAGGTATACATGACGATACTTGGCTAATTTTTAAATTGTTTTGCAGACATGGGGTCTCACTTTGTTGGCCAGGCTGCTGTCAAACTAATGGCCTCAAGTGACCCTTCCACCCCTGCCTCCCATCCTCGAGGTATGTGCCACCACAAGGGGCACTTGTTCAATTTTCTAAAGAAAAAATTTCTAAAGTAAGGCTGTGGGATGATGGCAGGAAGATAAAAGAAAAACAGAAGAATAAGTTAAAATGACTTATTCACACATATTCTTTTGACAGCAAGAAGAACTTTTAGTATATACATTCCTTACAAACAAACAAATGGCAGATAAACAATGTTGTATAGGAACTTCAACACACACTGTACAATATTCCCACTTTGCTGACGTAAGTTATGGAAATTTCGTGGTTTCCTTGAGTGTCGCTACCAGTATTTTGCTTCTCTGATGATTTTTATCAACTTCCTCATCTGTTAACTTCTCTCCAAGGTATGTCATGTCACGACATACTGCCGCTGCACGAACACGGCCAGTGTCTTCCTATTAAACATGAAGAAAGCTTTCCTAATTTCTCTTTTTACTCTCTGTCTTTGTGTTCTGCATTTTCCTTACTTTTATTGTCAGAAACTCCAGAAAGTCAATCGTACTAATTTATCACGATTTGCTTTATTAATTGATACTATGCTTATATGGAATTTTGCCCAACAGACCTCATTACAATTTGGGCCACGGCCCAGGGTTAGGGTTGTTTTAGGGTCAGGGCCAGGGCCCAGGGCTAGGGGTGTTTTAGGGTCAGGGCCCAGAGTTAGGGTTGTTTTAGGGTCAGGGCCCAGGGTTAGGGTTGTTTAAGGGTCAGGGCCCAGGGTTAGGGTTGTTTTAGGGTCAGGTCCCAGGGTTAGTGTTGTTTTAGGGTCAGGGCCCAGGGTCAGTGTTGTTTTAGGGTCAGGGCCCAGTGTTAGGGTTGTTTTAGGGTCAGGGCCCAGGGTTGTGGTTGTTTTAGGGTCAGGGCCCAGGGTAGGGTTGTTTTAGGGTCAGGACCCACGATTAGATTTTTAGGATCAGGGTCAGGGTCCAGGGTTAGGGTTTTAGGGTAAGGGCCAGGGCCCAGGGTTAGGGTTTTAGGCTCAGGGCCAGGCCCCAGGGTTAGGGTTTTAGGCTCAGGGCTAGGGCCCAGGGTTAGGGATTTAGGATCAGGGTCAGGGCCCAGGGTTAGGGTTTTAGGCTCAGGGCCAGGGCCCAGGGTTAGTGTTTTAGAGTCAGGGCCAGGGCCCAGGGTTAGGGTTGTTTTAGGCTCAGGGCCAGGGCCCATGGTTAGGGTTGTTTTAGGGTCAGGGCCAGGGCCCAGGGTTAGGGTTGTTTTAGGGTCAGGGCCAGGGCCCAGGGTTAGGGTTGTTTTAGGGTTAGGGCTAGGGCCCAGGTTTAGGCTTGTTTTAGGGACAGGGCCAGGGCCCAGGGTTAGGCTTGTTTTAGGGTCAGGGCCAGAGCCGAGCGTTAGGCTTGTTTTAGGGTCAGGGACAGGGCCCAGGGTTAGGGTTGTTTTAGGGTCAGGGCCAGGGCCCAGGGTTAGGCTTGTTTTAGGGTCAGGGCCAGGGCCCAGGGTTAGGGTTGTTTTAGGGTCAGGACCTGGGCCCAGTGTTAGGCTTGTTTTAGTGCCAGTGCCCAGGGTTACGGTTGTTTTAGGGTCAGCGACAGGGTCCAGGTTTAGGGTTGTTTTAGGTCAGGGCCAGGGTCCAGGAATAGGGTTGTTTTAGGGTCAGTGCCCGGGCCCAGGGTTAGGGTTGTTTTAAGGTCAGGGCCAGGATCCAGGGTAAGGGTTGTTTCCGTGTCAGGGCCAGGGCCCAGGGTTAGGGTTGTTTTAGGGTTAGGGCCAGGGCCCAGGGTTATGGTTATTTTAGGGTCAGTGCCCAGGGTTAGGGTTGTTTTAGGACATGGCCAGGGCCCAGGGATAGGGTTGTTTTAGGGTCAGTGCCAGGGCCCAGGTTTAGGCTTGTTTTAGGGTCAGGGTCAGGGCCCAGGGTTAGGCTTGTTTTTGGGTCAGGTCCTGGGCCCACGGTTAGGCTTGTTTTAGGGTCAGGGCCAGGGCCCAGGTTTAGGCTTGTTTTAGGGTCAAGGACAGGGCCCAGGGTTAGGGTTGTTTTAGGGTCAGGCCCAGGACCCATGGTTAGGGGTGTTTTAGGGTCAGGGCCAGGGCCCAGGGTTACGGTTGTTTTAGGGTCAGGATCTGGGCCCAGGTTTAGGCTTGTTTTAGTGCCAGGGCCCAGGGTTAGGGTTGTTTTAGGGTCAGGGCCAGGGCCCAGGGTTAGGGTTGTTTTCGGGTCAGGGCCAGGGCCCAGGGTTAGGCTTGTTTTAGGGTCAGGGCCAGGGCCCAGGGTTAGGGTTGTTTTAGGGTCAGGGCCAGGGCCGAGGGTTAGGCTTGTTTTAGGGTCAGGGCCAGGGCCCACGGTTAGGGTTGTTTTAGGGTGAGGGCCAGGGACCAGGGTTAGGCTTGTTTTAGGGTCAGGGCCAGGGCCCAGCGTTAGGGTTGTTGTAGGTTCAGGGCCAGGGCCCAGGATTAGGCTTGTTTTAGGGTCAGGGCCAGGGCCCAGGGTTAGGCTTGTTTTCGTGCCAGGGCCCAGGGTTAGGGTTGTTTTAGGGTCAGGGCCAGGGCCCAGGGTTAGGGTTGTTTTAGGGTCAGGGCCAGGGCCCAGGTTTAGGCTTGTTTTAGGGTCAGGGCCAGGGCCCAGGGTTAGGATTGTTTTAGGGTCAGGGCCAGGGCCGAGCGTTAGGCTTGTTTTAGGGTCAGGGATAGGGCCCAGGGTTAGGGTTGTTTTAGGGTCCGGGCCAGGGCCCAGGGTTAGGCCTGTTTTAGGCTCTTGGCCAGGGCCCAGGGTTAGGGTTGTTTTAGGGTCTGGACCTGGGCCCAGTGTGAGGCTTGTTTTACTGCCAGGGCCCAGGGTTAGAGTTGTTTTAGGGTCAGGGCCATGGCCCAGGGTTAGGCTTGTTTTAGGTCAGCGCCAGGGCCCAGGATTAGGGTTGTTTTAGGGTCAGGGCCAGGGCCGTGGGTTAGGGTTGTTTTAGGGTCAGGGACAGGGCCCAGGGTTAGGGTTGTTTTAGGGTCAGGGCCAGGGCCCAGGGTTAGGCTTGTTTTTGGGTCAGGGCCAGGGCCCAGTGTTAGGCTTGTTTTAGGGTCATTGCCAGGGCCCAGGATTAGGGTTGTTTTAGGGTCAGGGCCAGGGCCCAGCGTTAGGGTTGTTTTAGGGTCAGGGCCAAGGCGCAGGGTTAGGGTCGTTTTAGGCTCAGGACCTGGGCCCAGGGTTAGGCTTATTTTAGTGCCAGGGCCCAGGGTTAGGGTTGTTTTAGGGTCATGGCCAGGGCCCAGGGTCAGGGTTGTTTTAGGTCAGGGTCAGGGCCCAGCATCAGGGTTGTTTTAGGGTCAGGGACAGGGCCCAGGTTTAGGGGTGTTTTAGGGTCAGGGCCAGGGCCCAGGGTAAGGGTTGTTTCAGTGTCAGGGCCAGGGCCCAGTGTTAGGGTTGTTTTAGGGTCAGGGCCAGGGTCCAGGGTAAGGGTTGTTTCAGTGTCAGGGCCAGGGCCCAGGGTTAGGGTTGTTTTAGGGTTAGGGCCAGGGCCCAGGGTTATGGTTATTTTAGGGTCAGTACCCAGGGTTAGGGATGTTTTAGTGTCAGTGCCCAGGGTTAGGGTTGTTTTAGGGTCAGGGCCAGGGCCCAGGGTTAGGCTTGTTTTAGGGTCAGGGCGAGGGCCCAGGGATAGGGTTTTTTTAGGGTCAGGGCCAGGGCCCAGGGTTAGGGTTATTTTAGGGTCAGGGTCAGGGCCCAGGGTTAGGCTTGTTTTAGGGTCAGGTCCAGGTCCCAGGTTTAGGGTTGTTTTAGGGTCAGGGCCAGGGCCCAGGGTTAGGCTTGTTTTAGGGTCAGGGCCAGGGCCCAGGGTTAGGGTTGTTTTAGGGTCAGGGCCAGGGCTCAGGGTTAGGCTTGTTTTAGGATCAGGGCCAGGGCCCACGGTTAGGGTTGCTTTAGGGTCAGGGCCAGGTCCCAGGTTTAGGCTTCTTTTAGGGTCAGGGCCAGGGCCCAGCGTTAGGGTTGTTGTAGGTTCAGGGCCAGGGCCCAGGATTAGGCTTGTTTTAGGGTCAGGGACAGGGCCCAGGGTTAGGGTTGTTTTTGGGTCAGGGCCAGGGCCCAGCGTTAGGGTTGTTTTAGGGTCAGGGCTAGGGCCCAGGGTTAGGGTTGTTTTGGGGGCAGGACCTGGGCCCAAGGTTAGCCTTGTTTTAGTGCCAGGGCCCAGGGTCAGGGTTGATTTAGGTCAGGGCCAGGGCTCAGCATTAGGGTTGTTTTTGGGTCAGGGGCAGGGCCCAGGTTTAGGGGTGTTTTAGGGTCAGGGCCTGGGCCCAGGGTTAGGGTTGTTTTAGGTCAGGTCCAGGGCCAAGGGATACGTTTGTTTTAGGGTCAGGGCCAGGGCCCAGGGATAGAGTTGTTTTAGGGTCAGGGCCAGGGCCCAGGGTTAGGGTTGTTGTAGGGTCAGGGCCAGGGCCCAGGGTTAGGCTTGTTTTAGGGTCAGGGCCAGGGCCCAGGGGTAGGGTTGTTTTAGGTTCAGGGCCAGGGCCCAGGGTTAGGCTTGTTTTAGGGTCAGGGCCAGGGTCCAGGTTTAGGGTTGTTTTAGGGTCAGGGCCAGGGCCCAGGGTTAGGGTTGTTTTAGGGTCAGGGCCAGTGCCCAGCGTTTGGGTTGTTTTAGGTTCAGGGCCAGGGCCCAGGGTTAGGGTTGTTTTAGTGCCCGGGCCAAGGTTTAGGGTTTTTTTAGGGTCGGGGCCCAGGGTTAGGCTTGTTTTAGGATCAGGGCCCAGGGTTAGGGTTGTTTTAGGGTCAGGGCCCAGGGTTAGGTTTGTTTTAGGGTCAGGGCCCAGGGTTAGGGTTGTTTTAGGGTCAGGGCCCAGGGTTAGGGTTGTTTAAGGGTCAGGTCCCAGGGTTAGGGTTGTTTTAGGGTCAGGACCCAGGGTTAGTGTTGTTTTAGGGTCAGGGCCCAGGGTTAGTGTTGTTTTATGGTCAGGGCCCAGTGTTAGGGTTGTTTTAGGCTCAGGGCCCAGGGTTGGGGTTGTTTTAGGGTCAGGGCCCAGGGTAGGGTTGTTTTAGGGTCAGGACCCACGATTAGATTTTTAGGATCAGGGTCAGGGCCCAGTTTTAGGGTTTTAGGGTAAGGGCCAGTGCCCAGGGTTAGGGTTTTAGGCTCAGGGCCAGGGCCCAGGGTTAGGGTTTTAGGCTCAGGGCTAGGGCCCAGGGTTTGGGTTTTAGGATCAGGGTCAGGGCCCAGGGTTAGGGTTGTTTTAGGGTCAGGGCCAGGGCCCAGGTTTAGGGTTGTTATAGGGTCAGGGTCAGGGCCAGGGCCCAGGGTTGGTGTTGTTTTAGGGTCAGGACCAGGGCCTAGGTTTAGGGTTGTTTTAGGGTCAGGGCCAGGCCCCATTGTTAGGTTTGTTTTAGGGTCAGGGCCAGGGCCCAGGTTTAGGGTTGTTTTAGGGTCAGGGCCCAAAGTTCGGGTTTTAGGCTCAGGGCCAGGGCCTCGGGTTAGGGTTTTAGGCTCAGGGCCATGGCCCAGGGTTAGGGTTAATTAAGGGTCAGGGCCAGGGCCCAGGTTTAGGGTTGATTTAGGGTAAGGGCCAGGGCCCAGGTTTAGGGTTGTTGTACGGTCAGGGCCAGGGCCCAGTGTTAGGGTTGTTTCAGGATCAGGGCCCTGAGTTAGGGTTGTTTCAGGGTCAGGGCCCAGGGTTAGGGTTTTTTCAGGGTGAGGGCCCAGGATTTGGGTTGTTTTAGGGTCAGGGCCCAGGGTTAGGGTTGTTTTAGGGTCCAGGCCCAGGGATAGGGTTGTTTCAGGGTCAGGGACCAGGGTTAGGTTTGTTTCAGGGTCAGGGCCCAGGTTTAGGGTTGTTTCAGGGTCAGGGCCCTGGGTTAGGGTTGTTTCAGGGTCAGGGCCCAGGGTTAGGGTTGTTTTAGGTCAGGGCCAGGGCCCAGGGATAGGGTTGTTTTAGGGTCAGGTCCAGGGCCCACGTTTAGGGTTGTTTTAGGGTCAGGGCCAGGGCCCTGGGTTAGGCTTGTTTTAGGGTCAGGTCGAGCGCCCACGGTTAGGCTTGTTTTAGGGTCAGGGCCAGGGCCCAGTGTTAGGCTTGTTTTAGGGTCAGGGCTAGGGCCCAGGGTTAAGGTTGTTTTAGGGTCAGGACCTGGGCCCAGGGTTAGGCTTGTTTTAGTGCCAGGGCCCAGGGTTAGGCTTGTTTTAGGGTTAGTGCCAGGGCCCAGGGTTAGGCTTGTTGTAGGGTCAGGGCCAGGACCCAGGGATAGGGTTGTTTTAGGGTCAGGGCCAGGGCCAAGGGTTAGGGTTGTTTTAGGGTCAGGGCCAGGGCCCAGGGTTAGGCTTTTTTTAGGGTCAGGGCCAGGGCCCAGGGTTAGGGTTATTTTAGTGTCAGTGCCCAGGGTTAGTGTTGTTTTAGGGTCAGTGCCCAGGGTTAGGGTTGTTTTAGGGTCAGGTCCAGGGCCCAGGGTTAGGCGTGTTTTAGGGACAGGGCCAGGGCCCAGGGTTACGGTTGTTTTAGGGTCAGGGCTAGGGCCCAGGTTTAGGCTTGTTTTAGGGTCACGGCCAGGTCCCAGGGTTAGGGTTCTTTTAGGGCCAGGTCCCATGGTTAGGGTTTTACAGTCAGGGCCAGGGCCCACAGTTAGGGTATTAGGCTCAGCGCAAGGGCCCAGGGTTAGGGTTTTAGACTCAGGGCCATGTCCCAGGGTTAGGGTTTTAGGGTCAGGGCCTGGGCCCAGGGTTAGGTTTTTACGGTCAGGGCCCAGGGTTAGGGTTTTAGGGTCAGGGACCAGGGTTAGGGTTTTAGGGTCAGGACCCAGTGTTAGAGTTTTAGGGTCATGGCCCAGGGTTAGGGTTTTAGGGTCAGGGCCCAGGGTTAGGGTGATTTCCAGGAAGTGACCTCACAGTGACTCAAGCTACCACTTACTGTTGATTGTGATGAAATGCCAGCTGAGGCACATGCCTTGGGAGCTAAGTGGTTGCTGCCCTTGACTACTATGAAGACTGGTGTGGGAAGGGTCGCTTTGGATGCACTTGAGCAGGGGTCCCCAATCCCTGAGCCATGGAGCCATAAGGAGCCACACAGCAGGTGAGTGGTGTCGAGTGAGGGAGTGAGGGAAGCTTCGTCTGTATTTACAGCCACTCCCCTTTGCTCACATTCCCGCCTGAGCTCCACCTTCTCAGATGAGCAGCAGCATTAGATTCTCATAGGAGAACGCACCCTGTTCTGAACCGTGCATGTGAGGGATCTAGGTTGCACTGTGCTTATGAGAATCTAATACCTATTGATCTGTCACTTTCTCCCATCACGCTCAGGTGGGACCATCCAGTTTCAGGAAAACAAGCTTAACACGCCCACTGATTCTACATTATGGTGAGTTCTATAATTATTTATTATATATTCCAGTGTAATAATGGAAATGAAGTGCCTAATAAACGTAAATGTGCTTAAATCTTTTGGCCCAGCTCCTACCTCCCGGCAGCCTCGCCAGGCCCAGAACTCTCTCCAGTCAGCCTCTACAGACCAAGCTCATGACTCACAATGGCCTATTGAGGCCCATACCCTACCTCACGGCAGTCTCCGCAGATGAGCCTACTGCCTCACAACAGCCTCCAGAGGCACAGCTCCATCGTTACAATGGCCTCTTTAGACCCAGCTCCTGCCTCCCAGCCTTCTCTCCAGGCCCTGAACTTTCTCCGTAAGTTGAGGTAGCTGGGACTGTAGGTATACATGACGATACTTGGCTAATTTTTAAATTGTTTTGCAGACATGGGGTCTCACTTTGTTGGCCAGGCTGCTGTCAAACTAATGGCCTCAAGTGACCCTTCCACCCCTGCCTCCCATCCTCGAGGTATGTGCCACCACAAGGGGCACTTGTTCAATTTTCTAAAGAAAAAATTTCTAAAGTAAGGCTGTGGGATGATGGCAGGAAGATAAAAGAAAAACAGAAGAATAAGTTAAAATGACTTATTCACACATATTCTTTTGACAGCAAGAAGAACTTTTAGTATATACATTCCTTACAAACAAACAAATGGCAGATAAACAATGTTGTATAGGAACTTCAACACACACTGTACAATATTCCCACTTTGCTGACGTAAGTTATGGAAATTTCGTGGTTTCCTTGAGTGTCGCTACCAGTATTTTGCTTCTCTGATGATTTTTATCAACTTCCTCATCTGTTAACTTCTCTCCAAGGTATGTCATGTCACGACATACTGCCGCTGCACGAACACGGCCAGTGTCTTCCTATTAAACATGAAGAAAGCTTTCCTAATTTCTCTTTTTACTCTCTGTCTTTGTGTTCTGCATTTTCCTTACTTTTATTGTCAGAAACTCCAGAAAGTCAATCGTACTAATTTATCACGATTTGCTTTATTAATTGATACTATGCTTATATGGAATTTTGCCCAACAGACCTCATTACAATTTGGGCCACGGCCCAGGGTTAGGGTTGTTTTAGGGTCAGGGCCAGGGCCCAGGGCTAGGGGTGTTTTAGGGTCAGGGCCCAGAGTTAGGGTTGTTTTAGGGTCAGGGCCCAGGGTTAGGGTTGTTTAAGGGTCAGGGCCCAGGGTTAGGGTTGTTTTAGGGTCAGGTCCCAGGGTTAGTGTTGTTTTAGGGTCAGGGCCCAGGGTCAGTGTTGTTTTAGGGTCAGGGCCCAGTGTTAGGGTTGTTTTAGGGTCAGGGCCCAGGGTTGTGGTTGTTTTAGGGTCAGGGCCCAGGGTAGGGTTGTTTTAGGGTCAGGACCCACGATTAGATTTTTAGGATCAGGGTCAGGGTCCAGGGTTAGGGTTTTAGGGTAAGGGCCAGGGCCCAGGGTTAGGGTTTTAGGCTCAGGGCCAGGCCCCAGGGTTAGGGTTTTAGGCTCAGGGCTAGGGCCCAGGGTTAGGGATTTAGGATCAGGGTCAGGGCCCAGGGTTAGGGTTTTAGGCTCAGGGCCAGGGCCCAGGGTTAGTGTTTTAGAGTCAGGGCCAGGGCCCAGGGTTAGGGTTGTTTTAGGCTCAGGGCCAGGGCCCATGGTTAGGGTTGTTTTAGGGTCAGGGCCAGGGCCCAGGGTTAGGGTTGTTATAGGGTCAGGGCCAGGGCCCAGGGTTAGGGTTGTTTTAGGGTCAGGACCAGGGCCCAGGGTTAGGGTTGTTTTAGGGTCAGGGCCAGGGCCCAGTGTTAGGTTTGTTTTAGGGTCAGGGCCAGGGCCCAGGGTTAGGTTTGTTTTAGGGTCAGGGCCCAGAGTTAGGGTTTTAGGCTCAGGGCCAGGGCCTCGGGTTAGGGTTTTAGGCTCAGGGCCATGGCCCAGGGTTAGGGTTAATTAAGGGTCAGGGCCAGGGCCCAGGTTTAGGGTTGATTTAGGGTCAGGGCCAGAGCCCAGGTTTAGGTTTGTTGTACGGTCAGGGCCAGGGCCCAGTGTTAGGGTTGTTTCAGGATCAGGGCCCTGAGTTAGGGTTGTTTCAGGGTCAGGGCCCAGGGTTAGGGTTTTTTCAGGCTGAGGGCCCAGGGTTTTGGTTGTTTTAGGGTCAGGGCCCAGGGTTAGGGTTGTTTTAGGGTCAGGGCCCAGGGATAGGGTTGTTTCAGGGTCAGGGACCAGGGTTAGGGTTGTTTCAGGGTCAGGGCCCAGGGTTAGGGTTGTTTCAGGGTCAGGGCCCTGGGTTAGAGTTGTTTCAGGGTCAGGGCCCAGGGTTAGGGTTGTTTTAGGGTCAGGTCCTTGGCGCAGGTTTAGGGTTGATTTAGTGCAAGGGCCAAGGGTTAGGGTTGTTTTAGGGTCTGGCCAGGGCCCAGGGTTAGGGTTGTTTTAGGTCAGGGCCAGGGCCCAGGGATAGGGTTGTTTTAGGGTCAGGGCCAGGGCCCACGTTTAGGGTTGTTTTAGGGTCAGGGCCAGGGCCTAGGGTTAGGCTTGTTTTAGGGTCAGGTCGAGCGCCCACGGTTAGGCTTGTTTTAGGGTCAGGGTCAGGGCCAGGGCCCAGTGTTAGGCTTGTTTTAGCGTCAGGGCTAGGGCCCAGGGTTAAGGTTGTTTTAGGGTCAGGGCCAGGGCCCAGGGTTAGGCTTTTTTTAGGTTCAGGGCCAGCGCCCAGGGTTAGGGTTATTTTAGGGTCAGTGCCCTGGGTTAGTGTTGTTTTAGGGTCAGTGCCCAGGGTTAGGGTTGTTTTAGGGTCAGGGCCAGGGCCCAGGGTTAGGGTTGTTTTAGGGTCAGGGCTAGGGCCCAGGTTTAGGCTTGTTTTAGGGTCACTGCCATGTCCCAGGGTTAGGGTTCTTTTAGGGCCAGGTCCCATGGTTAGGGTTTTACAGTCAGGGCCAGGGCCCACAGTTAGGGTGTTAGGCTCAGCGCAAGGGCCCAGGGTTAGGGTTTTAGGCTCAGGGCCATGTCCCAGGGTTAGGGTTTTAGGGTCAGGGCCTGGGCCCAGGGTTAGGCTTTTACGGTCAGGGCCCAGGGTTAGGGTTTTAGGGTCAGGGCCCAGGGTTAGGGTTTTAGGGTCAGGACCCAGTGTTAGGGTTTTAGGGTCATGGCCCAGGGTTAGGGTTTTAGGGTCAGGGCCCAGGATTTGGGTGATTTCCAGGAAGTGACCTCACAGTGACTCAAGCTACCACTTACTGTTGATTGTGATGAAATGCCAGCTGAGGCACATGCCTTGGCAGCTAAGTGGTTGCTGCCCTTGACTACTATGAAGACTGGTGTGGGAAGGGTCGCTTTGGATGCACTTGAGCAGGGGTCCCCAATCCCTGAGCCATGGAGCCGTAAGGAGCCACACAGCAGGTGAGTGGTGTCGAGTGAGGGAGTGAGGGAAGCTTCGTCTGTATTTACAGCCACTCCCCTTTGCTCACATTCCCACCTGAGCTCCACCTTCTCAGATGAGCAGCAGCATTAGATTCTCATAGGAGAACGCACCCTGTTGTGAACCGTGCATGTGAGGGATCTAGGTTGCGCTGTGCTTATGAGAATCTAATACCTATTGATCTGTCACTTTCTCCCATCACGCTCAGGTGGGATCATCCAGTTTCAGGAAAACAAGCTTAACACGCCCACTGATTCTACATTATGGTGAGTTCTATAATTATTTTATTATATATTCCAGTGTAATAATGGAAATGAAGTGCCTAATAAACGTAAATGTGCTTAAATCTTTTGGCCCAGCTCCTACCTCCCGGCAGCCTCGCCAGGCCCAGAACTCTCTCCAGTCAGCCTCTACAGACCAAGCTCATGACTCACAATGGCCTATTGAGGCCCATACCCTACCTCACGGCAGTCTCCGCAGATGAGCCTACTGCCTCACAACAGCCTCCACAGGCACAGCTCCATCGTTACAGTGGTCTCTTTAGACCCAGCTCCTGCCTCCCAGCCTTCTCTCCAGGCCCTGAACTTTCTCCGTAAGTTGAGGTAGCTGGGACTGTAGGTATACATGACGATACTTGGCTAATTTTTAAATTGTTTTGCAGACATGGGGTCTCACTTTGTTGGCCAGGCTGGTGTCAAACTAATGGCCTCAAGTGACCCTTCCACCCCTGCCTCCCATCCTCGAGGTATGTGCCACCACAAGGGGCACTTGTTCAATTTTCTAAAGAAAAAATTTCTAAAGTAAGGCTGTGGGATGATGGCAGGAAGATAAAAGAAAAACAGAAGAATAAGTTAAAATGACTTATTCACACATATTCTTTTGACAGCAAGAAGAACTCTTAGTATATACATTCCTTACAAACAAACAAACGGCAGATAAACAATGTTGTATAGGAACTTCAACACACACTGTACAATATTCCCACTTTGCTGACATAAGTTATGGAAATTTCGTGGTTTCCTTGAGTGTCGCTACCAGTATTTTGCTCCTCTGACGATTTTTATCAACTTCCTCATCTGTTAACTTCTCTCCAAAGTATGTCACGTCACGACATACTGCCGCTGCACGAACACGGCCAGTGTCTTCCTATTAAACATGTAGAACGCTTTCCTAATTTCTCCTTTTACTCTCTGTCTTTGTGTTCTGCATTTTCCTTACTTTTATTGTCAGAAACTCCAGAAAGTCAATCGTACTAATTTATCACGATTTGCTTTATTAACTGATACTATGCTTATATGGAATTTTGCCCAACAGACCTCATTACAATTTGGGCCAGGGCCCAGGGTTCGGGTTGTTTTAGGGTCAGGGCCAGGGCCCAGGGCTAGGGGTGTTTTAGGGTCAGGGCCAGGGCCCAAAGTTAGGGTTGTTTTAGGGTCAGGGCCCAGGGTTAGGGTTTTAGGCTCAGGGCCAGGGCCCAGGGTTAGGGTTTTAGGCTCAGGGTCAGTGCCCACGGTTAGGGTTTTAGGCTCAGGGCCAGGGCCCAGGGTTAGGGTTTTAGGGTCAGGGCCAGGGCCCAGGGTTAGGGTTTTAGGCTCAGGGCCAGGGCCCAGGGTTAGGGTTTTAGGCTCGGGGCCAGGGCCCAGGGTTAGGGTTTTAGGGTCAGGGCCAGGGCCCAGGGTTAGGGTTTTAGGCTCAGGGCCAGGGCCCAGGGTTAGGGTTTTAGGATCAGTGCCAGGGCCCAGGGTTAGGGTTTTAGGGTCAGGTCCAGGGCCCAGGGTTAGGGTTTTAGGGTCAGGTCCAGGGCCCAGGGTTAGGGTTTTAGGGTTAGGGCCAGTGCCCAGGGTTAGGGTTTTAGGGTCAGGGCCAGGGCCCAGGGTTAGGGTTTCAGGGTCAGGCCCAGGGCCCAGGGTTAGGGTTTCAGGGTCAGGGCCAGGGCCCAGGGTTAGGGTTTTAGGGTCAGGGCCTGGGCCCAGGGTTAGGTTTTTAGGGTCAGTGCCCAGGGTTAGGGTTTTAGGGTCAGGGCCCAGGGTTAGGGTTTTAGGGTCAGGGCCCAGGGTTAGGGTTTTAGGGTCATGGCCCAGGGTTAGGGTTTTAGGGTCAGGGCCCAGGGTTAGGGTTGTTTTAGGGTCAGTGCCCAGGGTTAGGGTTGTTTTAGGGTCAGAGCCCAGGGTTAAGGTTGCTTCAGGGTCAGGGCCCAGGGTTAGGGTTGTTTCAGGGTCAGGGCCCAGGGTTAGGGTTTTAGGCTCAGGGCCAAGGCCCTGGGTTAGGGTTGTTTTAGGGTCAGGGCCAGGGCCCAGGGTTAGCGTTGTTTTAGGGTCAGGGCCAGGGCCCAGGGTTAGGGTTGTTTTAGGGTCAGGGCCAGGGCCCAAAGTTAGGGTTGTTTTAGGGTCAGGGCCCAGGGCTCGGGTTGTTTTACTGTCAGGGCCCAGGGTTAGGGTTGTTTTAGGGTCAGGGCCCAGGGTTAGGGTTGTTTTAAAGTCAGGGTCCAGGGTTAGGGTTGTTTTAGGGTTAGGGCCCAGGGTTAGGGTTTTAGGCTCAGGGCCAGGTCCGAGGGTTAGTGTTTTAGAGTCAGGGTCAGGGCCCAGGATTAGGGTTGTTTTAGGGTCAGGGCCAGGGCCCAGGGTTAGGGTTGTTTTAGGGTCAGGGCCAGGGCCCAGGGTTAGGGTTGTTTTAAAGTCAGGGTCCAGGGTTAGGGTTGTTTTAGGGTTAGGGCCCAGGGTGAGGGTTTTAGGCTCAGGGCCAGGTCCGAGGGTTAGTGTTTTAGAGTCAGGGTCAGGGCCCAGGATTAGGGTTGTTTTAGGGTCAGGGCCAGGGCCCAGGGTTAGGGTTGTTTTAGGGTCAGGGCCAGGGCCCAGGGTTAGGGTTGTTTTAGGGTCAGGTCCAGGGCCCAGGGTTAGGGTTGTTTTAGGGTCAGGGCCCAGAGTTAGGGTTTTAGGCTCAGGGCCAGGGTCCACTGTTTGGGTTTTAGGCTCAGGGCCATGGCCCAGGGTTAGGTTTATTTTAGGGTCAGGGCCAGGGCCCAGGTTTAGGGTTGTTTTATGGTCTGTGCCAGGGCCCAGGGTTAGGGTTGTTGTAGGGTCAGGGCCAGGGCCCAGGGTTAGGGTTGTTTTAGGATCAGTGCCCGGTCCCACGGTTAGGGTTGTTTTAGGGTCAGGGCCCAGGGTTAGGGTTGTTTTAGGGTCAGGGCCCAGGAATAGGGTTGTTTTAGGGTCAGGGCACAGGGTTAGGGTTGTTTTAGGGTCAGGGCCCCGGGTTAGGGTTGTTTTAGGGTCAGGGCCCAGGGTTAGGGTTTTTTCAGGGTCTGGGCCCAGGGTTAGGTTTGTTTCAGGGTCAGGGCCCAGGGTTAGCGTTGTTTCAGGGTCACGGCCCAGGGTTAGGGTTGTTTCAGGGTCAGGGCCCAGGGTTAGGATTGTTTGAGGATCAGGGCCCCGGGTTAGGGTTGTTTCAGTGTCAGGGCCCAGGGTTAGGGTTGTTTCAGGGTCAGGGCCCAGGGTTAGGGTAATTTCAGTGTCAGGGCCCAGGGTTAGGGTTGATTCAGTGTCAGTGCCCAGGGTTAGGGTTGTTTCAGGGTCAGGGTCCAGGGTTAGGGTTGTTTTAGGGTCAGGGCCCAGGGTTAGGCTTGTTTTAGGGTCAGGGCCCAGGGTTAGGGTTGCTTTAGGGTCAGCGGCGAGGGTTAGGTTTGTTTTAGGGTCAGCGGCCAGGGTTAGGGTTGTTTTAGAGTCAGAGCCCAGGGTTAGGGTTGTTTTAGGGTCAGGGCCCAGGGTTAGGGTTGTTTTAGGGTCAGGGCCAAGGGTTAGGGTTGTTTTAGTGTTAGGGCCCAGGGTTGGGGTTGTTTTAGGTTCAGGGCCCAGGGTTAGGGTTGTTTTAGGGTCAGGGCCCACGGTTAGGGTTTTAGGATCTGGGCCAGGGCCCAGGGTTAGGGTTTAAGGCTCAGGGCCAGGGCCCAGGGTTTGGGTTGTAGGCTCAGGTCCAGAGCCCAGGGTTAGGGTTTTAGGCTCAGGGCCACGGCCCAGGGTTAGGGTTTTAGGCTCAGGGCCGGGGCCCAGGGTTAGGGTTTTAGGCTCAGGGCCGGGGCCCAGGGTTAGGGTTTTAGGCTCAGGGCCAGGTCCCAGGGTTAGTGTTTTAGAGTCAGGGTCAGGGCCCAGGGTTAGGGTTGTTTTAGGGTCAGGGCCAGGGCCCAGGTTTAGGGTTGTTTTAGGGTCAGGGCCAGGGCCCAGGGTTAGGGTTGTTTTAGGGTCAGGTCCAGGGCCCACTGTTAGGGTTGTTTTAGGGTCAGGGCCTGGGCCAGGTTTAGGGTTGTTTTAGGGTCAGGGCCAGTTCCCAGGGTTAGGGTTGTTTTAGGGTCAGGGCCCTGGGTTAGGGTTTTAGGCTCAGGGCCAGGGCCCAGGGTTTGGGTTTTAGGCTCAGTTCCATGGCCCAGGGTTAAGTTTATTTTAGGGTCAGGTCCAGGGCCCAGGTTTAGGGTTGTTTTTTGGTCTGTGCCAGGGCCCAGGGTTAGGGTTGTTGTAGGGTCAGGGCCAGGGCCCAGGGTTAGGGTTGTTTTAGGATCAGTGCCCGGTCCCAGGGTTAGGGTTGTTTTAGGGTCAGGGCCCAGGGTTAGGTTTGTTTTAGGGTCAGGGCCCAGGAATAGGGTTGTTTTAGTGTCAGGGCACAGGGTTAGGGTTGTTTTAGGGTAAGGGCCCAGGGTTAGGGTTGTTTTAGGGTCAGGGCCCAGGGTTAGGGTTTTAGGATCATGGCCCGGGGCCCAGGGTTAGGGCTTCAGGGTCAGGGCCCGGGGCCCAGGGTTAGGGCTTCAGGGTCCGGGCCCGGGGCCCAGGGTTAGGGTTTTAGGGTCAGGGCCCGGGGCCCAGGGTTAGGGTGATTTCCAGGAAGTGACCTCACAGTGACTCAGGCTACCACTTACTGTTGATTGTGATGAAATGCCAGCTGAGGCACATGCCTTGGCAGCTAATTGGTTGCTGCCCTTGACTACTATGAAGACTGGTGTGGGAAGGGTCGCTTTGGATGCACTTGAGCAGGGGTCCCCAACCCCTGAGCCATGGAGCCGTAAGGAGCCACACAGCAGGTGAGTGGTGTCGAGTGAGGGAGTGAGGGAAGCTTCGTCTGTATTTACAGCCACTCCCCTTTGCTCACATTCCCGCCTGAGCTCCACCTTCTCAGATGAGCAGCAGCATTAGATTCTCATAGGAGAACGCACCCTGTTGTGAACTGTGCATGTGAGGGATCTAGGTTGCGCTGTGCTTATGAGAATCTAATACCTATTGATCTGTCACTTTCTCCCATCACGCTCAGGTGGGACCATCCAGTTTCAGGAAAACAAGCTTAACACGCCCACTGATTCTACATTATGGTGAGTTCTATAATTATTTTATTATATATTCCAGTGTAATAATGGAAATGAAGTGCCTAATAAACGTAAATGTGCTTAAATCTTTTGGCCCAGCTCCTACCTCCCGGCAGCCTCGCCAGGCCCAGAACTCTCTCCAGTCAGCCTCTACAGACCAAGCTCATGACTCACAATGGCCTATTGAGGCCCATACCCTACCTCACGGCAGTCTCCGCAGATGAGCCTACTGCCTCACAACAGCCTCCACAGGCACAGCTCCATCGTTACAATGGCCTCTTTAGACCCAGCTCCTGCCTCCCAGCCTTCTCTCCAGGCCCTGAACTTTCTCCGTAAGTTGAGGTAGCTGGGACTGTAGGTATACATGACGATACTTGGCTAATTTTTAAATTGTTTTGCAGACATGGGGTCTCACTTTGTTGGCCAGGCTGCTGTCAAACTAATGGCCTCAAGTGACCCTTCCACCCCTGCCTCCCATCCTCGAGGTATGTGCCACCACAAGGGGCACTTGTTCAATTTTCTAAAGAAAAAATTTCTAAAGTAAGGCTGTGGGATGATGGCAGGAAGATAAAAGAAAAACAGAAGAATAAGTTAAAATGACTTATTCACACATATTCTTTTGACAGCAAGAAGAACTCTTAGTATATACATTCCTTACAAACAAACAAACGGCAGATAAACAATGTTGTATAGGAACTTCAACACACACTGTACAATCTTCCCACTTTGCTGACATAAGTTATGGAAATTTCGTGGTTTCCTTGAGTGTCGCTACCAGTATTTTGCTTCTCTGATGATTTTTATCAACTTCCTCATCTGTTAACTTCTCTCCAAAGTATGTCACGTCACGACATACTGCCGCTGCACGAACACGGCCAGTGTCTTCCTATTAAACATGTAGAATGCTTTCCTAATTTCTCTTTTTACTCTCTGTCTTTGTGTTCTGCATATTCCTTACTTTTATTGTCAGAAACTCCAGAAAGTCAATCGTACTAATTTATCACGATTTGCTTTATTAATTGATACTATGCTTATATGGAATTTTGCCCAACAGACCTCATTACAATTTGGGCCAGGGCCCAGGGTTAGGGTTGTTTTAGGGTCAGGGCCAGGGCCCAGGGTTAGGGTTGTTTTAGGGTCAGGGCCAGGGCCCAGGGCTAGGGGTGTTTTAGGGTCAGGGCCAGGGCCCAAAGTTAGGGTTGTTTTAGGGTCAGGGCCCAGGGTTAGGGTTTTAGGCTCAGGGCCAGTGCCCAGGGTTAGGGTTTTAGGCTCAGGGCCAGGGCCCAGGGTTAGGGTTTTAGGCTCAGGGCCAGGGCCCAGGGTTAGGGTTTTAGGGTCAGGGCCAGGGCCCAGGGTTAGGGTTTTAGGCTCAGGGCCAGGGCCCAGGGTTAGGGTTTTAGGATCAGTGCCAGGGCCCAGGGTTAGGGTTTTAGGGTCAGGTCCAGGGCCCAGGGTTAGGGTTTTAGGGTTAGGGCCAGTGCCCAGGGTTAGGGTTTTAGGGTCAGGGCCTGGGCCCAGGGTTAGGGTTTTAGGGTCAGGGCCAGGGCCCAGGGTTAGGGTTTTAGGGTCAGGGTCAGGGCCCAGGGTTAGGGTTTTAGGGTCAGGGCCTGGGCCCAGGGTTAGGTTTTTAGGGTCAGGGCCCAGGGTCTGGGTTTTAGGGTCAGCGCCCAGGGTTAGGGTTTTAGGGTCAGGACCCAGGGTTAGGGTTTTAGGGTCATGGCCCAGGGTTAGGGTTTTAGGGTCAGGGCCCAGGGTTAGGGTGATTTCCAGGAAGTGACCTCACAGTGACTCAAGCTACCACTTACTGTTGATTGTGATGAAATGCCAGCTGAGGCACATGCCTTGGGGGCTAAGTGGTTGCTGCCCTTGACTACTATGAAGACTGGTGTGGGAAGGGTCACTTTGGATGCACTTGAGCAGGGTTCCCCAACCCCTGAGCCATGGAGCCGTAAGGAGCCACACAGCAGGTGAGTGGTGTCGAGTGAGGGAGTGAGGGAAGCTTCGTCTGTATTTACAGCCACTCCCCTTTGCTCACATTCCCACCTGAGCTCCACCTTCTCAGATGAGCAGCAGCATTAGATTCTCATAGGAGAACGCACCCTGTTGTGAACCGTGCATGTGAGGGATCTAGGTTGCGCTGTTCTTATGAGAATCTAATACCTATTGATCTGTCACTTTCTCCCATCACGCTCAGGTGGGACCATCCAGTTTCAGGAAAACAAGCTTAACACGCCCACTGATTCTACATTATGGTGAGTTGTATAGTTATTTTATTATATATCGGATATATAATACGTATATATATATTTAGATATATGTAATAATGGAAATAAAGTGCCTAATAAATGTAAATGTGCTTAAATCTTTTTAAGCAGATTCTTCAGGCCCAGCGTCTGCCTCACTGTGGACCCCCCAAGCCAAGCTCCCAACCTTTCAGCAGCTTCTACACACCCAGCTCCCGCCTGCCAGTGGCCTCTTCAGGCCCATGGTGCTCATTCCTCACAACAGCCTTTCCAGTCCCAGTTTTTCCCTTCCGGCGGCCTCTCCGGGCTGAGAACCTCCTCAAGTCGGCCTCTCCAGACCCACTTGCACCCTCCAGGCGTCCTCTCCGGGCGAAGCTCCTCTTCCTGGCTGTGTCTCCAGGCCCGACTCCTGCCTCTCAACAACGTCTTTGGACTCAGTGCCTACCCATCTCCTGGCGTCCTTGGTCGGCCCACAGCTTCCTCAAGCCAAGCTCCCCAGGCCCAGGTCAGGCCTCACGGTGCCCCCTCCACGATGAGCTCCTGCCCTCCAATGGCACCTGCAGGCCCCAAATGGTCTCCGGTCGGTGGGCTCCTCCACGCCAAGCTTGGGCCTCCCGGTGACCTCTGCAGGCCCAAGTTGTCCTGAAGTCAGCATCTCCCAGCCGTGCCTCCCAGCAAGTAAGCAAGCTCTTTTGGCTCAACTCCTGCCCAGCTCCCAACCGCCTTTGTAGGTCCCGAACTTTCTCCAGCCAAGTTCTTTGGGCCTCATTCCTGCCGCCCGGTGGCCTGTACGGGCCCAGCAATGGTTGGAGAACGGCCTCTGCAGGTCCCGCTCTTGCCTCCCAGGGGCCTCTCCAGGCCCAGCTCTCGCCCCCACGGCGGCCACCCGGGGCCAAGTCCCTGCCTGCCTCCCAGCAGCCCGCATGCGGCCCAGCTCCTCCCTCACGGTGGCCTGTTGATGCCCATGCCTCTGGTACCCTGCCCAGAGGCATGAGCCCCTGCCACACACTGGCTCCTCCCACGCTGAGAGAGGTCAGCGTGAGCCCTTGCCTCACACCGGCCCCTCCCACGCTGAGAGAGGTCAGCGTGAGCCCCTTGCCTCACATCGGCCCCTCCCACGCTGAGAGAGGTCGGCGTGAGCCCTTGACTCACACCGGCCCCTCCCACGGTGAGAGAGGTCAGCGTCACCCCCTTACCTCACACCGGCCCCTCCCACGCTGAGAGAGGTCGGCGTGAGCCCTTGCCTCACACCGGCCCCTCCCATGGTGAGAGAGGTCAGCGTCAGCCTCTTGCCTCACACCGGCCCCTCCCACGCTGAGAGAGGTCGGCGTGAGCCCCTTGCCTCACACCCGCCCCTCCCACGCTGAGAGAGGTCGGCGTGAGCCCCTTGCCTCACACTGGCCCCTCCCACGCTGAGAGAGGTCGGCGTGAGCCCCTTGCCTCACACCGGCCCCTCCCACGCTGAGAGAGGTCAGCATGAGCCCCTTGCCTCACACCGGCCCCTCCCACACAGAAGAGGTCGGCGTGAGCCCTTGACTCACACCGGCCCCTCCCACGCTGAGAGAGGTCAGCATGAGCCCCTTGCCTCACACCGGCCCCTCCCACACAGAAGAGGTCGGCGTGAGCCCTTGACTCACACCGGACCCTCCCACGGTGAGAGAGGTCAGCGTCACCCCCTTGCCTCACACCGGCCACTCCCACGTTGAGGGAGGTCAGCGTCAGCCCCTTGCCTCACACCGGCCCCTCCCACGCTGAGAGAGGTCAGCGTGAGCCCTTGCCTCACAGCGGCCCCTCCCACGGTGAGAGAGGTCAGCGTCAGCCCCTTGCCTCACACCGGCCCCTCCCACGCTGAGAGAGGTCAGTGTGAGCCCTTGCCTCACACCGGCCCCTCCCACGCTGAGAGAGGTCGGCGTGAGCCCCTTGCCTCACACCGGCCCCTCCCACGCTGAGAGAGGTCGGCGTGAGCCCTTGCCTCACACCGGCCCCTCCCACGCTGAGAGAGGTCATCGTCAGCCCCTTGCCTCACACCGGCCCCTCCCACGCTGAGAGAGGTCGGTGTGAGCCCTTGCCTCACACCGGCCCCTCCCACGGTGAGAGAGGTCGGCGTCAGCCCCTTGCCTCACACCGGCCCCTCCCACGCTGAGAGAGGTCGGTGTGAGCCCTTGCCTCACACCGGCCCCTCCCACGCTGAGAGAGGTCAGCGTGAGCCCCTTGCCTCACACCGGCCCCTCCCACGCTGAGAGAGGTCAGTGTGAGCCCTTGCCTCACACCGGCCCCTCCCACGGTGAGAGAGGTCGGCGTCAGCCCCTTGCCTCACACCGGCCCCTCCCACGCTGAGAGAGGTCGGCGTGAGCCCTTGCCTCACACCGGCCCCTCCCACGCTGAGAGAGGTCAGCGTGACCCCCTGCCTCAACAGGCCACCGTGAGGGAGGAGCAGGGTCGCACGCGGGCTGCTGTGAGGCAGGCAGCGACTTGGGCCTGGGAGGTCGTGGTGGGGTGAGAGCTGGGCTTGGAGACTCCCCTGGGAGGCAACAGCGGGGCCTACAGACTCTGTTCTCCAGCCGGAGCTGGGACTGTTCAGGTACTGGGAGGTGGGATGTGGGTCTGAAGAGCTTGGTTGCAGAAACTTCGGGGTCTACAAACGCAGGCGGGAGCTGAGCCAAAAAAGGTTGTTTGCTGGGAGGCGGGAGATGCAGCCAGGAGAAACAGCTCTGCCTGCAGAGGCCGCCATGCGGGAGGCGGAGGCCGGGCCTCCTCAAATCGGCCTCTCCAGACCCACTTGCAGCCTCCCGGCATCCTCTCCGGGCCCAGCTCTTCCTCCCGGCTGCGTCTCCAGGCCTGACTCTGGCCTCCCAACAACGTCTTTGGACTCAGCTCCTGCCCAGCTCCCAGCAGGCCCAAGTCGTCGTCAAGTCGGCCTGGAATTGGGCCCGGAAGAGCAGCAAGTCGGCCTCCCCGGGCCCAGCTCCGTCCTCTCGGCGGCCTCTCCAGGTGCAAAACTTCCTCGAGTCAGCCTCTCCAGGCCCCGCTCCTCCTGCCTCCCAGTGGCCTCTTTCAGCCCAGACCAGCTCATGGCTCTTGGCGGCCTTCCCAGGCCCCGCTTTTGACTTTTGGTGGCCTCTTCAGGCCCAGAACTTGACCTCCAGTGGGCCTTTGCAGGCCCGGCCTCCTGCCTCTCGAAGGCCTGCACGGGCCCGGACTCACAGCGGACTCACAGCGGACTCTCCATGCCCAGCTAGCTCTCGCCTCATTGCGGCCTCCCGAGTCCAAAGCTCCTGCCTCTCGGCCGCTTCGGCAGGCCCAGCTCCCGCCTGCCAGTGGCCTCTTTAGGCCCAGCTCATTCCTCACAACGGCCTTCCCAGGCCCCGTTTTTCCCTTCCGGCAGCCTCTTGGCCTCTAATTTGTTTATCTTTTGTGTATAAATCCCAAAATATTGAATTTTGGAATATTTCCACCATTATGTAAATATTTTGGTAGGTGATTTATTTGGAGTGAGTTTCTGCACCAAGCCCAAATTTTTTTATTTTATTTCCCTTATTATTTGGTGTTAAACAGGTTTAATGACGGTCATGGCAACTGTTTGGCACAATGAAAAATATCGCCCATGATCAACGTGTTCTGTTCTGGGGAAGGGGGCAAAGGCAGGGTGAATCACTTTCTTAAAAAGTATAGCTCAAGTTGGGAGTGCAGAGGGAATGGGGAGAAAACCCTCCCGCTGCCTGTGTCGAAGTGCAGGAGCCCCCACCCCCATACTCACCTGAGTCCAGCCCCTCTGGGGAAAGAAGGGGTGCATGAACTCCCCCTAGTCCACAGGCACCTCCCTGTGGCCCAAGGCCCTCTTCACACTCCATCTTGTAGCCCCAACAGGAGCTATTTTCCGAAAAGTGAAAAGCTCTGAAGGTCCCACAATTCATGGTATGTACACCTCCCTCACCAGGGGCTGCAAAGTGGCCTGGAGCTCCATACTGAGTAGAAGTCTTTGGGCCAGAGTCAGCATCTGGCTGACGGTCCGGATATCCTGGTTGGAGTGACCCTGGTGCGCCCTGCCAGGGCCTGGTGCCGCTTGCTGAAGATCATGACCGCCACTCATGGGCCACCGATGTGGTCCTTGTCCCATTTGTTGGGGCTGCGTCCATCCTTCTCAGAAGATGAGTCCTGTTCCTTGCGCAGGGCACTGAGGGACTGGGCCTGACATCATCTGAGTGGTAGAGGCAACTGGGTGTCAGGAGACATGATGGAGAGGAAAGCATCATCATGGTCATTCTCTGTCTCACTGTCCAGCAGGGACTCCCCTGAGGGGCCCAGGGCTCCTCCTCCATGGTGGGAGGTGAGCTTTTAACAGGTTCCACCACCCCCAAAGTGTGTGGGGTTGCGGGCCCTGGGCTTTCAGGGCAGGTGGCTCCAGGGGGCCGCCCAGGGTCAACACTCCCTGTGCCACCTGGTGGATGCTCATGAGCAACAGCTGCCAACTTGGCAGGTTGTTTTCTCTGGTTGGAGGCCACTGAGTAACTGGCAGGTTGCTGGGCCTCGTGTGGCTGCAGGGAGGGGTCAGGAAGGGGATGGAGTACCAGGGGAACACGGCCACAGAGTGACCTTCCACATTCCTCCACACGAACATGCTGACGCCACGGGAGGCCTCACTGAATGCAGGCCTGGGGGCCGAGTACTTGGTCCGGGCAGGGAGTTCCTGGCAGGGGCTCACACCTCACCCCCTCCTCAGCCCAGGTGGCTTGGGCCCAGAGAAGTGGGGGTTGGAGAGGAGCAGAAGACCAGGCCTCAAGTTTTGTTTTTTTTGTTTGTTTTTTTGTTTTTGAAATGTAGTTTGACTCTTGTCACCCAGGCTGGAGTGCAGTGGCACGATCTCAGTGGCCTTCATACCTGGCTAATTTTTTGTATTTTTACTGGGGGTGGGGTTTTGCCATGTTGGCCAGGCTGGTCTTGACCTCCCGACCTCAGGTGATCCACCCACCTCAGCCTCCCAAAATGGGATTACGGGCATGAGCCACTGCTCCCAACTTCATTCATTTTTACTTGAAAAACTCCGTTAAGCATTTTTTTAAGGTAGACCTAGTGGTCCTGAATGCCCTCAGCTTTGTTTGTCGAGGAAGCACGTTATTTCTTTTTTCTCTCTGAAGGACAGCTTTGTCAGACATAGTATTAGTTGCTGGCACTTTTTTTCTTTCAGCACTTTGAATCTATTATTCGATTCTGTCCTGACCTGCAAAGTTTCTTTAACTTTTGACTATTTGATTATATTGTGACTTGGTGAGTATCTATTTGGTTTGAACCTCTTTAGGAATCTTTAAGCTTCATGGATTTAGATGTCCAAATCTTTCCCATGATTTAGGCAGTCTTCAGCCATTCTTTAAATAAGCTTTCTTCTCCTTTCTCTACTTTCCTTCTCAAACTCCCATAACCTGACAATGGTTTGCCTAATGGTGTCTTGTTGGCTTTCTTTTCTCTGTCTTTTCTTCTTCTTTTTTTTTTTTTTTTGAGACAGAGTCATGCTCTGTCACCCAGGCTGGAGTGCAATGTGTGGTCTAGGCTCACTAGGGTTAGGGTTAGGGTTTTAGGGTAAGGGCGAAGGGTTAGGGTTTTAGGGTAAGGGCGAAGGGTTAGGGTTTTAGGGTAAGGGCGAAGGGTTAGGGATTTAGGGTAAGGGCGAAGGGTTAGGGCTTTAGGGTCAGGGCCCAGGGTCAGGGATTTAGGGTCAGGGTGAAGGGTTAGGGTTTTAGGGTCAGGGCCCAGGGTTAGGATTTTAGGGTCAGGGCCCAGGGTTAGGGTTTTAGGGTCAGGGCCAGGGCCCAGGGTTAGGGTCTTAGGGTCAGGGCCCAGGGCCCAGGGTTAGAGTTTTAGGGTCAGGGACCGGGGCCCAGGGTTAGGGCTTCAGGATCACGGCCCGGGGCCCAGGGTTAGGGCTTCAGGGCCAGGGCCCGGGGCCCAGGGTTAGGGCTTCAGGGTCAGGGCCCGGGGCCCAGGGTTAGGGTTTTAGGATCAGGGCCCGGGGCCCAGGGTTAGGGCTTCAGGGTCAGGGCCCGGGGCCCAGGGTTAGGGCTTCAGGGTCCGGGCCCGGGGCCCAGGGTTAGGGTTTTAGGGTCAGGGCCCGGGGCCCAGGGTTAGGGTGATTTCCAGGAAGTGACCTCACAACGACTCAAGCTACCACTTACTGTTGATTGTGATGAAATGCCAGCTGAGGCACACGCCTTGGGAGCTAAGTGGTTGCTGCACTTGACTACTATGAAGACTGGTGTGGGAAGGGTCGCTTTGGATGCACTTGAGCAGGGGTCCCCAACCCCTGAGCCATGGAGCCGTAAGGAGCCACACAGCAGGTGAGTGGTGTCGAGTGAGGGAGTGAGGGAAGCTTTGTCTGTATTTACAGCCACTCCCCTTTGCTCACATTCCCGCCTGAGCTCCACCTTCTCAGATGAGCAGCAGCATTAGATTCTCATAGGAGAACGCACCCTGTTGTGAACCGTGCATGTGAGGGATCTAGGTTGCGCTGTTCTTATGAGAATCTAATACCTATTGATCTGTCACTTTCTCCCATCACGCTCAGGTGGGACCATCCAGTTTCAGGAAAACAAGCTTAACACGCCCACTGATTCTACATTATGGTGAGTTCTATAATTATTTTATTATATATTCCAGTGTAATAATGGAAATGAAGTGCCTAATAAACGTAAATGTGCTTAAATCTTTTGGCCCAGCTCCTACCTCCCGGCAGCCTCACCAGGCCCAGAACTCTCTCCAGTCAGCCTCTACAGACCAAGCTCATGACTCACAATGGCCTATTGAGGCCCATACCCTACCTCACGGCAGTCTCCGCAGATGAGCCTACTGCCTCACAACAGCCTCCACAGGCACAGCTCCATCGTTACAATGGCCTCTTTAGACCCAGCTCCTGCCTCCCAGCCTTCTCTCCAGGCCCTGAACTTTCTCCGTAAGTTGAGGTAGCTGGGACTGTAGGTATACATGACGATACTTGGCTAATTTTTAAATTGTTTTGCAGACATGGGGTCTCACTTTGTTGGCCAGGCTGGTGTCAAACTAATGGCCTCAAGTGACCCTTCCACCCCTGCCTCCCATCCTCGAGGTATGTGCCACCACAAGGGGCACTTGTTCAATTTTCTAAAGAAAAAATTTCTAAAGTAAGGCTGTGGGATGATGGCAGGAAGATAAAAGAAAAACAGAAGAATAAGTTAAAATGACTTATTCACACATATTCTTTTGACAGCAAGAAGAACTCTTAGTATATACATTCCTTACAAACAAAGAAACGGCAGATAAACAATGTTGTATAGGAACTTCAACACACACTGTACAATATTCCCACTTTGCTGACATAAGTTATGGAAATTTCGTGGTTTCCTTGAGTGTCGCTACCAGTATTTTGCTTCTCTGATGATTTTTATCAACTTCCTCATCTGTTAACTTCTCTCCAAAGTATGTCACGTCACGACATACTGCCGCTGCACGAACACGGCCAGTGTCTTCCTATTAAACATGTAGAATGCTTTCCTAATTTCTCTTTTTACTCTCTGTCTTTGTGTTCTGCATTTTCCTTACTTTTATTGTCAGAAACTCCAGAAAGTCAATCGTACTAATTTATCACGATTTGCTTTATTAATTTATACTATGCTTATATGGAATTTTGCCCAACAGACCTCATTACAATTTGGGCCAGGGCCCAGGGTTAGGGTTGTTTTAGGGTCAGGGCCAGGGCCCAGGGTTAGTGTTGTTTTAGGGTCAGGGCCAGGGCCCAGGGCTAGGGGCGTTTTAGGGTCAGGGCCAGGGCCCAAAGTTAGGGTTGTTTTAGGGTCAGGGCCCAGGGTTAGGGTTTTAGGCTCAGGGCCAGGGCCCAGGGTTAGGGATTTAGGCTCAGGGCCAGGGCCCAGGGTTAGGGTTTTAGGCTCAGGGCCAGGGCCCAGGGTTAGGGATTTAGGCTCAGGGCCAGGGCCCAGGGTTAGGGTTTTAGGCTCAGGGCCAGGGCCCAGGGTTAGGGTTTTAGGCTCAGGGCCAGGGCCCAGGGTTAGGGTTTTAGGGTCAGGGCCAGGGCCCAGGGTTAGGGTTTTAGGGTCAGGGCCAGGGCCCAGGGTTAGGGTTTTAGGCTCGGGGCCAGGGCCCAGGGTTAGGGTTTTAGGGTCGGGGCCAGGGCCCAGGGTTAGGGTTTTAGGCTCAGGGCCAGGGCCCAGGGTTAGGGTTTTAGGATCAATGCCAGGGCCCAGGGTTAGGGATTTAGGGTCAGGTCCAGGGCCCAGGGTTAGTGTTTTAGGGTTAGGGCCAGTGCCCATTGTTAGGGTTTTAGGGTCAGGGCCTGGGCCCAGGGTTAGGGTTTTAGGGTCAGGGCCAGGGCCCAGGGTTAGGGTTTTAGGGTCAGGGCCAGGGCCCAGGGTTAGGGTTTTAGGGTCAGGGCCTGGGCCCAGGGTTAGGTTTTTACGGTCAGGGCCCAGGGTTCGGGTTTTAGGGTCAGGTCCCAGGGTTAGGGTTTTAGGGTCAGGGCCCAGGGTTAGGGTTTTAGGGTCATGGCCCAGGGTTAGGGTTTTTGGGTCAGGGCCCAGGGTTAGGGTGATTTCCAGGAAGTGACCTCACAGTGACTCAGGCTACCACTTACTGTTGATTGTGATGAAATGCCAGCTGAGGCACATGCCTTGGGAGCTAATTGGTTGCTGCCCTTGACTACTATGAAGACTGTTGTGGGAAGGGTCGCTTCGGATGCACTTGAGCAGGGGTCCCCAACCCCTGAGCCATGGAGCCGTAAGGAGCCACACAGCAGGTGAGTGGTGTCGAGTGAGGGAGTGAGGGAAGCTTCGTCTGTATTTACAGCCACTCCCCTTTGCTCACATTCCCGCCTGAGCTCCACCTTCTCAGATGAGCAGCAGCATTAGATTCTCATAGGAGAACGCACCCTGTTGTGAACCGTGCATGTGAGGGATCTAGGTTGCGCTGTTCTTATGAGAATCTAATACCTATTGATCTGTCACTTTCTCCCATCACGCTTAGGTGGGACCATCCAGTTTCAGGAAAACAAGCTTAACACGCCCACTGATTCTACATTATGGTGAGTTCTATAATTATTTTATTATATATTCCAGTGTAATAATGGAAATGAAGTGCCTAATAAACGTAAATGTGCTTAAATCTTTTGGCCCAGCTCCTACCTCCCGGCAGCCTCGCCAGGCCCAGAACTCTCTCCAGTCAGCCTCTACAGACCAAGCTCATGACTCACAATGGCCTATTGAGGCCCATACCCTACCTCACGGCAGTCTCCGCAGATGAGCCTACTGCCTCACAACAGCCTCCACAGGCACAGCTCCATCGTTACAATGGCCTCTTTAGACCCAGCTCCTGCCGCCCAGCCTTCTCTCCAGGCCCTGAACTTTCTCCGTAAGTTGAGGTAGCTGGGACTGTAGGTATACATGACGATACTTGGCTAATTTTTAAATTGTTTTGCAGACATGGGGTCTCACTTTGTTGGCCAGGCTGCTGTCAAACTAATGGCCTCAAGTGACCCTTCCACCCCTGCCTCCCATCCTCGAGGTATGTGCCACCACAAGGGGCACTTGTTCAATTTTCTAAAGAAAAAATTTCTAAAGTAAGGCTGTGGGATGATGGCAGGAAGATAAAAGAAAAACAGAAGAATAAGTTAAAATGACTTATTCACACATATTCTTTTGACAGCAAGAAGAACTCTTAGTATATACATTCCTTACAAACAAACAAATGGCAGATAAACAATGTTGTATAGGAACTTCAACACACACTGTACAATCTTCCCACTTTGCTGACATAAGTTATGGAAATTTCGTGGTTTCCTTGAGTGTCGCTACCAGTATTTTGCTTCTCTGATGATTTTTATCAACTTCCTCATCTGTTAACTTCTCTCCAAAGTATGTCACGTCACGACATACTGCCGCTGCACGAACACGGCCAGTGTCTTCCTATTAAACATGTAGAATGCTTTCCTAATTTCTCTTTTTACTCTCTGTCTTTGTGTTCTGCATTTTCCTTACTTTTATTGTCAGAAACTCCAGAAAGTCAATCGTACTAATTTATCACGATTTGCTTTATTAATTGATACTATGCTTATATGGAATTTTGCCCAACAGACCTCATTACAATTTGGGCCACGGCCCAGGGTTAGGGTTGTTTTAGGGTCAGGGCCAGGGCCCAGGGTTAGGGTTGTTTTAGGGTCAGGGCCAGGGCCCAGGGCTAGGGGTGTTTTAGGGTCAGGGCCAGGGCCCAAAGTTAGGGTTGTTTTAGGGTCAGGGCCCAGGGTTAGGGTTTTAGGCTCAGGGCCAGTGCCCAGGGTTAGGGTTTTAGGCTCAGGGCCAGGGCCCAGGGTTAGGGTTTTAGGCTCAGGGCCAGGGCCCAGGGTTAGGGTTTTAGGGTCAGGGCCAGGGCCCAGGGTTAGGGTTTTAGGCTCAGGGCCAGGGCCCAGGGTTAGGGTTTTAGGATCAGTGCCAGGGCCCAGGGTTAGGGTTTTAGGGTCAGGTCCAGGGCCCAGGGTTAGGGTTTTAGGGTTAGGGCCAGTGCCCAGGGTTAGGGTTTTAGGGTCAGGGCCTGGGCCCAGGGTTAGGGTTTTAGGGTCAGGGCCAGGGCCCAGGGTTAGGGTTTTAGGGTCAGGGTCAGGGCCCAGGGTTAGGGTTTTAGGGTCAGGGCCTGGGCCCAGGGTTAGGCTTGTTTTAGTGCCAGGGCCCTGGGTTAGGGTTGTTTTAGGGTCAGGACGCAGGGTTAGGGTTGTTTTAGGGTCAGGGCCCAGGGTTAGTGTTGTTTTAGGGTGAGGGCCCAGGGTTGGGTTTGTTTTAGGGTCAGGGCCAGGGCCCAGGGTTATGGTGATTTTAGGGTCAGTGCCCAGGGTTAGGGTTGTTTTAGGGTCAGTGCCCAGGGTTAGGGTTGTTTTAGGTCATGGCCAGGGCCCAGGGATAGGGTTGTTTTAGAGTCAGGGCCAGGGCCCAGGGTTAGGGTTGTTTTAGGGACAGGGTCAGGGCCCAGGGTTAGGCTTGTTTTAGGGTCAGGTCCTGGGCCCACGGTTAGGCTTGTTTTAGAGTCAGGGCCAGGGCTCAGGATTAGGCTTGTTTTAGGGTCAAGGACAGTGCCCAGTGTTAGGGTTGTTTTAGGGTCAGGACCTGGGCCCAGTGTTAGGCTTGTTTTAGTTCCAGGGCCCAGGTTTAGGGTTGTTTTAGGTCAGGGCCAGGGCCCAGCGTTAGGGTTGTTTTACGGTCAGGGCCAGGGCCCAGGGTTAGGCTTGTTTTAGGGTCAGGGCCAGGTCCCAGGGTTAGGCTTGTTTTAGGGTCAGGGCCAGGGCCCAGGGTTAGGCTTGTTTTAGGGTCAGGTCCTGGGCCCACGGTTAGGCTTGTTTTAGAGTCAGGGCCAGGGCTCAGGATTAGGCTTGTTTTAGGGTCAAGGACAGTGCCCAGTGTTAGGGTTGTTTTAGGGTCAGGACCTGGGCCCAGTGTTAGGCTTGTTTTAGTTCCAGGGCCCAGGTTTAGGGTTGTTTTAGGTCAGGGCCAGGGCCCAGCGTTAGGGTTGTTTTACGGTCAGGGCCAGGGCCCAGGGTTAGGCTTGTTTTAGGGTCAGGGCCAGGTCCCAGGGTTAGGCTTGTTTTAGGGTCAGGGCCAGGGCCCAGGGTTAGGCTTGTTTTAGGGTCAGGGCCAGGGCCCAGGGTTAGGGTTGGTTTAGGGTCTGGGCCAGGGCCCAGGATTAGGCTTGTTTTAGGGTCAGGGCCAGGGCCCAGGGTTAGGCTTGTTTTAGGGTCAGGGACAGGGCCCAGGGTTAGGGTTGTTTTAGGGTCTGGGCCAGGGCCCAGGATTAGGCTTGTTTTAGGGTCAGGGCCAGGGCCCAGGGTTAGGCTTGTTTTAGGGTCAGGGCCAGGGCCCAGGGTTAGGCTTGTTTTAGGGTCAGGGCCAGGGCCCAGGGATAGGGTTGTTTTAGGGTCAAGGCCAGGGCCCAGTGTTAGGGTTGTTTTAGGGTCAGGGCCAGGGCACAGGGTTAGGCTTGTTTTAGGGTCAGGGCCAGGGCCCAGGGTTAGGGTTGTTTTAGGGTCAGGGCCAGGGCCCAGGGTTAGGCCTGTTTTAGGGTCAGGGACAGGGCCCAGGGTTAGGGTTGTTTTAGGGTCAGGGCCAGGGCCCAGGTTTAGGTTTGTTTTAGTGTCAGGGCCAGGGCCCAGCGTTAGGCTTGTTTTAGGTTCAGGGCCAGGGCCCAGGGTTAGGGTTGTTTTAGGGTCAGGGCCAGGGCCCAGGGTTAGGGTTGTTTTAGGGTCAGGTCCTGGCCCCAGGGTTAGGCTTGTTTTAGTGCCAGGGCCCAGGGTTAGGGTTGTTTTAGGGTCAGGGCCAGGGCCCAGGTTTACGGTTGTTTTAATCTGGGCCAGGGCCCAGGGTTAGGGTTGTTTTAGGTCAGGGCCAGGTCCCAGGGTTAGGCTTGTTTTAGGGTCAGGGCCAGGGCCCAGGGTTAGGGTTGTTTTAGGTCATGGCCAGGGCCCAGGGTTAGGGTTGTTTTAGGTCAGGGCCAGGTCCCAGGGTTGGGGTTGTTTTAGGGTCAGGGCCCAGGATTAGGATTGTTTTAGGGTTAGTGCCCATGGTTGGGTTTATTTTAGGGTCAGGGTCAGGGCCCAGGGTTAGGTTTGTTTTAGGGTCAGGGTCAGGGCCCAGGGTTAGGGTTGTTTTAGGGTCAGGGCCAGGGCCCAGGTTTAGGCTTGTTTTAGGGTCAGGGCCAGGGCCCAGGGTTAGGGTTGTTTTAGGGTCAGGGCAAGGGCCCAGGTTTAGGGTTGTTTTAGGGTAAGGTCCAGGGCCCAGGGTTAGGGTTGTTTTAAGTTCAGGGCCAGGGCCCAGGGTTAGGGTTGTGTTAGGCTCAGGGCCAGGGCCCAGGGTTAGGATTGTTTTAGGGTCAGGACCTGGGCCCAGGGTTAGGCTTGTTTTAGGGTCAGGGCCAGGGCCCAGGGTTAGGCTTGTTTTAGGGTCAGAGCCAGGGCCCAGGGTTAGGGTTGTTTTAGGGTCAGGGTTAGGGCCAGTGCCCAGGGTTAGGGTTTTTTTAGGGTCAGGGCGAGGGCCCAGGGTTAGGCTTGTTTTAGGGTCTGGGCCAGGGCCCAGGTTTAGGTTTGTTTTAGGTCAGGGCCAGGGCCCAGGGCTAGGGTTGTTTTAGGTCAGGGACAGGTCCCACGGTTAGGGTTGTTTTAGGGTCAGGGCCAGGGCCCAGGGTTAGGGTTGTTTTAGGGTCAGGGCTAGGGCCCAGGTTTAGGCTTGTTTTAGGGTCAGGGCCAGGGCCCAGGGTTAGGCTTGTTTTAGGGTCAGGGCCAGGGCCGAGCGTTAGGCTTGTTTTAGGGTCAGGGACAGGGCCCAGGGTTAGGGTTGTTTTAGGGTCAGGGCCAGGGCCCAGGGTTAGGCTTGTTTTAGGGTCAGGGCCAGGGCCCAGGGTTAGGCTTGTTTTAGGGTCAGGACCTGGGCCCAGTTTTAGGCTTGTTTTAGTGCCAGGGCCCTGGGTTAGGGTTGTTTTAGGGTCAGGGCCAGGGCCCAGGGTTAGGGTTGTTTTAGGTTCAGGACCTGGGCCCAGGGTTAGGCTTGTTTTAGTGCCAGGGCCCTGGGCTAGGGTTGTTTTAGGGTCAGGGCCAGGGCCCAGGGTAAGGGTTGTTTTAGGTCAGGGCCAGGACCCAGCATTAGGGTTGTTTTAGGGTCATGGACAGGGCCCAGGTTTAGGGGTGTTTTAGGGTCAGGGCCAGGGCCCAGGGTAAGGGTTGTTTCAGTGTCAGGGCCAGGGCCCAGGGTTAGTGTTGTTTTAGGGTCAGGGCCAGGGTACAGTGTAAGGGTTGTTTCAGTGTCAGGGCCAGGGCCCAGGGTTAGGGTTGTTTTAGGGTCAGGGCCCAGGGTTAGGGTTGTTTTAGGGTGAGGTCCAGGGCCCAGGGATAGGCTTGTTTTAGGGTCAGGGCCAGGGCCCAGGTTTAGGCTTGTTTTAGGGTCAGGGCCAGGGCCCAGGTTTAGGCTTGTTTTAGGGTCAGGGCCAGGGCCAAGGGTTAGGCTTGTATTAGGGTCAGGTCCAAGGCCCAGGGTTAGGCTTGTTTTAGGGTCAGGGCCAGGGCCCAGGGTTAGGCTTGTTTTAGGGTCAGGGCCAGGGCCCAAGATTAGGCTTGTTTTAGGGTCAAGGACAGGGCCCAGGGTTATGGTTGTTTTAGGGTCAGGGCCAGGGCCCAGGGTTAGGCTTGTTTTAGGGTCAGGGCCAGGGCCCAGGGTTAGGCTTGTTTTAGGGTCAGGGCCAGGGCCCAGGGTTAGAGTTGTTTTAGGGTCAGGGCCAGGGCCCAGCGTTAGGGTTGTTTTAGGGTCAGGGCCAGGGCCCACGGTTAGGGTTGTTTTAGGGTCAGGTCCTGGGTTCAGGGTTAGGCTTGTTTTAGTGCCAGGGCCCAGGGTTCGGGTTGTTTTAGGGTCAGGTCCAGGGCCCAGTGTCAGGGTTGTTTTAGGTCAGTGCCAGGGCCCAGCATTAGGGTTGTTTTAAGGTCAGGGCCAGGGCCCAGGTTTATGGGTGTTTTAGGGTCAGGGACAGGGCCCAGCGTTAGGGTTGTTTTACGGTCAGGGCAGGGCCCAGGGTTAGGGTTGTTTTAGGGTCAGGGCCAGGGCCCAGGGTTAGGATTGTTTTAGGGTCAGGACCTGGGCCCAGGGTTAGGCTTGTTTTAGGGTCAGGGCCAGGGCCCAGGGTTAGGCTTGTTTTAGGGTCAGGGCCAGGGCCCAGGGTTAGGGTTGTTTTAGGGTCAGGACCTCGGCCCAGTGTTAGGCTTGTTTTAGTTCCAGGGCCCAGGGTTAGGGTTGTTTTAGGGTCAGGGCCAGGGCCCAGGGTTAGGGTTGTTTTAGGTTCAGGACCTGGGCCCAGGGTTAGGCTTGTTTTAGTGCCATGGCCCTGGGTTATGGTTGTTTTAGGGTCAGGGCCAGGGCCCAGGGTAAGGGTTGTTTTAGGTCAGGGCCAGGGCCCAGCATTAGGGTTGTTTTAGGGTCATGGACAGGGCCCAGGTTTAGGGGTGTTTTAGGGTCAGGGCCAGGGCCCAGGGTAAGGGTTGTTTCAGTGTCAGGGCCAGGGCCCAGGGTTAGGGCTGTTTTAGGGTCAGGGCCAGGGTCCAGTGTAAGGGTTGTTTCAGTGTCAGGGCCAGGGCCCAGGGTTAGGGTTGTTTTAGGGTCAGGGCCCAGGGTTAGGGTTGTTTTAGGGTCAGGTCCAGGGCCGAGGGATAGGCTTGTTTTAGGGTCAGGGCCAGGGCCCAGGTTTAGGCTTGTTTTAGGGTCAGGGCCAGGGCCCAGGTTTAGGCTTGTTTTAGGGTCAGGGCCAGGGCCAAGGGTTAGGCTTGTTTTAGGGTCAGGTCCAAGGCCCAGGGTTAGGCTTGTTTTAGGGTCAGGGCCAGGGCCCAGGGTTAGGCTTGTTTTAGGGTCAGGGCCAGGGCCCAAGATAAGGCTTGTTTTAGGGTCAAGGACAGGGCCCAGGGTTAGGGTTGTTTTAGGGTCAGGGCCAGGGCCCAGGGTTAGGCTTGTTTTAGGGTCAGGGCCATGGCCCAGGGTTAGGCTTGTTTTAGGGTCAGGGCCAGGGCCCAGGGTTTGGGTTGTTTTAGGGGCAGGGCCAGGGCCCAGCGTTAGGGTTGTTTTAGGGTCAGGGCCAGGGCCCACGGTTAGGGTTGTTTTAGGGTCAGGTCCTGGGCCCAGGGTTAGGCTTGTTTTAGTGCCAGGGCCCAGGGTTCGGGTTGTTTTAGGGTCAGGGCCAGGGCCCAGGGTGAGGGTTGTTTTAGGTCAGTGCCAGGGCCCAGCATTAGGGTTGTTTTAAGGTCAGGGCCAGGGCCCAGGTTTAGGGGTGTTTTAGGGTCAGGGACAGGGCCCAGTGTTAGTGTTGTTTTACGGTCAGGGCAGGGCCCAGGGTTAGGCTTGTTTTAGGGTCAGGGCCAGGGCCCAGGGTTAGGCTTGTTTTAGGGTCAGGGCCAGGGCCCAGGTTTAGGGTTGTTTTAGGGTAAGGTCCAGGGCCCAGGGTTAGGGTTGTTTTAAGTTCATGGCCAGGGCCCAGGGTTAGGGTTGTTTTAGGGTCAGGGCCAGGGCCCAGGGTTAGGATTGTTTTAGGGTCAGGACCTGGGCCCAGGGTTAGGCTTGTTTTAGGGTCAGGGCCAGGGCCCAGGGTTAGGCTTGTTTTAGGGTCAGAGCCAGGTCCCAGGGTTAGGGTTGTTTTAGGGTCAGGGTTAGGGCCAGGGCCCAGGGTTAGGGTTTTTTTAGGGTCAGGGTGAGGGCCCAGGGTTAGGCTTGTTTTAGGGTCAGGGCCAGGGCCCAGGTTTAGGGTTGTTTTAGGTCCGGGCCATGGCCCAGGGTTAGGGTTGTTTTAGGTCAGGGCCAGCTCCCAGGGTTAGGGTTGTTTTAGGGTCAGGGCCAGGGCCCAGGGTTAGGGTTGTTTTAGGGTTAGGGCTAGGGCCCAGGTTTAGGCTTGTTTTAGGGACAGGGCCAGGGCCCAGGGTTAGGCTTGTTTTAGGGTCAGGGCCAGAGCCGAGCGTTAGGCTTGTTTTAGGGTCAGGGACAGGGCCCAGGGTTAGGGTTGTTTTAGGGTCAGGGCCAGGGCCCAGGGTTAGGCTTGTTTTAGGGTCAGGGCCAGGGCCCAGGGTTAGGGTTGTTTTAGGGTCAGGACCTGGGCCCAGTGTTAGGCTTGTTTTAGTGCCAGTGCCCAGGGTTACGGTTGTTTTAGGGTCAGCGACACGGTCCAGGTTTAGGGTTGTTTTAGGTCAGGGCCAGGGTCCAGGAATAGGGTTGTTTTAGGGTCAGTGCCCGGGCCCAGGGTTAGGGTTGTTTTAAGGTCAGGGCTAGGATCCAGGGTAAGGGTTGTTTCCGTGTCAGGGCCAGGGCCCAGGGTTAGGGTTGTTTTAGGGTTAGGGCCAGGGCCCAGGGTTATGGTTATTTTAGGGTCAGTGCCCAGGGTTAGGGTTGTTTTAGGACATGGCCAGGGCCCAGGGATAGGGTTGTTTTAGGGTCAGTGCCAGGGCCCAGGTTTAGGCTTGTTTTAGGGTCAGGGTCAGGGCCCAGGGTTAGGCTTGTTTTTGGGTCAGGTCCTGGGCCCACGGTTAGGCTTGTTTTAGGGTCAGGGCCAGGGCCCAGGTTTAGGCTTGTTTTAGGGTCAAGGACAGGGCCCAGGGTTAGGGTTGTTTTAGGGTCAGGCCCAGGGCCCAGGGTTAGGCTTGTTTTAGGGTCAGGGCCAGGGCCCAGGGTTACGGTTGTTTTAGGGTCAGGATCTGGGCCCAGGTTTAGGCTTGTTTTAGTGCCAGGGCCCAGGGTTAGGGTTGTTTTAGGGTCAGGGCCAGGGCCCAGGGTTAGGGTTGTTTTAGGGTCAGGGCCAGGGCCCAGGGTTAGGCTTGTTTTAGGGTCAGGGCCAGGGCCCAGGGTTAGGGTTGTTTTAGGGTCAGGGCCAGGGCCGAGGGTTAGGCTTGTTTTAGGGTCAGGGCCAGGGCCCACGGTTAGGGTTGTTTTAGGGTGAGGGCCAGGGACCAGGGTTAGGCTTGTTTTAGGGTCAGGGCCAGGGCCCAGCGTTAGGGTTGTTGTAGGTTCAGGGCCAGGGCCCAGGATTAGGCTTGTTTTAGGGTCAGGGCCAGGGCCCAGGGTTAGGCTTGTTTTAGTGCCAGGGCCCAGGGTTAGGGTTGTTTTAGGGTCAGGGCCAGGGCCCAGGGTTAGGGTTGTTTTAGGGTCAGGGCCAGGGCCCAGGTTTAGGCTTGTTTTAGGGTCAGGGCCAGGGCCCAGGGTTAGGATTGTTTTAGGGTCAGGGCCAGGGCCGAGCGTTAGGCTTGTTTTAGGGTCAGGGATAGGGCCCAGGGTTAGGGTTGTTTTAGGGTCCGGGCCAGGGCCCAGGGTTAGGCCTGTTTTAGGCTCTTGGCCAGGGCCCAGGGTTAGGGTTGTTTTAGGGTCTGGACCTGGGCCCAGTGTGAGGCTTGTTTTACTGCCAGGGCCCAGGGTTAGAGTTGTTTTAGGGTCAGGGCCATGGCCCAGGGTTAGGCTTGTTTTAGGTCAGCGCCAGGGCCCAGGATTAGGGTTGTTTTAGGGTCAGGGCCAGGGCCGTGGGTTAGGGTTGTTTTAGGGTCAGGGACAGGGCCCAGGGTTAGGGTTGTTTTAGGGTCAGGGCCAGGGCCCAGGGTTAGGCTTGTTTTTGGGTCAGGGCCAGGGCCCAGGGTTAGGCTTGTTTTAGGGTCATTGCCAGGGCCCAGGATTAGGGTTGTTTTAGGGTCAGGGCCAGGGCCCAGCGTTAGGGTTGTTTTAGGGTCAGGGCCAAGGCGCAGGGTTAGGGTCGTTTTAGGCTCAGGACCTGGGCCCAGGGTTAGGCTTATTTTAGTGCCAGGGCCCAGGGTTAGGGTTGTTTTAGGGTCATGGCCAGGGCCCAGGGTCAGGGTTGTTTTAGGTCAGGGTCAGGGCCCAGCATCAGGGTTGTTTTAGGGTCAGGGACAGGGCCCAGGTTTAGGGGTGTTTTAGGGTCAGGGCCAGGGCCCAGGGTAAGGGTTGTTTCAGTGTCAGGGCCAGGGCCCAGTGTTAGGGTTGTTTTAGGGTCAGGGCCAGGGTCCAGGGTAAGGGTTGTTTCAGTGTCAGGGCCAGGGCCCAGGGTTAGGGTTGTTTTAGGGTTAGGGCCAGGGCCCAGGGTTATGGTTATTTTAGGGTCAGTACCCAGGGTTAGGGATGTTTTAGTGTCAGTGCCCAGGGTTAGGGTTGTTTTAGGGTCAGGGCCAGGGCCCAGGGTTAGGCTTGTTTTAGGGTCAGGGCGAGGGCCCAGGGATAGGGTTTTTTTAGGGTCAGGGCCAGGGCCCAGGGTTAGGGTTATTTTAGGGTCAGGGTCAGGGCCCAGGGTTAGGCTTGTTTTAGGGTCAGGTCCAGGTCCCAGGTTTAGGGTTGTTTTAGGGTCAGGGCCAGGGCCCAGGGTTAGGCTTGTTTTAGGGTCAGGGCCAGGGCCCAGGGTTAGGGTTGTTTTAGGGTCAGGGCCAGGGCTCAGGGTTAGGCTTGTTTTAGGATCAGGGCCAGGGCCCACGGTTAGGGTTGCTTTAGGGTCAGGGCCAGGTCCCAGGTTTAGGCTTCTTTTAGGGTCAGGGCCAGGGCCCAGCGTTAGGGTTGTTGTAGGTTCAGGGCCAGGGCCCAGGATTAGGCTTGTTTTAGGGTCAGGGACAGGGCCCAGGGTTAGGGTTGTTTTTGGGTCAGGGCCAGGGCCCAGCGTTAGGGTTGTTTTAGGGTCAGGGCTAGGGCCCAGGGTTAGGGTTGTTTTGGGGGCAGGACCTGGGCCCAAGGTTAGCCTTGTTTTAGTGCCAGGGCCCAGGGTCAGGGTTGATTTAGGTCAGGGCCAGGGCTCAGCATTAGGGTTGTTTTTGGGTCAGGGGCAGGGCCCAGGTTTAGGGGTGTTTTAGGGTCAGGGCCTGGGCCCAGGGTTAGGGTTGTTTTAGGTCAGGTCCAGGGCCAAGGGATACGTTTGTTTTAGGGTCAGGGCCAGGGCCCAGGGATAGAGTTGTTTTAGGGTCAGGGCCAGGGCCCAGGGTTAGGGTTGTTGTAGGGTCAGGGCCAGGGCCCAGGGTTAGGCTTGTTTTAGGGTCAGGGCCAGGGCCCAGGGGTAGGGTTGTTTTAGGTTCAGGGCCAGGGCCCAGGGTTAGGCTTGTTTTAGGGTCAGGGCCAGGGTCCAGGTTTAGGGTTGTTTTAGGGTCAGGGCCAGGGCCCAGGGTTAGGGTTGTTTTAGGGTCAGGGCCAGTGCCCAGCGTTTGGGTTGTTTTAGGTTCAGGGCCAGGGCCCAGGGTTAGGGTTGTTTTAGTGCCCGGGCCAAGGTTTAGGGTTTTTTTAGGGTCGGGGCCCAGGGTTAGGCTTGTTTTAGGATCAGGGCCCAGGGTTAGGGTTGTTTTAGGGTCAGGGCCCAGGGTTAGGTTTGTTTTAGGGTCAGGGCCCAGGGTTAGGGTTGTTTTAGGGTCAGGGCCCAGGGTTAGGGTTGTTTAAGGGTCAGGTCCCAGGGTTAGGGTTGTTTTAGGGTCAGGACCCAGGGTTAGTGTTGTTTTAGGGTCAGGGCCCAGGGTTAGTGTTGTTTTATGGTCAGGGCCCAGTGTTAGGGTTGTTTTAGGCTCAGGGCCCAGGGTTGGGGTTGTTTTAGGGTCAGCGCCCAGGGTAGGGTTGTTTTAGGGTCAGGACCCACGATTAGATTTTTAGGATCAGGGTCAGGGCCCAGTTTTAGGGTTTTAGGGTAAGGGCCAGTGCCCAGGGTTAGGGTTTTAGGCTCAGGGCCAGGGCCCAGGGTTAGGGTTTTAGGCTCAGGGCTAGGGCCCAGGGTTTGGGTTTTAGGATCAGGGTCAGGGCCCAGGGTTAGGGTTGTTTTAGGGTCAGGGCCAGGGCCCAGGTTTAGGGTTGTTATAGGGTCAGGGTCAGGGCCAGGGCCCAGGGTTGGTGTTGTTTTAGGGTCAGGACCAGGGCCTAGGTTTAGGGTTGTTTTAGGGTCAGGGCCAGGCCCCATTGTTAGGTTTGTTTTAGGGTCAGGGCCAGGGCCCAGGTTTAGGGTTGTTTTAGGGTCAGGGCCCAAAGTTCGGGTTTTAGGCTCAGGGCCAGGGCCTCGGGTTAGGGTTTTAGGCTCAGGGCCATGGCCCAGGGTTAGGGTTAATTAAGGGTCAGGGCCAGGGCCCAGGTTTAGGGTTGATTTAGGGTAAGGGCCAGGGCCCAGGTTTAGGGTTGTTGTACGGTCAGGGCCAGGGCCCAGTGTTAGGGTTGTTTCAGGATCAGGGCCCTGAGTTAGGGTTGTTTCAGGGTCAGGGCCCAGGGTTAGGGTTTTTTCAGGGTGAGGGCCCAGGGTTTGGGTTGTTTTAGGGTCAGGGCCCAGGGTTAGGGTTGTTTTAGGGTCCAGGCCCAGGGATAGGGTTGTTTCAGGGTCAGGGACCAGGGTTAGGTTTGTTTCAGGGTCAGGGCCCAGGTTTAGGGTTGTTTCAGGGTCAGGGCCCTGGGTTAGGGTTGTTTCAGGGTCAGGGCCCAGGGTTAGGGTTGTTTTAGGTCAGGGCCAGGGCCCAGGGATAGGGTTGTTTTAGGGTCAGGTCCAGGGCCCACGTTTAGGGTTGTTTTAGGGTCAGGGCCAGGGCCCTGGGTTAGGCTTGTTTTAGGGTCAGGTCGAGCGCCCACGGTTAGGCTTGTTTTAGGGTCAGGGCCAGGGCCCAGTGTTAGGCTTGTTTTAGGGTCAGGGCTAGGGCCCAGGGTTAAGGTTGTTTTAGGGTCAGGACCTGGGCCCAGGGTTAGGCTTGTTTTAGTGCCAGGGCCCAGGGTTAGGCTTGTTTTAGGGTTAGTGCCAGGGCCCAGGGTTAGGCTTGTTGTAGGGTCAGGGCCAGGACCCAGGGATAGGGTTGTTTTAGGGTCAGGGCCAGGGCCAAGGGTTAGGGTTGTTTTAGGGTCAGGGCCAGGGCCCAGGGTTAGGCTTTTTTTAGGGTCAGGGCCAGGGCCCAGGGTTAGGGTTATTTTAGTGTCAGTGCCCAGGGTTAGTGTTGTTTTAGGGTCAGTGCCCAGGGTTAGGGTTGTTTTAGGGTCAGGTCCAGGGCCCAGGGTTAGGCGTGTTTTAGGGACAGGGCCAGGGCCCAGGGTTACGGTTGTTTTAGGGTCAGGGCTAGGGCCCAGGTTTAGGCTTGTTTTAGGGTCACGGCCAGGTCCCAGGGTTAGGGTTCTTTTAGGGCCAGGTCCCATGGTTAGGGTTTTACAGTCAGGGCCAGGGCCCACAGTTAGGGTATTAGGCTCAGCGCAAGGGCCCAGGGTTAGGGTTTTAGACTCAGGGCCATGTCCCAGGGTTAGGGTTTTAGGGTCAGGGCCTGGGCCCAGGGTTAGGTTTTTACGGTCAGGGCCCAGGGTTAGGGTTTTAGGGTCAGGGACCAGGGTTAGGGTTTTAGGGTCAGGACCCAGTGTTAGAGTTTTAGGGTCATGGCCCAGGGTTAGGGTTTTAGGGTCAGGGCCCAGGGTTAGGGTGATTTCCAGGAAGTGACCTCACAGTGACTCAAGCTACCACTTACTGTTGATTGTGATGAAATGCCAGCTGAGGCACATGCCTTGGGAGCTAAGTGGTTGCTGCCCTTGACTACTATGAAGACTGGTGTGGGAAGGGTCGCTTTGGATGCACTTGAGCAGGGGTCCCCAATCCCTGAGCCATGGAGCCATAAGGAGCCACACAGCAGGTGAGTGGTGTCGAGTGAGGGAGTGAGGGAAGCTTCGTCTGTATTTAGAGCCACTCCCCTTTGCTCACATTCCCGCCTGAGCTCCACCTTCTCAGATGAGCAGCAGCATTAGATTCTCATAGGAGAACGCACCCTGTTCTGAACCGTGCATGTGAGGGATCTAGGTTGCACTGTGCTTATGAGAATCTAATACCTATTGATCTGTCACTTTCTCCCATCACGCTCAGGTGGGACCATCCAGTTTCAGGAAAACAAGCTTAACACGCCCACTGATTCTACATTATGGTGAGTTCTATAATTATTTATTATATATTCCAGTGTAATAATGGAAATGAAGTGCCTAATAAACGTAAATGTGCTTAAATCTTTTGGCCCAGCTCCTACCTCCCGGCAGCCTCGCCAGGCCCAGAACTCTCTCCAGTCAGCCTCTACAGACCAAGCTCATGACTCACAATGGCCTATTGAGGCCCATACCCTACCTCACGGCAGTCTCCGCAGATGAGCCTACTGCCTCACAACAGCCTCCAGAGGCACAGCTCCATCGTTACAATGGCCTCTTTAGACCCAGCTCCTGCCTCCCAGCCTTCTCTCCAGGCCCTGAACTTTCTCCGTAAGTTGAGGTAGCTGGGACTGTAGGTATACATGACGATACTTGGCTAATTTTTAAATTGTTTTGCAGACATGGGGTCTCACTTTGTTGGCCAGGCTGCTGTCAAACTAATGGCCTCAAGTGACCCTTCCACCCCTGCCTCCCATCCTCGAGGTATGTGCCACCACAAGGGGCACTTGTTCAATTTTCTAAAGAAAAAATTTCTAAAGTAAGGCTGTGGGATGATGGCAGGAAGATAAAAGAAAAACAGAAGAATAAGTTAAAATGACTTATTCACACATATTCTTTTGACAGCAAGAAGAACTTTTAGTATATACATTCCTTACAAACAAACAAATGGCAGATAAACAATGTTGTATAGGAACTTCAACACACACTGTACAATATTCCCACTTTGCTGACGTAAGTTATGGAAATTTCGTGGTTTCCTTGAGTGTCGCTACCAGTATTTTGCTTCTCTGATGATTTTTATCAACTTCCTCATCTGTTAACTTCTCTCCAAAGTATGTCATGTCACGACATACTGCCGCTGCACGAACACGGCCAGTGTCTTCCTATTAAACATGAAGAAAGCTTTCCTAATTTCTCTTTTTACTCTCTGTCTTTGTGTTCTGCATTTTCCTTACTTTTATTGTCAGAAACTCCAGAAAGTCAATCGTACTAATTTATCACGATTTGCTTTATTAATTGATACTATGCTTATATGGAATTTTGCCCAACAGACCTCATTACAATTTGGGCCAGGGCCCAGGGTTAGGGTTGTTTTAGGGTCAGGGCCAGGGCCCAGGGCTAGGGGTGTTTTAGGGTCAGGGCCCAGAGTTAGGGTTGTTTTAGGGTCAGGGCCCAGGGTTAGGGTTGTTTAAGGGTCAGGGCCCAGGGTTAGGGTTGTTTTAGGGTCAGGTCCCAGGGTTAGTGTTGTTTTAGGGTCAGGGCCCAGGGTCAGTGTTGTTTTAGGGTCAGGGCCCAGTGTTAGGGTTGTTTTAGGGTCAGGGCCCAGGGTTGTGGTTGTTTTAGGGTCAGGGCCCAGGGTAGGGTTGTTTTAGGGTCAGGACCCACGATTAGATTTTTAGGATCAGGGTCAGGGTCCAGGGTTAGGGTTTTAGGGTAAGGGCCAGGGCCCAGGGTTAGGGTTTTAGGCTCAGGGCCAGGCCCCAGGGTTAGGGTTTTAGGCTCAGGGCTAGGGCCCAGGGTTAGGGATTTAGGATCAGGGTCAGGGCCCA